>NW_022631018.1:6090130-6498285 GCF_010015895.1 Lontra canadensis | reverse complement strand
CTCCTCCTCCTCCTCCTCCTCCTCCTCCTCCTCCTCCTCCTCCTCCTTCTTCTTCTTCTTCTTCTTCTTCTTCTTCTTCAAATAATGGGTAGTGGTGGCTGTTTTTGAAAGCCCATACTTAGAAAATAAGAAGTTGGCCACATTGTATTGGTTCCCTTTTAAGTTTTGCTCATCCTTGAAAGCCAAAAGCACTGGTGTGCTCAAACATCTGGAGTCGAGAGGACAAGCAAATATGGAGTAGTGGAGTGTTCAGGGAGAACTCCCAGTACAGGGAGAAACACTGATAACAACTTGGAAGGATGGAAGGCTTTGCGACAGTCGAGAGGTATGGGGAACCTTCCTTTTATGGAATAATGTGAGAAGAGATTTGGGTTAAGATTGGAGGGCTTCTTTAGGGCCATGGGGAGAAAAGTTTGGAAGCCTTATCCATTTATCTGCTGTGCTTATAAAAAAAAATCACCCTGCTGTTATCGCAATAAAAACAGATCTCTGATTTCCTTGAAATAACCAAAGTCAATGTCTTGAACCACTGCCCCCGGTCAATGAGTCAGTGACCCAGTCCACCTTGTGTTCCAGCTCTGGCCTGCTCGCTCACATGGCAATTTTTGACCTGGCTTGAACATTCACATGCAGTGAACAATATCTCATTTTCAGTTCCAACCTCTTGCTTCCATCCTAGACTACAGTGTGGACTCGTTCTTGGGTTCGATCAACCTTGCTCATTCTGGTCTTGTCCTGAGGTGTACAGCCTAGGTCATGCTCTTGAAGAAAGCATCCATCATGAGTTATTCCCAGCTCCCAACGAGGGCCCAGTGAGCAGTGGCAGGCAGGATGCATGGCAGGGGAAACAGGAGAGAATGGAAGAAGGCTCAGCAGGACACATGTCTGGGGGAAAGGGAGGAGCCGGTGGCCTAAACCTGGGGCCTGGGGCTGGAATGGTCACCATTGACTGCAATGGGAAGAGAGCCTGTTCAGGGGAGGGAAAGTATTTGGTTTCAGAGTTGTTGAGTTGAGGGAGGGGAAGGGAGATAAACGGAAGCTGGAGAAGAAAGGCCAGGTCCATTTGGAGCCAAGAAGTATTCACGATCAAGAACTTTTTGAGAGGGGGGGCGCCTGGGTGGCTCAGTGGGTTAAGCCGCTGCCTTCGGCTCAGGTCATGATCTCAGGGTCCTGGGATCGAGTCCCGCATCGGGCTCTCTGCTCAGCAGGGAGCCTGCTTCCCTCTCTCTCTCTCTCTCTGCCTGCCTCTCTGTCTACTTGTGATCTCTCTCTGTCAAATCAATAAATGAAATCTTTAAAAAAAAAAAGATTAAAAAAAAAAAAGAACTTTTAGAGAGGGAATGGAGTGCTGCTGCTGGTCCAAGTGAACACAGGGAAGAAAGAAACTGAAAGGAGTGTAGCCTCACATGAAGGCCAGAAATTAATGCAGGGGGCACTGGGCAGATGGGCAGGAGGCTGGGGAACCCATGGGAGACCAGATGAGGGAAACCACTAACTTAGAGACCATGAACTTGGGTCTCGGCAAGGACTCATACTTTCTGGCCTGGAAGGTACGTCTCACTCTAGATGAGCAGCTAGGGGGTGAGGGAGAGGCAGGCTTGCTTTATGAGCCTGGGTGTGATGTGAGGTATTCCCTTGGCGCAAACCTCTCCCTCCTTTGCTTGGTGTCTGCACGCCTTTCCCTGCCTCCAGCTCCTTCTCAAGGTGGAGGAGTCCTTGTTTCTAGGAACTGGGTGGCTGTAGGGCACAGAGAGTGTAGGAGCCAATGGGGCCATCCTTCTTCAGCCTTCCCTCCTGGGCTGCTAAGAGCAGCGGATCGGTTTGAGTTTATTTATGTGCCTGGAGTGGAGAGCCCATGTTTTGCTTATTCAACCAGCTTCCCACGCTGCCAGGAAGGTGCTAAGCAGCAGAAATTCATGTTCACCCTCTCCCCTCTCCCTCTCTCTCACACATTCTCTGGGATTCTTCATCTCCAACGGGAGCTAATATTTACCTGCAGTATTAGCTGTGGGGCCGTGGGATGTGACAGCTGGAGGTGGAGACTTTTTTCTCCCTTCCTCCTCCACCTGTCTTTCCCCAGAGGTTTGAAAAGGGGAAAAATTGTGATTGTAATCTGCAAGACTGCCTGGTTGAGAATTCAGAGATGGTGGGGAAGAGCTGGCGGGGGGCGGGGGGCTTGAGTTAGCCTTTCTACTAAAAGGCAAGAAAGGAAGATGAATTTGGTGGGCAAAGAGCTTTTGGGAGATGCCCTGGAGATTGGGAGAGCTATAGGGAGCCCAGGACGGGCTTTAGCTGCCAGCCAAGGGACACTGTTCCTTACCAGCTGAAGGACTCCAGAACTGGGGACTGGCAGGCCTAGAAGACAGAAGCACAGGTGTTACCGTGCTGGTCTCACTAGCAGCACAGGCAGCCTCGACCGGGGGTGCCTAGCAGGCCTCGCAGGGCTGGGCTTATAACTTCTCCTACCCCTGGGAATATGCACAAAGGGCAAGCTCCCTCCAAGCCCACAGGCTGGGGCTGACTCAGGGTGAGTGTTAAGTGGCCCACCTATCAGGAATCAAGCACATGCGGTAAGTGAAATGCATGTCTGAGGCCAGGAATAGGAGCGGTGCCTCAGCTCAACCTGGTTTGTGAATGACAGAGAGATGAATAACCGGTGATGCCTGATAACGTTGTTCCTGCAGTGGGAAAAGAGGTTTCCCAGGGATGCTGGGGGAAAGGACATGCAGGGGAGGTGGGGCAGAGAGGAATAAAGGAATCTCAAAGTTGGGAGTGGGTAGTAGGGATGACACCCCATGTTGGTTCTGGACGTGGTGTGAGTCCATCTGTGTCTGCGAGCTGGCTCCCTGCCAGGGGCCAGATGCCCTCCTCCACTCACTCTTCTAGCTACCTTTCCCTGTCTCTCCAGCCATTTCCCAGAAAGCCTGTTTCTGTTCTTTAAACTGCTCTTTTAAGCTGTGTCATAATTCTCTCTTGCCTCAATGTGTCCTCTCGTTGCCATGGTAGCTGGCTGGGGTCTCCAGCTAGCTGGGGGTGTCCTGCTGGCAAAGCATGGAGGCAGAAGACACAGGTGATCCTGGGCTGGTGATTCTGGAGCTCCTGGTGCCATGAGGCCCCTCCTTTTCCCTCCGACCTTGCTCCCAGCTCCCTAAAGTTCCCAAAACTTTGCCAAAAAGCAAAAGCAGGGGAAGAAACCATAGAAGCATTTGTTTTTGTTGTTCTGACCACCTCAGAAATAACGAGAACTGACTTGGCCCATCCATGACTAGGAAAAGGACACAGCAGAGAGAGAGCGAGAGCCAGGGTTTAGCCTATGAAAAGCCACTTCTAAGAAACATGCATCATCTGATGTGTACTGGACCTGTGACATGTGAGCTAAGCAGCCCAGCTGGGATGCTCCAGCCCATGAGCTCAGACATTTTCATGTGAACTCAAGAGTCCAAATTTCACTGCTGAGATCCCCAGTGAGTTCAGTGTCTTGCATGACCACATGTTAGCCTTCTTAGCTTTCACTCTGACTTTCTATCGACTTCATGGCACTTTTTCACCAGATAAGATCCATTTTAATTAATCTATTTACACGTCCATCCATCCATTTATCCATCTATAGCCATCCATCCATCTATCCATCCATCCATTTGTTCAACAAATACTCAAGAAATAATTGAGCATCTACTACAACTTTGTACTAATTCAACTGCGTACAGCACTGAACGATCTTGACAGTCTCTGCTGTCACGTAGTTTGTATTCTTTTGAGACAGATCAACAATGAATAAACGAGAAAATGCCAGATAGCAAAAAGTGGAAGATTAGCAAAGGATGATTTCATAGAGGGTGTCTGGGTGGGTGGTCCCGGAAGGCCTCCCACAAGGTAGCGTGTTAACTTGAGATCAGAGCACTGGGAATTAGCCACAAGGTGGAGATGTGGGAAGAACATTTCCAGCAGAGGCAATAACTAGCTTAGATGCCCTAAGGCAGAAGCTAGCTTGTGTGCTTGAGAGATACGAATGTCAGTATGAGCGGAATGAGTGAGTTCAGGGTGGGTAGAAGATATGGTTGGATCAGAAGTCATTGGGTAATACATGGGCCACATCAGAGCCTCTTGGCCTTACCCACCTCTGGGACTTTTGGTCATTTGTTCCAGGCCAGCCTCCACTTCAGTGACTGACCAATTCCATGCATGTAAAAGCTGACAGCCCCTCACCTCATGCTTTGTATCCCCCACCTTTTACCCTGGAGCTTCCTTCCCTGTTGACACTGACCCATGAAATACTCAGGACTCTTGGGCAGCTGCAAGTTGGAGAAGGCAGTTGACTCCCTGAGTGATGAACTTTTGACCAATAGGCGATTCAACAGATAAATTTCTTTGGTTTCCTCTGATGGACTATCCCAAGATGCAGTTACTTGAGATTTTCCCATGGCCAGGTTGGTAATACACCCTTGTATTAGCTTTCCCTTTTCCCCTGCCTTACTTCCTTTTCCCCCCACTCCTGCTTTTGCGTGATTGCATGCAGTAATAAAGACATATAAACCCCTGCCTCAGGCTCTGCTTCCTGGAAAGACAAGTTAAGACAAATAGGCAGGCATTAGGTGAATTAGGTTTTGTAGGACATGGTAAGGCATTTTCATTTCATTCTAAGAATTAGGGGAGATAGTTAGAGTATTAAACATGGGACTGTTGATCTGACTTACTTTTCAAGAAGATGACTCTGGGAGAATAATTTGAAGGGAGGCAGGAGTAGAAGTGGGATGGATGGTGGGGAGGCTATTGCCATGGTTCAGGTGAGAGATGAATGATAGCCCAAATGAGAGGGAGCAGTAGAGGTCATGAGCATGTGTGTCTGTGACAAGGGCGATCCTAAGGCGAGGCAGCTCCATCACAGGTGCTGGGTAGTCGGCCAGTTGCTCTCAGTAATGAACTCACCTCTGCACAGCTACCTTTATGCTTGGAACTCAAATACATGGTTCAGCAAGATGACAGATTACAACCTGCCATGGACCTTCATCTATGTTGAAATAGAGAGGCTTCCCCTCGAACACTGTCAGGGTCAACTGAAGATCTTTTGCATAACTTCAGATCAGCATTATTCAAGCTGTTCCAGGGGAGAGGAGTTTGGGTTCCCCACCCTCAGCTGACTCAGAGTAGCCTTCTGCCTTTATCTGTTTAAGTAATTTACACTTACAGTAGTATTTCTTTTGCAGAAAAAGCTCCGTGGCTAAAAATTTAAAGAAACACAGCTTCCATTAATGAAAGGTAATTTAGTGTAATAAGACCGACTGAATCTTGGATTCAGATAGCTCTGGGTTTCAATTTCAGACTGAGCAGTTCCTAGTTATATGGCTTTGTTTCTTATCTACAATGTGAAGATTACTAACACCAACTGCTCAGAGTTACGAGAATTAAATGACTTAGATGTGTAAAGTGCTTGCTGCATGCTCTCTCTATCCTCTGACTACACCCGCCACCCAGGATCAATAAACCACGTGGAAGGTGAAATTCAGTGGGGTTGAATTAGGTTGGTTCAGCATTGGCCGTCATCTGGCAAACCTCCTTCCATGGTTGACCCTGGAGATTCTGGAGTTTGTGCCATAAAAGGTGGGGGGTAATAGACCCTTCCCAACTATTCTTCTGGAGACATTCAGGAGGCTGGAACCTAGCCCTTTCTTTTGAGAGGCTCAAAGCAGCATCCATCAATGAATTACTATGATGGTGGCCCCATGAGATAGTTTGAGACAAGTGTTGTTCAATCCATTTTATGGATGGAAGATTCTAATACCTCAGGCAGTTGTGTCTTTGCAATCAAATGCTAAGGCATTTTTCTCTCGCTGTCTTCTCTACTTGCTCAACTAAAAATATGTCAGCTCTTGCAGAATAAATGATCAGTCGTGAACAGTGGCTGATGTGAACAACCCTCGTGAACTTTGCACCCACCATAGATATAGTGTGTTTTTTTGAAATTTCAAAAATATTTTATATTTATTTTATAAAATATGAAAAAGCACACAGAAGGAAATCTAATCTATAATTCCATCATGTCAAATTAATCACTAACATTGGATAACTATTTCTTCTGGGTTTCCCACCCTCTCCCCCACGTGCATCTATACAATTTCATCTATATACCTACCTATAGTTTTATTACGTTAAATGGGGATTATGGTCAGCACCTACTGCAGTTATGACCTGCTTTACTAATTAATAGTATGCTGTGGACAATTTCCTGTCATAAAATATTATATTACCACATGATTTATCTTTGCATATGATTTTGAATAATTGTAAAATACTCCATTATATGACTACATTATGTTAGCCAGTACCTTATTATTGTTTATTTGGTGACGTCTTTAGTATTGGAATTAATAGTTCAGTGGGCGATTTTACAAATGCATCTTTGTGTGCCAATTCAGTGATCTCATAAGGATGAATTTTTAGAATTGGATTTATTGGGGCAAAGGCTATGCATATATTTATGACTCTTTAGAAACATTGCCTGCTCTTCCTCGGGAGAGTTTGTACTAAATATACCCCTTACCAGTCTGGATGAGATTACCCACATCTTTGCCAACTCTGGGTGCTTCAATTAGTAAGAGTATCTCCTGAGTCTCTCTTAAACATTTATTTGAATTGTGATATATCAAACATTTAGTATAAAAAACAATTAAGAAACACCCGTGTACCACCATGAAGATTAAATTGATCATAATATTTGTCTTACTTGCTTCACTAGCTCCCATTTTTGAAGGAATCAATATTACATTTATGCACCCTTGTCCCTTATCCCTCTCTCCACAAGTCACCCCTCCTCGGAAATTAAAATTTCATTACCATGTGCATTTTGTAATTTTACTACATATGTATGCATTAATAAAGTGTGTATGTGAATTTTTGTGAGTTTTAGAATTTTATATAAATGATACATGGAGTGTGTGCTTTTGCAGCAAAGTGAACATTAATTTTTAAGATTAACCAGTGTTATTATACGCACACTTATTTCATTATTTCACTTTCTGCATAGAACTACACTGTATGAATAAATTGAAGGCTGTTCACTTACTCCCCTGAAGGGAGCCAGGCTTTTGTCTACTATAAGTGATGTTAAAATGATCATCCTTGCCTGTGTCTCCTTGGGCAAGGATGTGAGATTTCCTCTAGGGTAGATGCCTAAAAGTGGAATTGTCGAGTTTTGGAATGCACATTTCCAACTTTATCGGCTGTTATCACGTTGCTTTCCAAAATGACCCCCATCTACATGCCTGCCGTTTGCAGTCTCCATTTTTGTATCTTCCACAACACAACAGGCAATCAGAATTAAATTGGACAATCTGATGTATGTGAAATGAAATCCAATTATTGCATTAATTGCGTTTTCCCTGATTACTAATGAAATTGAGCATGTAACATGTTTATTGGCCATTTTGATTTCTTTTTTTAAAATTTAATTTTATTTTTCCAGTGTTCCAAGATTCATTGTTTATGCACCACAACCAGTGGATTTCTTCTTATGTGAATTGTAGTTTCATATCTTTTTCCTGTATTTCTAGTAGGTAGTTTGTGGTTTATTTTTTCGTTTCATTTGTTAGGGTTCTTGTAAGTATTCTAGATATGACTTATGGGTTGTAAATATCTTTTCCCTCAAATGGCTTGTCTTTTCCACTTTGTTTATGGTGCTGTTTGTCACACAGAGTTATTAATTTTAGTGTGGTAAAATTTATCTGCTTTTTTATGACTTTAGCCGATTTTGTCTTGTTTAAAAATTCTACATACTCAAAACAAACTGAGGGTTGCTTGGGGGTGGGGTTATGGACATTGGGGAGGGTATGTGCTATGGTGAGTGCTGTGAAGTGTGTAAACCTGGCGATTCACAGACCTGTACCCCTGGGGAAAAAATATATATGTTTATAAAAAAAAAAATTCTACTTACTGAGATAAAAAAAATAAGTTCTTTGTATTAAACCTTTTTTTCAGTTTTGCTGATCATATTTGGCTCTTTGAATCCATCCATAATTAATTGTTGTATACAGTGTGAGGTAGGTCTAATTTCATCTTTCATCCTCCCTGTGATTAGTTCTTTGCAACAACACCGTTTAATAGAGAGTCAACAGGCTTCCACTGTTTCTGGCCAGTGGTCTAATTGCATATTCCCTTCGACGTGTCTCAATAATTTAGATTTTATAGACAGGTAGTTTTGATGCATTAAGGAAAATTCTCCCCACACCTCTGCCATATTATCTTGTATATTGGCCCTTTATTCATCCATATAACTTTTAGGATCAGCTTGTCACATTTCATTTAAAAAATGGGATTTTGATTGTAACTGAACTTACGGATTTCTTCGGGAGAGGATTGATATCTTTAAGCTCGTTCATTTTTCTATCCCCCAACATGACCGATTTCTTCCTATGCTTAGATCTTCCTTAAAATCCCTCAAGAGAGCTTAAAATTTTTTCCCTACATATTTTATTGTGTATCTTTTATTGAATTTTGTTTTTACACACCATATAGTTTTGATGCTATCACATGGTATCTTTTTATCATTGTATTTTCTTATTCTTTGTTGTAGTTGTATGAGAACCTGTGTGTTTGAATATTGATTTCATATCCAGCATCCTTGCAGAACTCTTTTATTACTTTGCATTTTTTTCTGTTGGCTCCCTTCTATTTGGTGTGTAGACAGCATCGACAGTGAATATTGACAAATTTGTTTTTTCCTTTTTCAGTCTATATGTCTTTTCTTTCTTTTTTACTTTGTTGATTACATTGACTAGTACTTCATGTACAGTATTGAATAGAAATAGTTTTAGCAGGTATCCTGGTCAAATACCTTCCTCACTTGCTTATCTGCAAGTCTGTCCTCCTGTACCTCTGATCACCCTGTTGTCTAATGCTATAGTTCCATCTTGTGTGTGTGTATTTACAATTAAACAATCTGCCTATCCATCCACATGCCTATCTACCTATGTAATCATCTATCTAATCATGTGCCTTTATAGTAGATTTGTCCTCATATTTACTATTACCTTTTGCTCATTGTGCCATTTTCTTGCAAGCAATTCTTTTCTTCCATCTGAATTTCCTGCTTGTGGAATACCGTATAGTGTTTATTTCACTTGAGCTGAACAGTAAACTTCTCTTTATTTTTCAGAGAAAGACTTTATTTTAACCTCAATTTTGAGAAGTAATGTAGCTGAGTATTTTTTTTAAAGATTTTATTTATTTATTTGACAGAGAGATCACAAGTAGGCAGAGAGGCAGGCAGAGAGAGGGAGGGGGAGGCATGCTTCCCACTGAGCAGAGAGCCCAATGCGGGGCTTGATCCCAGGACCCTGAGATCATGACCCGAGCCAAAGGCAGAGACTTAACCCACTGAGCAACCCAGGCGCCCCTAGCTGAGCATTTTTAATACTGTAAGATATTATTCCATGATCTTCTGGTCTCTGTGATTATAGCTGATGATCAAATTGTTGTTTCTTGTAGGTAATCTTTTTTCTCAGGATGCTTTTAGGAATTTCTCTTCATAATTTTAGATCTTTTGGTGTCTCACTGGAATGCATGTAGTTTGGATTTATTTTTGTTCATCCTTCTTAGAACTCATTGAAGGATTTATAGCTTTCATTAATTCTGGAAAATTTATCCGTTAGCTCTTAAAATACTGTCTCTCTCCTTTCTCTCATTTCTCTCTTTCTAGAACTCCCATGAGTTATATTTTGGATTTTTCAATCTGTTCTCCCTGTCTCTTAACTTTATATCTTCCATCTCTTTATCTCTCTGGCTGTATGCTGTATCCTCATATATGTCTACTTGTTCACTAATACTCCCCTTAGTTGTGTCTAACCTAACAGTTAATTTACCTGTTGCCTTTAATTTCAATGATGACATCTTTTTGTTACAAGAAATTTTATTTGCCACTTGATATTTTTTCCTTGTATCCTATTTCCTTCCTCATAGACATTTTCTATTATTTTCCAGCTGCAGTGTTCCAATTCTCTTATTTATTGTATCAGCTGACTTTTCCTTATAGTGAATTGCTTCCTTACATGATTAAAAAGTTCTGATTGCAAGCTTGTGTCTAGTGATGCTTGTTTTTCCTGTGGAAATGTGATATAGTCAGGGTTGTGAGAGTGGAGCCTCACAGAGCGTTTCTGTTTGTTCTCTCACTTGACCCTGGGAAGTTACTGGGTCTGGTTTTCACTTGATTTTTTTTTTTTTGCTTAAAGCTTCTAAACCCTCCTGCACATGTAGTGTGAATTCAGCTTGCAAACCATGTAACACACAGTCTTGGGTTTTGATTTCTCAGGGTTTTGCTTCTCATTCACCCAGATAGAAGCTTCCTCATTATCTCCTTTTGCTGCAGAGCTGATTTTTCTGCAGCTTGTTGTTAACTCAGGGGATAGTCTTTCAAGGGTTCCTGCTTAATGCAGAGTTTTAGCGTCAACTTCTGCTTACACCCGCTTCTGAGACCTTATCTCTTGCTCTTGAATGGGCCTTAAAACCCATCCATTAAATCTTCTAGGTTGCCAGGACTAATCAAGGTCCAAGGGATAGCTGCAGTTTTGGTTCACATGCTTGGTTTTATGTTTTTCATTTCTTCCTGGAAGATTCCGTTCATATTTTGCAAACTTAACAATATGTAATTTAAAATCTTTTTGAAAATGCACTCCTGTACTTAATCTAGTTTTCTAGAAATTTGTAGCAAGAGGTTCCTCTTGCTCTGCCATCTTGCTAGTACTAGATCCTTGAATGTCTTTTACCAAGTGAATACTCTGAAATAGGAAAATGCAAGCTATTTCCTGGGGGAAACACAGGGTCCTCCAGGACTAGTAACTGTTGATGGGTCCATAATCAAAGGAACGAGACTGATGCAAATCGAAGGTCAAGCAAAGCTTTATTTCACGCCAAGCATCGAGAATCAAACTGACGGGTCGGGGCCGCCTCTTACAGAGAGGGCGGCCCCTCCCAGCCTCACAGACTGACTTTTATAGAGCAAAGGCCATGTGGTTGGGCCTGGCCACACGCAGGTGGCCAATGAGATTGTAACACACGGAGAAAGCTGCACAGTCATGCTAGGTCACACACGGGTGGCCAATTGAATTACAATTCACCCCATAGTAGCTATTTGAACTAGCCTATCACCTTGGTCAGAATTGGCGCCCAAAAGGCACCCAAAAGGCGGGGCCCACACTCCTTGGTAGCTAGGGAGACAGCATGCGCGCTTTACTGATTGGATACCTCCACCGGGACCGACTCATCCCTGCATTTGGGCTCTGTTACCTCCACCTGACCTGACCTGCCCTTGCATTTGCGCTCTGTTATCAGGGACTGGTCGACCATATTCTACTGGTTTCCCGGACTTGCTTTTAAGTAAGTTCCCCTGGGGGAAGGGGGCAGGGTCAGTGTAGGTTTTACTGCATCAACAACAAAATCACTGTTTAACCGGATGGAATTGCTTTGGCTAAATAGGCCCTTACACTGCTTTGTTCCTAACGGAGAGGCTAGTCAGAGTGCTGGGCTGAGAGCGTAAAGGCAGCTTTGAGGAAGGAAGTTGGGGAGAAAGAGCAGTGCGTTAATGGACAGTCCTTTTCTGCCCCCTCAGCTGGTGCACGAGTGCTCAGCTGAGCAGTTCACTCAGAAGAGTGATGATTGCTTAGTCCTCACCGACGGCTCCTGAAAATAGCTTGCCTGAAATGATTGAGTCTTTTTAGGAAATGAAAGATCAGAATATGGAAGGAGGGAGACGGTTCTCAAGTTCTAGTGAAGACGAATTCTAGAAGCAAAGTGGGGGTCACAGAGGGTGTGGGTGCAAGGAGATGCTTTACAATACGGAAGGGGAAGCAAACAGAAGGAGAAGCACGGGTGAGGGTGTAAAGGACTGAGTCAACAACATGAGTGTGGGAGTTTCCCCTGAAGACAAAGCTGATTGGAGGGGGGAGAACCTATTCTCAATGGGGGCTTGTGACCACATTTCTTAGAATCCGAAGTATTGGGGAAAATGCTACTTGTCTGAGATCCAGTTGCTAAGCCTTAAGCAGGTGATGTTGGGTTGGGATCACTCCTGTATTTTTAGCCTGAGTTTTTCCTTCAGCCTCTGCTAGGAATATGTCTCTTTTACACTGAGCTGTGGAACCCCATGTAGGATGATGAGGCATTAGGAAACCAGAGGTGCTACTCCGAGTTCATTCCAGCTCCCAGAGACCGTGTCTTACCAGCCATGAGGCATTGAAGAGAAGGTAGTACGTGGTTTGACCAGAACATTCCACTGGGGGTTACTCTCTTCTTGGTTAGATTACTGGTGTGTTGTATGATGTTGAGCAACTTGATCATTCTGCACCAGTGGGCTCAACTGGGGACATTTTTGTTCCCCCACAGGACAGTTGGCCATCTGTAAACATTTTTGATTATCACAAGTAGGGGGTGCATCTGGCCTCTAGTGAGAGGCTAGGAAGGCTGCTATATACCCCACAATGCAGAGGACAGCCCATGCTTGCAGAGAATTACCTGACTCAAAAATATCAATAGTGATGAGGTTGAGAAGCCCTGCTCACATGTCTTTTCTATCTAGAAGTTTGGAGGGGTTCGAGGAGGAGGTTGGTATGTGTATAGCTAGATCAGAGAAGTTCTGTATTCAAATTACCCGTCTATCTAACACAGAACACTTCTGCTCACATCACATCCATAGAAACATGAATCAAATGAAATGAGTTAAAAACAATCCCTCCCTTTTCTACCAAAGAACAAAATTTTGTACTCAAAACGCTTTGAGCTTTGCAGGTTCACAGTGACCGCTATGCTCGCCTCCGTGCCCGGGGCCACTCATCTTATCATGTTATGTTTGCACGTTGCCCTTGCATTTGTGAGGGAAGGGTGAGGACCGTTTTCCCCAAGCCGAAATTGTTGTCTCTAGGACAGGCTTAGCACTTCTAGCTTTTCCTGGGCAAACTTCTCAACGTGGGTCCCAAGACACCCATGTTCTGTTTGTATCCACTTGGCTTTGCATAGAGTTAACATTCATTCATTCATTCATTCATTCATTCCATAAACCTGTATTCGTTACCCACCATGCACAGACATTGGTTGCTGTGGGGAACACAAGGATACATACATATTAGCCCCTCACACTGTAGTGGGGCAGACGAGGTCCATACACCCCAGTATCTGAGGCAGGGGGACATGAAGTGCCACAGGTTCTTTGAGAGAGAGACCATGTTTGTTGTAGGATCACAGAATGCTTCCTAGAGGAGATATTGTATGAACTGGGCTTTTAATTCTACCTAATTGCTTTTCCTTTTTCTTTCTTTCTTTCTTTTTTTTTTTTTTTTTTTTTTTTTTTTTGAGAGACTAAGCATGTGCTTGAACTAGGGCAGGGAGGCAGTTAGAGGAAGAGGGAGAGAGAGAGTCTTAAGCAGGCTCAGGGCCCAGTCTGGAGCTTGATGTGGGGCTCAGTCTCACGACCCTGTGATCATGACCTGAGTAAAAATCAAGAGTTGGACACTTAACTGACTGAGCCACCCAGGTGTCCCAAGTCTATCTAGGTTTTTGACAGGTGGCTATGAAAGTAAGGGAAGGAAGGAAGAAAGAATGAAAAATGAAATGCAGAAGGATTGTAAGGGCCTGCTTAACCAGAGCGAGCCATTTTGTTGTTTATGCAGTAAACTTAGATTGACCCTGCCCCCCCAGAGAAACTTACTTAGGAACAAGTCTGGGAAACCAGTAAAATATGACTGACCAGCCCCTGATAACAGAGCTCATGTACCAGGACGTGTCAGGTCACGGGGAGGTAACAGAATACAAGGATGAGTCAAGCCAGGTGGAGACATCCAATCAGGAAAGAGCCTCCCTAACCACCCAAGAATGTGGGCCCTGTCTTTTGGGCGCCAATTCTGACCAGAGTGATAGGCTAGTTCCAACAGCTACTATAGGGTGAATTGTAATTCAACTGGTCACCTGTGTGTGGCCAGGCTCGACCACATGGCCTTTGCTCTATAAAAGTTAGTCTGTGAGGCTGGGAGGGGTCACCTCTTTGCAAGAGACGGCCCTGGCCGGTCAGTTTGATTCTCAATGCTTGGCGTGAAATAAAGCTTTGCTTGACCTTCGCTTTGTATCAGTCTCACTCCTTTGACCATGGACCCAACAGGAGTACTTCAATGCTGCAAGTGTAGATGGGTTGGGAGGCCGAACAGTTTGTTCAGTCCTGGTCCTTAAAATAAGGACTTTGATTGGATGACATTTAGGTTTGCTTTTAACTCTAGGATTATAAGATCTCCTGATTCCCTGGTGATACTTGGTAGGCATTAGGAAACTCATTTATTTACTCAGTCCGAACATTTGTTTAATGACCTTTTACCAGACACTGTACTAGACGCAGGCAATGCAACAGTGAACACACTCTTGAATTTTATAACACTGACAGGTAGGACCAGGGTCAGAGGTGGGTCGTGCAATGAACTGTTGAGCCAGGTAGAACCTGGAAGAGAAGTAAGGATTAGGAAGCTCTTCTTTGTCAGAGGAGGAGGAGGTATGAAGTCTCGAACTTGAGAGGTGGCGGTGCAAACAGAAAAGAGAGGAAGATTATGAAAGTGGAATAAAGAAAAAAAAAAGTGACAGGGTGTGGGGGATGGTTGCTGTGGGAAGTGGGCAGGAGGAAGACTCAAAGATGCATCCAAAGTTTTGTTCCCGAGTTATGGGGAGTCCGCGATGCTGCAGACAGAATGAGAGACTGGGGAAGGCATCGGTGTGGAGGGAAAGAGCATGTGTTTCTAAACCAGCTGATGGATTCTTAGTGTCGTCAGGTTGTCCTGGTCGGGGGAGCCCCTTGAGAAGTTGTGAATGTGGTACTTGGCTTTTTAAAGAGGATAGAGCCAAAGATCGAGATTTGGGCATCTCGTGGATAGTAGCTTGAGCTGCAGCCATCCAGATGGATGAGATCAGCAAGAGAGAGTGTATAGCCTGAGAGAAAAGGTAGGAAACAGCTTCGGAGGAATGCATGCGTTCAGGAGGTGGAAGAAGAAAAGGTGAGGAAGAAGAGGGAGGGGCAGGGAGGGAGACGGCAATGGAGAATAGGTTGGAAATGCTCCTGGGGCTTGGGGGTGGGGAGGAGAAGCGATTCCTGCTGAGTCCCGGCTGCCTCCGAATGTGTACACACCCTAATAGCCTCAGGGAAACAGACTCTGGTTTTAAAAATCCCTTGGATACATTTAGCTGTAAAAGTGTTGAGCCACCTGATCATTTTATCACTTCTCCGTGCCTCAGCCAGAGGGTGAGGAGGGAGAGGGAGAGGAGGAGGCTCTCTGGTGACTCATCCCTCCCGTGTGTTGGGAATTTTGGTTAAAAGGTTTGCTGCAAGAGAAAGCTGCTTGACTTATTTTGTAATAGGTTCCGGGAGCACCGCGGCCACAGTAGGATTGTAGAAGCTGTAGCCTTTGCCCCAGAGAGGTATGCCACCCAAGGGAAGGCATTTGGGGAACCGTCTGGGATTGAGGTGATCTGTGCCATCCTGGAGGGGCGAGTGGCTGCTTTGGGGTTTGTAGCTCGTGCAAAGCCTGTGGCTTCCAGGCTTTTCATCCTTTCACGTTTGGCTGTGGAGGAGACTCTGTGCCCAGGGCTCAATCCTTCCTGACTCTGGAGTGACTCCGTACCCTTCCACTGTGGGCCCTTGCTGCCATTCCCGTCCAGCCCCCGGGGGCCCGGCCATACCGGCTCCTTCAACCTGTCTGTTCCAGTGAGGTGTGGGGTAGGATGTAGCCTCTGGCACGAGGCACAGAGGTCCCGGGGCTAGCTCTGCACTTACCCGCTGTGCTAACTTGGTTTAGGGACTCCGTGTCTCTGATCTCAGGTGCCTCTTCTGAATGGTGGTTGCAGCTCCAATGCCTGCCTTGTAGCTTTTTGCACAGGTCGAGTGGGGTAGCGTGTACATGGGGCTGTGTTAGGCCTCCCACAATGGTTAGTTACTGTCGCTGCTTTGAAACTTTCTTTTCTTTTTCTGTTGGGCTGTTTTCAGAATTCCTTTCCCTTTCTCACTCTGTTTCCCACTTTTTTAAAAAAAAAAGTACTGAACTTGAAGAAAGTCGATACCTAACGCCCGTCCACTGGCTTCTGTCTGGATGCCTGTGAAGGGCCTTGAATGCTTTGATTGTCCCGCTCTCATTCCCTTTTGGAAGTAGGAAGCCGTCTTTTGACATCCCCTCTAATGCCTGGTATCTGTCTCTGCAAATATAACCATGACACCACCCCCCTGGGGTGTGACAATCTAAGCTCACAAAGCATTTTTACGCACGCAGCCTTCACCATCTCAGCGTCATTTGGGGAGCTGGGTCTCGCAGCCCAGCAAGCCGCTGACTCTCACCAGGTTTCAGGTGCACGCGTGTGTGAGCGCACGCGTGTGCAGACGTGCGGGCTGGAAGGCTTGCTTCTTTTCTTTGAACACAAAGAGCTGAAGTTTCAAAGCAGGTGGGGTGTGGGTTAAACACTGTTCTAAATGGCAGGCCTGCTGTTCGTGGGGAGGGAAAGTGGCCTGAAAGTTTAAAAATAACCCGAACATTATAGACTCCTGTGAATTCTACAGCCCGGAGCACCGTGAGTCTGTGGGTGTCTTACCTGCTGGAGTGCAGGCAGGAAAACAAGTTTGAGAGGCAGGAGGATTTAAATTTGCTGAATCCTTCCGTGGCATGCGTTGGCAGCAGAAGTTTTCATAAAAAAATGAAAACCAGACCTAATAATCAGGATCGATATTCCCAAATGGTAAGGCATAGTGCCACCCTTGGATTCCCTGAACACAGGACCCTGGCTGATATTTGGGTCGGCAAGAGAGCAGACCCTCCTTTTCTGCTGCTGGATACCATCTCTCCCTCCCTTTCTTTCCTTCCTTCCTGACCCCTCCAGAGTTTGGCTGATGGCTTTTCCGGATAGCTGCCTGAGACGCCTGCCTCCCCCCCACCCCAGGGGGCTCAGGGGCTGGGGCGCTTGGGGTAGATTTGGCCATTCATTGAGAAACAAGCAAACGGTGTGTGTAAAACCACGTTCATCATTCAGGAGTAGATTGTGCACAGCAGCATACCCTCTGAATTTTTAAAAAGTTTTGAAGAGTTTAAACAGCTTGTGAAGTAAGACTCAGTTCTGCTTGGCGTGGCCCGTGTTGCTCAGGGACGTTGCAGTGGGGGACTGGAGCAGCAGGTCAGACTAACAACACCAGCACTTACTGGAACACAAGGCACTTGCAAGTCTGTCATCCCAGCTGGTGTATCGGTAGTCTCCTGGGATTCGGAGGACAGATATTACTGTTGTCAGTTTTTGCACACGCAGGCATAAACCCAGCCAGGGCTGAGGGGCAAGTCTTGTCTCGTATGCTTGTGACTCGCTTATTCTGAGCCTCCCCCCGACCCCCCACCCTGGGACCTGCTGTAGTGTCTGGATATTTTCTTGCATCTTGGCACTGCAGGGGGGTCAGGAAAAATAAGGTGACTAGCCCAAATCTCTCTGAATCATATCAGTGAGAAGCTCCACACTGGGGTGGTTAAGATAATGGATTTTGGAGTCAAACAGACCTAGGGTTGACTTTCTGCTCTGTCCTTCACCATCTTTCTGACCTTGAGGGAAATTATTTAGTTTCTTCCAATTTTGCTTTTTTACCTGTAAAATGTTGATTAAAATAGTACTTACCACACAGGATTATTCTCAGAAATGAGGGAAGTAAAAGGCTTAGAGCAGTGCCTTATTAAGTAATAAGTATTGAATACCTGTTACAATTAATATTCTTGGCCAGATTGCCTAGACGCATTTTGATAATTATTCTTTATATGTTTGAGTCATGTCCATTTTTCTCATGTTTTTTTTTCCATAGTCCTGGAATTTACAATATCAAACCATGACCTACTGGAGAATAGACATTATTTTAATGAAGGAAAAATAGCGTAATAGGAAGCTTTGGGTTATTATATTAATAATACTTGACTACTTCACATCTGGCAGAAATCTTTTGAAGAATGTGACTGAGTGAAGGAGGATTATGGAAAAACAAACAAACAAAAAACAACAACCCAGGACCCAGTCTGTAAGGGAAAGTACTGTATGAGGAGTGCATCTCTGTGTGTGTGTGTGTCCGAGGAGCTGGCTTGTCGAGCGTCTTAGGAGTATTTCAGAATTCCTCTCTTCTGACTGAGCAGTACATTTCCACCTTTCCCATTTTTAAATGGCACATTAGGAATATTTATAAATCTTCAAGAGAGCTTGTAATTCTTCCCATTTAAATATAATGTATTAGGCCTGTCTGAAAGCTCCCAACAGCATAGTGAGATTACTTTATATGTTTATACAGTTAGCAGGCAGAAGTTGAGATCAGATCGATATTAAGTGTGTGTCTTTGCACAAAGACAAAAGTGTGTGTGTGTGTGTGTGTGTCTTCCACATGTCATTCTTTGTAAGGGAAAAAAGTCCAAAGATGACATTTGCCTTTTTGTAGAGAGAAGAGATAGAACCAGTTTAAGACTATAGTTGATTTTTTTTTAAAGATTTTATTTATTTATTTGACAGACAGAGATCACAAGTAGGCAGAGAGGCAGGCAGAGAGAGAGAGAGGAGGAAGCAGGCTCCCTGCCAAGCAGAGAGCCCGATGCGGGGCTCGATCCCAGGACCCTGGGATCATGACCTGAGCTGAAGGCAGAGGCTTTAACCCACTGAGCAACCCAGGCGCCCCTATAGTTGATTGTTTTTTAAGATTTTATGTATTCATTTGACAGAGCACAAGAAGGCAGAGGGAGAAGGTGGAGCAGGCTCCCCACTGAGCAGAGAGCCCAGTGCGGCCTGATCCCAGGACCCTGAGGCCATGACCTGAGCTGAAGGCAGAGGCTTAACCCACCAAACCACCCAGGTGCCCCAAGATTTTTTTTTTTTTTTGAAGCAGAAGTTTATTCTTCTGTTTTATATTCTGTGAAAAGAGATCTGAAAATATTCTTTATGTGGGGGTTCTGAATGTCTGTTTGTTGTTGTTTTTTTTTAAAAGGTGATTCCCCAATCCTATTTCACTTATATTTTTAAAGAGCAAAGATATTCCTCATAAGAGAATGAACCCTATAATTTGATGATTGATAAAACGAGGGTTAGGTTATTGTGCTGGTAAAGTTCCTGAGGAGAGTCATCTGATCCCTTGAAGGAGAGGGAGGCATGGGAGGATGAACGTTCAACCCAGAGAGAACAGCAGGAAACAACTGAAAACAGGGCAGAGACTCAGAGTTAGAGCCAGAACGTGTAAGGAGAAGGGCAGCCTCTGTGACAGGAACCCACTAGCCAGTTGATGCTAAAACTCTTTTTCACCAAAAAAAGTTGCAGGAGACTCCATGCTTCATTCACTGATGATGTTTTTAGTAAAGGGCTGTTATAATGCAGACACTCCAGGTAATACAACGAAGGGGAAGGTATGTCCTTTACACTTGAGAAGCTTACACCATAGTGAAGAAGATAGGGCAGACATGATTGAGAAGTTAAGTGGGAATTCAGTGGTGAAGTTATACCCATGACAACGACAGAGAGTAGACAAGGTGCTGTATGAATGATAGGAAGTTCTGTGAGTTGATAGGAGGTAGAGGTCACAGATAGAATTGGAGAGGTTATGGAAGGCTTCGTGGAGGAGGTAGAATTGAACTGAACCATACCTTGAAGGATACCTAGGAGTCAGAGAAGCAGGAAAGAGGAAGGATATTGGGGGCGCCTGGGTGGCTTAGTGGGTTAAAGCCTCTGCCTTCGGCTCAGGTCATGATCCCGGGATCCTGGGATCGGACCCTGCATCGGGCTCTCTGCTCGGCGGGGAGCCTGCTTCCTCCTCTCTCTCTGCCTGCCTCTCTGCCTACCTGTGATCTCTCTCTGTCAAATAAATAAATAAAATCTTAAAAAAAAAAAAGAGGAAGGATGTTCTTGGGTCAGTCTGAATCAGGTGCTCTGAGCAGGAGTGGGTGTGACTTGTAACTTTGTTGATACTGTGCTACATTCGAAGATGGTGTTAGAAGGGTAGGTTGAATTCAGATTGTCAGGCTAAGGAGTTTGGCCATTTTTAGGCGTCAAGGAACCACTGAAATTAAGTGGCTGACAAGGGAGAATGATGTCACCTCAGTAGAGACTGGAATTTTTTTTTTTTTTTTTTGAGACTGGAATTTTTGAAGGGGAGATTGTTTCAAAGGAATTACAGTGAATTCGCTTTTAGGCAAATTGTGTTTGAGATGGTGGACAGCCCTTAGTTGGACATTTGGATCTGGAAATGAGGTGGAAAAGTAAGGCTGAGACTAGATGTGGAGGCAGGGGGGATGGTTGAAAGTGACCCTGAAAAGAAAAGATGTCAGAGAAGATGAGGGGTTAAGAACAGCCCCCTGGGGGACTCCCACAATAAAGAGGGGGGCATAAGAGGAGCATGAGAAGGCAAGGACTGTGAGAAAGTGGGAGGTGGGATGCCAGAAGAAGGGAACTCTGAGAAGGAGGGGGGTCGTTGGTAGCAGAAGCTACAGAGTAGTCAAGGAGAAAAAAGAGAGGGGGAAACAAGGACCATTGGAGGTCAGTGGAGGTCTTAGTATAGTTTTAGGGGAGGGGAAGGGGCAGAACCAGCACATGGCCTGCCCAGGTGCACATTTCAAAACTGGCCTTAAGTCCATATCATATGGGAATGCCTTATTCACTCTGATTATTTTATACCAGGTGGGTGTAACCAGCTGCTCAGTGTAGGAGAGAGTGGGAGAGAAAGGGTGTGGTGATGGACAGGTGGTGGCTTACTCTGCTGATGATTCCAACCCAGAGTCCTGTAAGAGACAAGATTGGTGGGTGTGGTGGGACTGAGTTCCCTTCTCTGGGCCATCAGGGTTCCTCTAGGCTTTGTTTCAGCCCTGAGCTGCTCTTCCTGCTATCGGGACGCTGTCTTCAAGAGTGAAGTGTGGGGGAAGGATTAAGACCAGCAAGTGCAGGTTAAAGCTCAGACACCTGCTTATCCCGGGGACTGCCTCCTTTGCTCTAACACCTGACATCGTGCCTGACACACAGAAGGTGCTCATTTGATGTTTGCTGAATGAATGAATCAGACTGAACCCACCCAGGCTGAGCAAGCTTTACACTGTGTGGGCTGTATTTTGTTTTCTGAGTCAAGAGGCCAAGGGGGCGGAGGGATGGGCGTGTTTCTGTCAGTTGTTCTCACCCCTTAGATGCCCATGCATCCTCCGCTCACCCCCACCAGTCAGAGCTGGAGCTCTGCAGAGCTGTCCCGCTGCTGCACTTGGCCTCGACCAGGAAGCAAGGCTGGACCCAGAGGATGGGTGTTGAGGTGCCGCAGTGGGGCAGGGGATCCTTTGATTTCTGGGGCTAAACACTGAAGCTCCGAAAGGACTCTCCCAATAAGGGTTAACATTTAGTTAACATTTAGTTAGGCTGAATATATTTGACTCTTGTCCATGTTGAAAAGTGACCTTATGGGAAAAATAAGGATTGAAGGAGTAATACTAGGATTTTTAAGATCCTAGATACACAGAAATGCAGTAAACATGCGGTCTGGTTAATCAGTCCCCTGCACCTGGCGTTTCCTCCACAGCCCAGGCTTTCGTGCTCCATGCTGCTGTTCCCCACTGCTTCTCGCCACCTCTGGCACCCTCTCTTTCAAAGGATCTCCCTGACTCTTTCCTTTTTCTGGCTGCCTCCAACCAGAGGGGATATCTCTCTGTTCTCCCCTTTACTGTATACCCTTGGGGTGCACATTATCGCTTCTTAGCCTTTTGGCTAAGATCAAGTGTATTGGGGTGCACATTATGTTCTGCCTCGTATCAGAGCCCTTCGTGGGTATGTTTTCCTCCTTGTCTCTCTTCAGATGTAAGCTCTCAGAGGCTTAACTGTGGCCGTGTCTGATTTGTCCTGGAGCCTCAGAATCTTGAGAAAAATGCCTGGCACATTAAAAGGGTTAAATGAGCATGAAATGGACTTATGAATGAATGAATAAACAAACATAGATCCGCCCCAGGTACCAAGGTCTTTGGGCTCTTAGGACTGTGGTCTCTAATGTTTTCTTTTCTTTTCTCTTTTCCCCCATTTGTCTTTCTGACCAAGTCTCAGACACTTGTGTTTCTCTCCTCTTCTGTCCACCACATAAACACCAAAGTCATCCCTGGGCTGCACGTCCGCCGTCCGCTTTCCAAAATAGAAAGCTGCCTGATACGTGGTTTGTTACGTGGTACTGCGGTCATAGCTACCACTGCTGAAATGTATTTAACAAACACGTATGTAGAGCCTGTTGTATGCCAGGTACTGTTCTAAGAGCCTTACACATATTGACTAACTTAAATCTTCCTAAGAGCCCAGAGACAGGTGGTGTGCTTTCTTTGAAGTTTAACACTTTGGGAGGCTTTCTGGCTCAGGGTCACGCCTCACCTCTCCAAAGTCCAAGATCATGCCTTTGCCTGGACTCTTAAGCAAGGAAAACATTATTTTGACATGCACTAAGCTAATAGTGGCCATGGATTGTCTAGAGTCCTGACCTTATTACCAGGAGACCCAGCCCTGCCATTCCCTACCCTTGTGTACTTGGACAAGTCCCCGACCCTTTGCACCTCAGATAATAGAATGTGCCTCACAGTCCTGCAGCAGAGATGCAGTGAGATAACATTATCACAGTTGGCACCCAGGAAATATTGAGTTGTCATAAATGAATGGTTTTAAAAACATTTTTTAAGCAAAATTTGCACATCTATAGTTAGCCGGTGTTAGAGCTGTGGGGTTTCTCAGGCATAGGTTTGAGAAATGCTGCTTCTAGGGATGGACATTACATAAGGATGTAGAGTTATGTTTTCACCCAAGTAAGCGCTGTAAGGTATTGTGGAAGCCACCAGATTCCCAAGATGTCTGCATTGCCATAACGCTCCTCTGCTCTGCAGTGAATTTGCACATGGTCTCCTGCCAACTTTTTTCTTAAGAACCCACTCCCAAATCCTCTCTGCATTCTGTTCCTTAGAGTTGCTTTGCATAAGAGTCTATTTCTTGGAAAAGCTCAACAGGGGGAAAATAGAACAAAAGGGGCTCTGATAGCTTAACCATAAGCTATAGGAGTGTAACTGGCAGTGGGGGAGGGAGGATGAGGAAGCCAGGCTGGTGGGAGGGGCGCATGCTTTCTGGATGAGGCCAGATTTGCAGACTGCAGTGACGGGCTGAAATCTCATGCAGAGATGGCCCAAGGCCTGACAGATCTGGGAAGAGCTTTATGAATGAGGGTAATAGGATAAGTACTTCTCCACTCATGCTGCTCATGTCTGTCCAGCTTAGTATAAACTCCTATGGCCCCTGGTCTGGGGCCGAGGGTGGGGGTGGGGAGGAGGGTTTCAGCCAACTGGTTTCATTCCCTTTCCAGAGGAGACTGGAGCATACTAGTCGCCCTTCCTCCTGCCTGCATTTTGGATGGGACACTGGAGGTGAGGGGTTACAGGGTGAACACTTTGAAATTAAACCATCTGGATGGGATTAATCTAGGAAAGTTTTTCACTTGCTTCCTCAGATCCTTTTGGGTTTCTAGTTTGCAGGCCACTGCTTGCAGAAAAGCATTCATGCAGAAAACCATCTGGTTGCACCGTGTTAACTGTGCGTGAATATGTGTGTGTGTGTGCACGCGCGTGCAGAGTGTTGACCTTGTGCCCAGTGTGTGCGGGTGTACTTTCCAAGTACTGTGAGATGGGACAGTTGCAATGTGGTGAAATTTTGGGCCTGGACCTCAACAAAGTCCCACAAGGGAGTAGAGAGCTGGTGACAAGAAGTCACCTCTTTAGCATGTCTAGGTTGTGAAGTGTGCTGGGCTGCCAGGTACTGGGCTCACGGTGACGTACTCACAAGTGACCAGTAGATGGTGCTCTGACAACAGGGAAATATGGCTACTGTCCCTCATGGGGTGGAAAGGGATTTTAGGAAACTGGTTTCCAATCAGAGTTATGACCATAATGCTGATTTTCTGCATTTCCATATGTGGGTCTTTAAGAAGACATTGGAAGGAGGGACACTTGTTAGGAGAATACCCACCAAGTTCCCTCATGAAGAGCATTATGGCAATGACCTGACCTCCGGTTTTTTCCAAGGATCCTCCTGGATCTTGAGAGCAGTACATCGTGTTCCTAGTTTAGCTTCTTCCCAGCATGGCCCCAGGGGCATGTGGCTACTGATCAAATTTAATTTGAGGAGAGTAAGCATAGGATTCTCATAGGTTTTGCATGATTATATAGTTTCTTCTCTTGACAATGAACAATTTGGAATTACACTGTTACCATCCACCAGAGATTGGACTGGTTATTAGAAAGAGACATATAGTGGCAGTCCGAAGATCTCTTAGAAGCCCAGGGAAAATTACTTAAGGTTTCTGAAGCTCTGCTAATTTGCCCATCAAATCAGAGTCATCACACCTGGGTTGCCAGGCTGATCTCAGAGATTTGTTGTGAGGTTTTTGTAAACCGAAAACTATTGAACACAAAGGAAATATTTTTCAGTCTTTAAATTCTAGCCCTCTGGGAGCTGGGAGAATGGGAGCATTAGAGAGCACGAGAGATGTTCTTAGATCTCCAAGTTCTGAAGAGGTGTGCATGTGGGGTGGGGGATGGTGTTAGAGATGATGGTGGTGGGAGAGTATGAGAGGATGCCTCCATCCCACCATTACTGTCCTTAGATCAAGTCAATTCCCAAAGACTTTCATGCCATCATGTTAGCCTCTTTCCTCTTTGGCTTCTCCCCACCTCCCCTTACAAATTCCCCATTTATAACTTCCCTACAGAGGTACTTACACTCTCCAGCATGCTCTCTATTATTCCCAACCCGTGCATTAGTGATTCCTGTCTCCTCAGGGGGCAAGCCTCAACTCCACTGGGTCTTCACATTTCCAAGTGTAACAGTCTGTCTTGGGAAAACCTAGGTCTCTAAAGAATTACAACAGCCACACAGAACACAGGACACTGTAGAGAGAGGGAAGGGACTTAGTACTGCTGCTCTGCTGAGTGGGTGGCATTGAAGACCCAGATCTAGAGGTTCCAGATCTTCCAAGAACCTCTTCCAGGAGGTTCAACAAAGCTTAGAGAGCCCCGCTTCCTCTGAGCAGGAACAAACAGGCATACCACTCTGATGCCTGCTAAGGCTGGGACCCAGAAAAAGAGGTGAAGTTGTCCTGTGAGAATGGGGTCTATCAGGCATTCTGGCCAGTAAGGTTATAGAATCTAATTTAATCGAAGAAGAAGACACATTTTTTTGGTCCTCTATTTTGTTCATTTGGCATCCTCAGTGCCAGCAGTGTCTGGTGCTCAAAAATATTTGTCAGATGATGGATGTGAGTGAATTTTGTGCTCCGGATTACGATCCTGCCTGAAAGCATGGGTTTGATCACTTCTGCAAGCCCTTTCTAATCTGCAGTTCACAGGCTTAGTGAGACAGCCACTTGTGACCCTTGCAAATGACTACACAGGCTGATGGGGCCCCGTGGGTCCCAGTACTGCCTCCCCTTTCACTTCTGATGAGGTATCCAGACAGAACAGGTCCCTCCAGTTAAGGGAGGTAGAATGACAGAGTAAGGCAGTAATGTGTAATCAAAATCCTAATTAGAGTGGACATACCTTGCATAGTCCACTGGCCTGAAATGGGCTGCCCTGAATCTAGAGGTCAACATGCCACCCCAAGGGCAGCACGGACACCACCATTCATTTGGAATTTCCAGGACCCAGAGGATTTCCCTTCACATGTACACTCACACAGACCTGTGTCAGTGCTCACATGGCCTTGCCCACACATAGCCACATATACACAGGAACACACGTGCCTCTCACTCAGATGTCATCACCCTTCCCATCAGTTAATCTCACACACACAGACACTGCCTTTCACACACGTGAATCCACACTCACCCATGGTTTCCAGCCTCCGGGTTTTGGTCAGACTCTCTGTTTCCTTCCTCGGCTGCCCCCTTCCCCTTCTCTAACATTGCTCAGGTGGGGAGGAGCTGGATAGAGCTGTGTATTGAGCCTAGGACTGGAAAAAGGAAGAAAGTGTAGACATGGAGCGGGTGGCTGGTCCTGTGCTCAGTTCAAACCACTAAAGTCACCTGTGGAGAAGGGCTTGGTCACCAAACCTAGGGACTCTTTCTATGGGTCTCGGAGTCCACCTTTCCCATTTATGCAGCTCAGATACTAATTGGTTTTTCTTTCTTCATTAATGGAGTGGGTTTCAGGAAGTTAGTGGAGCGGATTTGTGGGTAAAAGATAGGGGTGGGAGGATTCCCCTGATTGCTAACACTTGGGGAAAGGTCGTTATAGCCCCAAACTCAGCCTCTACGGCCCCAGTATCTGGATCACTCTTCCAGAAATGGATGCGCAGGGCTCCACGAGAGCCGAGCCCAAGAGGCCGCCCCAGATCGCATTTGCAGGGGGAGGGCAGAAGCTCCCACGCGGAGCTGGCACCCACACCAGAGTGCGGAGCCCCCAGAGGTCCTAGCGTGCCTCGCGGGGCCTGCGGGTTGCTAAGTGGGGAGGTGGGGAGAGGGTGCTGCCTTCTCCGCGGAAATCCCTGGGCAGCGTTCCTTGGAGACTGGGAGGTGAGGAGGAGCAGCGACGCGGCCCCGGTGCGCGGCGCGCAGGGCGCAAAGGCTTCGACTACTCTCCGGGCAGGCACTGTGCGGGGCACAGCACCGGCTGTCGCCTCGGCGGGGACGGCAGGCGCGAGTGCGTGCGCGCGCGCGTGTGCGCCCCCGCCGGGCCTGGGCTCGGCTCTCTTGTGGGGACTGTGCCGCGCCGCCAGCGGCGCCCGCCGCTCTTCTCTCGGCGTTACTTGGGGACACTCTGCAGCGGCGGCCCCCTGCCCTCTGGCTAAATAAATCTATAAGCCAAACCAGCCTCGCTCGCCAGGCCCCTGCAGCCGCGGTCGGCCGGGGTCCTTCCGGCTCCATCCCCGCCCCTCCTGTCCCCGCCGGCCCCGCCCCCGCTTCTCCTGGCGCTCCGGCGCGCGCCTCGCGGCGCCTCTGCGCTCCGCTCGCTCTCCCCTCCTCGCCTTCCCCTTTCCTTCCCCACGTTCTCCTCTGCTTCCCCCGGAGTGGGGCTGTCCGGGTGGCAGAAGAAACCGAGCCGTTCCGGAGGAAGTTCGGTCCTTGGTCAACTCCCGTGCCAGGCCACCGCTGGGCTCGCCTGCAACCTGTTCCTCCCTCGCCCCAGCGCTCGCCCAGGCGCTTGCCCGCCCGCCCGCTCCCGCTGCCGCTCCCGCCCTCGCCCCGGCGCAGCCGCGGATCGCTGTTGCATGCTGATCCGGGGAGGCGGTGGCGGTGGCGGCGGCGAGCGCTCCGGCAGGATGCTGGCACTCGGGCTTCGCTGCTCTCTGGATCCTGCTCAACTTCTTTCCCAAGCGCAGGAGCTTTGAAGTCGTTTGTCCCTCTCCGGCTGGATTGACTTCTTATTTTGATATTTTGGGCGTTGCGGTTTGCGCAGGAACCTCAATACCGCTCTCCCCCCTCCCTCTCTGTCAACCTTTGGATGCGTCTGTGCTGGCAGATTTAAAGACCCAAGTCTCGGCTGTGGAATTTCTTAGATGGACTTGCTGGGGCTGGCGTTACAAAGCATGTCACCGTAACCCCGTCCTTTTTTTTTTTTTTTTTTTTTAAATTTAAAGTTTTTTTTTTTTCTTTTTTCCCTTCTTCCCCCCCCCCCCCCCCACCCCCAATAAATCACCAAACTGTTACCTAGCGGGCCGGTGCCTGCCTCTTTCCAGAACTAGGTGGTGCGTCTGCCAGAAGATGAGCTATGTTTGAGGAGCAGCCTACTCCACCCCTCTCCGCTTCAGTCCCCGAATGCCACCACACACTGGCATTTTGAGAAAAAAAAAAATTGCCTTCAGAAACTGAGCACCCCCAAGCCCTCCCCCCGTTTTTCTCCTCCTTGAGGAATGGAGCTTCGCAGAGGTTGTATTTAGATTCAACAGTTCGGAGCGGCGGGGCTGCTGCTGCCGCCTCTTCCAAGAGCTCGCGAGGCTCCCCGGAGGCGGTGGTCCCCGCGCTCGTCTGGATGCGGCTCTGAGTCTCCGTGTGTCTTTCTGCTTGTTGCTGTGTGCGGGTGTTCGGCCGCGATCACCTTTGTGTGTCTTCTGTCTGTTTAAACTTCAGGATGGCTCGCTTCGGGGAGGCGGTGGTCGGCAGGCCGGGGTCGGGCGATGGAGACTCGGACCAGAGCAGGAACCGGCAAGGAACCCCGGTGCCGGCCTCGGGGCCGGCGGCCGCCTACAAGCAGTCGAAAGCGCAGAGGGCGCGGACTATGGCTTTGTACAACCCCATTCCTGTCCGGCAGAACTGTTTCACCGTCAACAGATCCCTCTTCATCTTCGGAGAAGATAACATTGTCAGGAAATACGCCAAGAAGCTCATCGATTGGCCATATCCTTTCTTGCCCACCATAACTCCCCTCTCCCCCTTTGCATTTCTTTGGGTAAGGGGGGAAATTTAGCATGGGATTTATGCCCCATCCCCTTCTTGGTGCCAGTTTGCCCCTTTGCTGAAATGCACTCTTTACTCCGGTGTGCCTAAGGGGCAAGCTTGGTGCTGTAGAGGCCAGTGTGTGCACTAGTGCTTTTCAAGGTAAGACTTTTGGGTTTTGATTTTTTCCTATGTGGAGCTCTGTAGCGTCCCTGAGTTCGTGGTGTTGCTGTGTCTGCCCCTTTCTGGGCTGGGCTTTGTCTGATTCCCAGGCCCCCAAGGCCCTTCACAAAGAATGGGCTGCCCCTAATCTTACGGTTTTCTTTCATACTCACTCCCTCTTTTCCTCCCTCAAAGCCACCCCTTCTGTCCCCATCCCCACCAGCTGGGGAGACATCCTCACTCTGCCCGTGGGGAAGTCAAGGCTCCCTGGGGGGATTTATCATTTCAGAAGCTTCAAGATTCTGGGCCAAAACCCTGTAGACAAATAGACAAATGGATAAATAAAGCAGCCATTTGGCTGGGGACCCAGCTAACTCTGGGGACTGAGTTTAAGTTCCACCGAGAGTGGAGTGAATGAATGTGTCAGCGGAGGCAATCTCTGATGATACAGCCCAGACGGCTCAGAGTTGGAGTTCTCTTAGCTAGAGAAGAACAGCTCATCAGAGCTCATCGCTTTCTTAGTCTGGGGTTGGGTGCCCCCCGCCTCTGAATGCTTGACCCAGCTGAGTGCCCAAGATTCAGGTTGATCGGCTGGGCCTGAATTCTTCAGCTGAGGGCTGCACCAGCCGAGCCCAGGGGTGTGCAAGCAATCTGTCTCTCCCTGCCTCCAAAGGAACTGCTCTCCACAAAGAGCTGGTGGGGGCGGCTCTGAAGGTGGCAGTGTCAGGGTGAACAGGCATCCAAGGAGCCTTTGCAGGCTCAATCAAGTGCACCAAATGCAGGCTGCTGATTAGGCATCTCGCTGCCTGTTCTTCACTAAGGATTTGGGCATCTGGCAAGGTCTTTAGGAATTGTGGGTTGGTGGGTGCGGGGAGGGTGCTTGGTAGGAAGCAAGCCAGGGGGGTGGTGTTAAATATGGGGGTAGGTTTGGAGACATGGGACTTTGATGCTTATGGAAAGACATTTCTCGGGAAGGATGCACCTGCAAAGGAGGCCCCTCCTCTTCTTCTCTATCCTCCTCTTTCCCCACCCCCACCCTCCAGGTGTGCAGCAGCGAGGCAGCTGGAGCTGCATTGGGTCTCTAGTATCAGCGAGGCACATGGCTCGCTTCCCCCAGGGCCTGGGCATCTCCCTACTACCCCCACCCCAGTCTCTGGCCTTCCCCTCCTTCCTCCCTAGTTCCCTGCCTCAGCAGCACTGCCATTGGCTGG
This sequence comes from Lontra canadensis, assembly GCF_010015895.1. NCBI lineage: Eukaryota > Metazoa > Chordata > Mammalia > Carnivora > Mustelidae > Lontra > Lontra canadensis. Next base: position 6,468,492 of record NW_022631018.1, on the reverse strand, counting down.
CGCGTGGTGCTTCTAGGCAGCACCCCTCATTAGAAACGAAGGAGCATCTCTAAGCAGATATTCTTCCTGCTGCTGCTCAAATCCTCCCACAACCACCCCTGGCTGGGCTTCCTCTCTCCTCCTCTCTGCACTCCCCTCCTCCTCCCGCCCCCACAGAGTGATTCGGGGTCACTCCGTGCCCGCCGGAGTTAAACGCGTCTAGGGTGGGGGTACTGGGGAGGAGGAAGGGTCCGGTCCCCGCAGTCCCGCCTGCCGGTGTGCTGCACAAAGCGGACAGATCTCATTATGTTGCACGCTGCGGCTGCGCTGCGAACAGTCCTCTGCTCAGAGCTCTGCCGATTTCTCAAGCGGGGCCCCCTCCCCCAGCCGCCTTGTACAATTCTCTAAAATGCCCACCTTCCAGGTGCTGCCTTACTGTGCCCCTCTCTTAGGGGCATGCTTACTCAGGCGCCCTCTGGTTTCATTGCGGTAGACAAAGCCGCCCAGCCACGCCGCGGGTGGCAAAGTGTGCCAGCAGCCATCGTTGGCACCTAGGACAGCGCCAGCGAAACTCCCCAGGCGTCCGCGGCTCGGCGATCCGCGGGTTCGGCACTTCGGGCACTTCCGGCCGGGCCCAGGCTCCGGGGCTGGGAAATCAAGCGCGGTTCAGAGACCGGGGGACCACGCGGTCGGGCGCTTTTCACGATTTCGCTTTCGCTGCAAAGACGCCGCCTTTCTACCAGGCGTTGCGAGCGCAAGGTGCGACAGTGGTTTCTACCCCGCCCTTTCCTTGTCTTTGGGGACCAAAGAGAGCCGAAAGAGAGAATAGGGAGTTGACTTCAGCATTATGTTCGGTGCCTGGGCTCAGAACCGGGTCCCGGGGGTCTCTTCTGTCCCCGTAGCTGGAAGTTTCACAGCGGTTCTGCAGCACGTAGGCTGTTGTAACAGTGTTCAGAAACATCTGCTAAGGTGTGTAGAGGAGCCCGATTGGAAAATTTAAAATACACCATGTTTGCTATTTTTCCTCTTCGCTGTGCAACGTGACTGACTGACAAATATATGTTGCCTCTGGTGGTGACCATGTGGAAACATTGCGCTTCTGTGGGTTCTGCGTTTTCTCCCCAATACTGCATCTGAGATCCTAGACTCACTTTCCGTCCTACCTAGACATCCAGCTTCCGGAAATCTCTCCCTTTTTCTTCGGTGTGAGCAGTGGTTACCAGGAAACTTGGGAACCTGGCTGAGTTCACATCCCAGTTTCTTCCCCAGCTCTGTGACCTTGAAAAGTTACTTCCTTACTTTGCGACTCAGTTTCCTTACCGGTAAAATGAGGGTGATAGTCATGAGTTAGTGGGAGAATTAAATGACCTAAAATACGTTGGGTTCCTAAAACATTGCCTAATTCCCCAGTAAACACTAACTTTTATTTTAACGGGGTCCTTCAGAAATTTCAGTATGCCTGAAGGGAGGGGTCTTAGTTCTAGGTCAACTAAGTCTTCTAGGTTTTTGCCTCTCAAAGAGAGCAAAGAGCAACATCCCCATCACCTGGGGGCCTGTTAAAAATTCAGAGCTCCACTTCAGATTTTACTGAATCAGAATCTGCATTTTAATAAGATCCCAGGTGGTTAGTATGGACATTAAAGTCTGGGGAGTACTTCTCTACTGTTTGTTAAGGGCTGGATATTTGAAAAAAAAAAAAAAAAGGAAGATTGTTCAGGACATGGGTTAAGACCGCCTGCTTTGAACTGACATATGAACATGTAACATGCTTGAGGACTTTGATTATCTGAGCGCTGCGTCTTTGAGGCGTATACATCTTTTATGGGCTGTAGAAAGTCACTGTGGAGCTAGGGGGAAATGAGCACTTCTGTGTGCTATGTTAGCTTTTCTTCATACTGCATAATACTGGTCTTTAACAAATTGGCCTGAAAAGATCAGTTCAGAGAAAGGAATTATCTAATTTATACTTGTAGGACCCTCTGGCTTGGGTGGGCGGGAGGGTCAATCTTTTCCAATTATTTAGTAGGGAAAGTCTAGTTCCTATGGAAAGAAATGCCCAAGATAACCCAGATTTGGCATGAAACATGGTGGTAAGTTACAGCCCACTCTGAATGTGTTTCATTTTTCTTGGAAGCTACATCTGCATAGGGAGATAATTTTATTTTCTTATGGCACTCTTTTCTGCAGTGGATACCGTAACCTTTTTGCAAATGCTAATCGGATTTAAAATGTGATATTACATTTTATATGATGCCACTATTTCTTTCTTGCTCATCTAATAGATGTAATGACAAGAGGATTCTCTTTTCCTCAGGGAGTTGGCTGCTCTGATTGTCCTCACAGGTTCACTGTGCCGTAAGCTTACCAGCTCTCAGTCTTCCATGCCCAGGCTGAGTTACTCTGTGGACACATGCAAAGTCTCCCTCATGTTTTGTGAGATGCCCCACACTTGTTGGCATTTTTTTAAGGTCAGCAGATGAGGGGAGGAAATGGGATATCTGATTGGGGAACATTCCCCCCAACCCCCGCCCCGCCACATGTGGGTCTTCTCAGGAGGGGATCACGTTTCATACAGAAATGTACAAGGTCTGAAGTAGGAAGATCAAATGTGTTTGCAGCCACTGAAATGTTGAAAGCTCATTATAATGAACTTGTAGATATTCATCCATGATTTCTTGCTGCAGAGCATTTCACTGTAGCCTCAAAGGACTTTGGCTCTGGGTCAGAGGTTATGTGCTTTATTATGGCGAATTTCCCATTGTGAATTGCCTATTTATTTTGGAGGGTTTTGGTGAGGATTACTGAAAGCTTTAGTTCTCACATCTCCCATTTTGGCATAAACTTTTCTCCTGCTCTGGTTGCCTGTAAGTATACAGCACCTTGCAGGATAGTAGACTGTAATCTTGGCAAGAATTTCAGGTTTGATGTAAGCTAATGGATCATGAGTCAGAGGGCCTTGATTAGGGCAGAGGGTGGCAGCTAACAAGGACAAAGTCTGTAATTATATCCTATGATCACATCATGCAGAAAGACTCCGCATCTTCTGTGTACCTGGGTACAGATGCAGACAGCGAAGCCGATAGTGGCTGTAACTTGCACTGTGGCTGCTGGAGAAAGGTCTTCATTTTCTGAGGCTCCCAGGACAGTCTCCAAATTGTCTGTTGGCTTTGTCTTTGAAATGAGGTGTGGGTAACATTTCCTCCGGAAACCAGGCTTTGACTTCTTGTGGGGACCAGTTGTAATTGGGATGCAGTCTGGAAAGCAAGCTGGAGTGAAGGAGTTTGACAGAAATGAAATAACTGAAGGATGGAGACAAAAATACCTTGGACGTGCCAGTGTTGTCGGTTGGTTTGCATGTCACCATTTCTCCGCTTCCCTCCGCTTGCTTTCCCTGCAATAGGTGGGAGGCACACTACAAATTAGAGGAGGAGGGGGAAATAATGAGAACAGGTCTTTTGATCTTCTGAGAGATCCAGACTTTGGAATTATTAGTTCCATCCAGAACTGCTGATCTCTTTTTAGCCTCTGCTGTATAAGACGTAGGGTTTCTTCCCCCTCCAACACTGCCGCTTTCCCCCTACTTTGTAGGAACATCTGGTTTCCTACCATCTTCATGTTCTTAGTTAAAATAGAACAGAGCCAAGATTTGCTAAGCTATCAGAACTCCTGCAAACCCTTGGGTCCCACCAACAGCCCAGTCGCCTCCCTTTTGTTGTTTGCAGGTTTGCCGTGGAAGCCAGCCACCAGAGGCCCCTCTGCTGATCTTAGTTTGTTTATCGGTGACCACACACACGTCAAAGAGGGAACTTGGACGTGACCGTAATGAATACCCTTTTATTCAAGGAGAGAGATTTCTCTTTGTGCAGTCCTCTGTCCCTTTTCCATCTCTCTGTATTTCTCCCTCTCTCATTTTTAGGTTCAGCTTTTGTGAATAATTCATTATATGTGTGGGTTTTCCCTAGGATTTTTAGAAAAAGGAAGGTGACTTGTCTTCCTCTTGGATACAAGCAGGGTCTCTTGCTGAGGACCAGCTTCGCAGATCACCTTTTCCCTCTATGTCTGTTTGTTGCCGTGGGACTGGGACACCAGAGAAAGGTAGCAGGGGAGGGGAAGAGCTCTCTTGTTACATGCTTTTTCCTGCTGCTTTTAAAATGACTGCCTCCTACCCAGTCCTGGTACATTTGGGTGCCCCATAAATATGCAGCTACTCCCCTCTATTCAGAGAACATGTTTAACTAGAAGATATTTGTGTCCCCAAGTCCTTGTCGCTCTGAATGCTCTTGCCATCCCAGGTCTTCATGCTAATAAGGGCTGAGCCGCAGAGCCAAGGAAGCTTCTGTAAATGTTTCTTTTCAGACTTCAGTGGGCGTTCACATAGGAAATTGAAGGGGTGAGCAGCCACTGAAATTAACGTGTACCACTCCCCATCACTTCTGCTGTCATCAACACGATGTGGCTTTTAAAGCAGCCCGTTTCAAGGAGGGATAAAAACACCAGTGACCGGTGCTAGTACCTCCCTTCCCAAGCATTCTGGACCTGCCTGGAAAGGGCTTGTGTGGAGGCTCACTGGCATGTTCCCACCGTCACTCGTATTTAAGGACAGAAAGTACTGCACCGAGTTTTTTGGCTTCTCCAGTTGTAGTGGTTGGTCTCTTACGTGTCAGTCCTACTTTAGAGAGATGTCGGTGGTGTATTTTTGCTCACTGCCTAGTGCAGGTACATTCACTTCACTTTGCATTCCCTGTATCCTTGGCCCGGTCCTTGGATATAAAGTCTGAGGAGCCGCCCCCATGTCACCATTTCTGGAAGCCAAGGGGCAGCCAGAAGGTGTGTCCTTAAGAGGGAGAAATGGGCCAGACTAAGGAGAATGGCGCTGAATGACTAAAAAGTGTCAGTTATCCAAGACACTGGCAAAGCAGTGGGTCCTTCTTAGGATCGTCTTTTTTAATTGTATTTTGGGTTCCAAATTTGTAGGGCTAAGCAGTTCTACTCTTAGTCCTCTTGAATATTTAAAAAAAAAAAAAGGACCCGTTTTTAAAGCAGTAGAGCTCATCCCCAAGGTGGGTGGGCAGAGCCTGGGAATGTGACTGCCTCCAGGCTAGGCTGCAGCTCCGGGCTCCTGTGGTCCAGCCAGGGAGGGGCTTCCGGGAGAGGCCCCGTGTGGTGCCTATGCCAGGTGGGGTCTTTGTGCCTGTGGGTGGTTGATTTGGATTGCTCTTGCAACTCTGCATCCTGTTGGGGCTGTGTTTTTTGCTGGATTTGGTCGTGCTGCATTGGTACTGCATCTGTTCCCCTCATCCCTAGAGAATTTGGAAAGCCTCTGTCAGATGTATGCCTTCGCTTTCTGAAGGCTTCTGTCATTAAAGCCAGGAGTAGGGCATCTATATGATCCTCTCCCCTTTAGAGAAGGTATGAAGAGGATGTGGGTGGGTCACAGATCAGTGGGGAGAGGAAGAAAAGCTCTAATGTCAAGAATGGAGGCTCAGACCTAGCACAATTTCTGTGGCTGAGAGGCAAGGCACGGTTTGTGTCTTATCGACCCAGAGAGGCTCTGCAAACCAGGACGGGGAGGAAAACTAGCCCTCACAAGTTTTTCTCCACCTGTGACATGGCTATATGTTTGAAGTGTTTCAAACTTTCGGTGCCTCTTTCTCAATTTCCACACCATCGTCTCATGGGACTGGTCAGAGTCAAAAAGCATGAAATGGATTTTCAGCAGTCACTCACCAGCGTCCTAGCAATTTCCAGCTGTGTGCTGTTGGCAACTGTTTTGCTACTATTTTGTCAATGACTGTGCCTTCCAGAAGGTGATGTCTATCAGCATCAAAGCTAATTCCTCAGTTAGTCTCTCTGTGCTGAAGTCATACCTATGCACTGCCCACTTCATCTGCATCACTGGGTTCTGAAGCTTCGTGGGGCTCAGAATCTACTGAAGGGCTTATTAAAATACAGATCTCTGGACCTTCCTGCCAGATTGGCCGATTCAGTAGGTCTGAAGTAGGGCCTGGGAATGTGTATTTGTCACAAGTTCCCAGGTGATGCGAGTGCAGCTGGCCTCGGAGCCATCCTCTGAGAACCACTGTTTGCCATGGTTTTGTTGCCTGCCTGGCAGTGCCTTCAGAGAAGGCCAGTTTTGCAGTTGCAGGGGCGAGAACCCCCATCCCCAACTGTGCTCATCTCTCAGCCTGAAGCCTTGCCTCGACCTTTGGGTTCAGATAGTGAGGGTTCAAGACTTTACCATCCAAATGCACATGCCCTTGGGAGCCGGGATATGGTAGCTGCTACATGGCACTAACACCGTGTAACTGAAAACAGGCTCTTCTGAGAACTGGCACGGGACACGCCCCTAATTAATTTCTGCACCTAGTGCAACCCTGGCTCATGGCGAGCAGCCGGGACAATTTCATTAGATGATTTCATTAGGCGGTTACTACTAGTCAACAGAAAGCCTCACTGAAGCATCTCTTATGTGCCTCGTGTTGCACTGACCTGGACCTGTAGGACCAGGGGTGGCCCGAGTGTGGGGAGAGGAGGTTGCTAGGAGGCAGTGAGGGCACTGGATAGCTGGTGGGGTCACTACATGCAAATTTGGGAGTTGGAAAAGACAAGCTTCAGGATTTAGCTGGGGATCACTCCAATTTCTGTATGACCTGATACAAACTGTGAAAAAAGCACAGGGTATTTGTTATCTGGCATTTTATTACACAGAACGCTTTATTAATTGGCACCCAGAGACCTATAGTGTAATAACAATTGAGATTTGTTCTGACGGCCCCCAGGCACCACAAAATGCCATAGCACTTTCTGAGTATCGCCAACGAAGCATTCATTACATCATGTTCAACATGGTTTGAATGGTGTGGGCGCGTTATTGTGTTCAGAGCTTTTGCAAATTATAATCCATATTGATTATTTAAAGTACCTCTTTATCACTTTTTTTTTTTTTTTTTGGTAAATTAACCGAAGTGTTCTTCTCTAGCTATACCAGATAACAGAAGAATCCCTGTATTGTTCTAGAAATCAATCCTTTTCAGCTCTAGAAATACTCTAGGGCCTGAAGATGAATTCTAGACAATTATCACACTGTCAGGTGGTGATTAGAACAAAGTCATATATATATATATATTTTAATGGATTGATAGCTCAGCAAACTTTGGCTTCACTGGGCAAGTTCTCCAGCTTGTAAGTGGGTATTACGTCTGACTGGGTCTGTGTGTGTCTGGAGGTTGTCATTGAAAATGAGACATCAGGATTTACAAGAGAGTTTCCAATGGGCATCTCAGCAAGAGGTTGACAGATTCTCTTTTTTTCCCCAGCCTGACTGAATTATCCAACTTTAGTGCCTTGGGTTGTTTCCATGTCCTTTTATACTTGTCCCATCTCTTTTCTCCTTGATCAAGGTCAGGGGATGCTTCACTTGGAACTCTTCAATTGCGGGGTGATTGTCTTTAGATGGTCCCACTATGGAACTTTACAGTCGGGAATGACCCTAGTGGCCATCTTGATGACATCTAGATGATTCTTTTTGGAGGACTGGGACAGCCTCGTCCTCTAGTACAGTGTTTATTTGCTTTCTATACTGGGATCACAAATTTTACTGAAATTTGATTGGTGCTATGTACCCTTCTTTCCTGAAAAAAATACACATACAATTTGCATTCAATTTCAGGGGATCCATGGATTGTAATGCTGACTATGTTAGAAAGTTCCCACATTCTGGGATGTTGGGATGTTGAACCATCAGGCATAGGGACTCCCAATCCAGCATCATATCCCTTAGCTGCAAGTACGACAGAAACTCCATGTGAAAGAGCTACGGAGCTATGTTTGCACTAGTGCATCAGCCAGACTGCCATGGTAAAATACAAATATTCTAACCAAAGAGCATTATGTCAATAGAGGAGCTCTTTCTCCATCCCCCTGATGGGCGGCCATCAAGCTTCCAGTGATGGGGTGCTCTTTTCACTAAGGGGTAGGACATTGAAATATTCTTCCTTAGAGCTTTCACCTGATTGTTTTTATTTTTCCTGTTTCTGTTCTATAAAGCAATATAAACCCAGTCTTTCATTCACTTCTCATTCACTTAAGGTCCTATGGCACTGATTATTGCGGCAGACCAGAACTTTCTGTGCTGATGGATATATGTTTTTATCTGGGCCATCTAATGTAGGCGCCTGTAGTCACATGTGGCTCTTGAGCACTTGATAGGTGGCTGTCATGACTGAGTACTAAATTTTAAGTTGCATTTCATTTTAATTAATTTAAATTAAATAGCGACATATGGCTAGTGGCTAAGATAAAGGACAGTAGGGGTAGAGAGAATAGATAATGACTCAGGAAACCTAAGTACCTGTCTGGGTTCTGTGATTTGTTTGCTTTATAACTGGGCAAGGTTTCTCTACCCTGGTGTTCAGGGCTTCCTGTGCTTTACTCTACTTCTGGGGGCAACCGTAATCACCTTCTTTTCAGCTATTCTACTGGGCTGCCAATGTTTGAAGGCACCAGTTTCTCCGAGGCCTCCCTGACTGTGCACTTACTGCTCCCAGTGCCTGGAATGTCTTCTCCCCAACCCCCAACCTCCCCTACCCCCGGCTTTAAGACTGTAGTTAGTAGTCACTGCCTCCATGAAGACTTCCTTGATTTCTCTTGGCAGATTAAGACCAACTCCCTCCTCTGTACTTCTGTAGGGCACCTGGTTTATTACTTCAATGTAACACTTACCATATAGATTTGGTATTGGTTTAAATCCCTGGAAGGGAGTGGACAGTCTCTATTAGTTTTTTAATTACTAGAACATAGACCAGTACTTATTAACATTGGCACATTTGTTTAACTTGAAACAATTTTTTAAATTGTTTTTTCCTTTTTAAAGAAATGGCATTGTACTTCAGACTTGACTTGAGGTCGCTTGCCATCAGCAATAAACCCTGGATCTTTTATATGAATTGGTGACAGAATTAGCTTTCTCTCACTCCATTCTCAATTTAATTTTTGAGTCTAAATTCAGGACTTCATATTTATTTCAAGTACATTTTATCTTTTGGTGCAACAGTCCTTCTTATAGAGATCCTTTACAAGTGGGGACAGGGAACTAACGTTCAGTGAGCATTCATCAAATTTCAGATTCTGCATTTATCTAGCTATCCGAGAGAGAGTGTGTGTCCACACGTGTGCAAGAGCAAGGAGGGAGACATGGGAGAGGGAGAGAGAGAATACCAAGCAGGCTACACCGTCAGGGAAGAGACCGACGCTGAGCTCAATCTCCCGACCTTGAGATCACAACCTGAACCAAAATCAAGAGTTGGACGCCCAACTGACCGAGCCACCCAGGTGCCCCAAGACTCTGCATTTAAACAAAACAACCATCCAGTGAGATAACTATTATCCCGATCGTAAATATAGAAAAACAGACTATAGAAGATTAAATCACTTGCCCGAGGTCACCACTAGTGGACTTGAACCGCAGTGGTCTGACTCCAGAATTTAAGTGATTTCTACTACACATCGTCTTCAGCCTCTGCTCTTTAGTAAGTGAGATCTCTGCTCAGAGCTCTCCGTCCTCTGCAGACGGGATAAGCATGGGCTTTTTATACTTTCCTTCGAGTAACTGGTACACATATAGTTAGAATTGGGGACCTCCCTTCTGCTTGTCGTTAGTGCATTGGTCAGCGCTCGACTGTTCAGCTTTTCTTGAATTTTCTGCACTATTCTTTAGCCAGCTTCTATTTCTTTATTCAATAAAAATTTTGTACAAGATACTCGTGTTGCATGCTTTGGTGAATCAATATATGCTTTTATGACTATTTCATGTCTATTTTAGGCTAGGATATAGTGTTCTACTTTCACCAAAGTCCACACTAAATATCATTTTCAGAGACTCACTTAGACATATTTTATTTCTTTACTAGAAAATAGAAGTGTTGAAGCCTAGAAGCTCAAAGTTGAAGGGATATTAGACATCATCTAATCCGGTGCCCGGCTGGTGAAAGCTTTGCCTTACTGTTAGGATGTACCCGTCTCTGGCTTGGAAGCATTAGAGTGTCAAGGTTAAGAACTGACCTCTGGATTCAGACCTGGGTACAATTTCCACAACTTTCTAGCTCTGTGCCTCAGGGAAGCGACTTAACCTTGCTGTGTTTCAGAGTCCTCAAGCATCAAATGGAAACAGGAATAGGATTTTTGAGAAGATCAGGTGGGATAGCGCATGTAAAATGTTAGGACAGTGTTTGGCATGTAGTAAGCCGTGACTGCAGCTTAGCTGCTAGTATCTGGTTAGCACTGGGTGAATCAATAATGAACCCCTGCAGTTAAGCTTCCTTCCAATAATAGCATCTCCTTTCTTCTGATTCTTGTCAGGTTTTAGGCTGAGCACGGCTGCGCTTAACATTCAGGTGACCTCAAGTCACTTTTGCAACCTCTGTGAGCCTCAGGGATTTCAGGTGTGAGGGGGAAATCACATTCTCTGCTTGCCTAGCTTGCAAGACTCATGGGTATGAGAGCCCTTTGTAAACACCATAGACGTTAGTACTAGCATTAATGTGGGTAGAGCTAATATTAATGGAGTATTTATGAGGTACCAGATTACTGTGCTAAATTTATCCCACAGATCATTGCATTGATTTGTTGTAGCAGTTCTACAGAGACACGCATTCTTGTTTTCCACACCCCACAGTTGGGGGATTAAGGTGTGGAGAGGTTAACTCACTTGCCCACTTACATAGCCAGAGATAGCTGGAAGCCTGGCTCATAGCAGGGGCTCTGTCTGGTCTTCCCAGGAGCCTTTTTTTCCCCATCTCAAAGTTACTGAGTTTACTTTTTTTTAAGATAAGTTTTTAAAATATCTACTTCAAAACCTATCTTTCTTTGTGCGTTTCTAATACCGATTTTACACTGATACTATCCCTAAGGACACATCTGGATTTATAACCCAGAAAAGATATCTTCAGGAGCAATAAGAGGCATAATTTTCCCAGCAATCTTTTCATAAAAGCAGATTAGATATTCAGAACCCTCCGGCTTACACAAACACAGTAGATTTTGGTTTTGTTTGTACAAAAACGGTAGCCACAGGTTTCAGATGGCTTGACTGATGACACGGGGAAGGATCTGTCCTAGGGTCCAAGCATGGCCTCCGAGAAGATCTTCTCAGGGGTTGTTGGCCTTCTGGTGAATTACTCCTTACCTGTTTAGGTTTCTAAGTATTCTGGGTCTGCATGTCTGTTCTGTCAGAGAAGGGAGTCGGGATTAGACTCCATTGACTGTGGAAGAAGCTTCTGAAAGGGTTAGAGGGATGTAGTGGGAGGGGGAACCTCCATGGCTTCCCTTGCACATTTGCCTAAATGAGCTTGACAAAGGTCCCCTGACCAGGATCCTGGAGGGCATTTTCCCTGAGGGCACTGGATCCTGGTGCGGATGTGGATGGAGAACTCGGATGTACCACTTGGCTTCCGCAAACCAGGTGGAGGGTTTAAAAGAAATTAAAAAAATGTTAAAGGAATTGCCTCTTCTTTCTGCTAACTTTGGATTGTATTTGCATGGGAATTTGTGTTTATGAAATAACTGAGCCATATGGATGTTCAAGGATGCATGTGTTCTCCTGATCTGTTGATATGAGGAGCAGTTGAAGGGCGTGGGCTTGTCTGGAGGTGGGCTGGGTGGGCAGATGTGGTAACACAAGGCAGGGGCAGGTCCTGGGAATATGGGCCCATGTGAATTCAGAGGATCTGAGCCTTTTGGCAAAATAACACTCCCTTCTGAGAGAGAGTTATGTATGTCTATATTTATTTATTTTGGGAATCACAATTACCCGTCCCCCCCCACCCAAGGTGAGGATGTTACATAGTTTCTGGGTAACCTCTTTCCCTGGTGATGATTAGGGAGTAACAGATGCCCACCCCTGCATGCGAAGGCTCAAAAAACCTGAGCTCATTTCTGTTACAAATATCAGTAGACAGGCTCAAGAGAGCAAAGCAAAGGAATAGGTTGCGGAAAATGAGAACTGTCCCAATAGCTATCCACACTTCTGCTGTGAAACAGGCTGGGTTCAGAACAACCCTGCACAGTCATAACACTTGCCCTTTCGTTTTCTCTTACCTTCATGTATTTTTGTCAAATAATTTTACTGACATTCCATGGGACCATGATCCAGGCCTAGAGTGTCATCCATTCCTCACTATGCCTTTAATAAACACCTGTTGTGTGACACTCTGTGCGTGTTTTAGGGACATCTGTCATTTAGTTCCCTGTGAAGAGAATGTTGTTCTCATATTACAGATGATCAGCCCAAGGTCGCAGGTAGATGTGATCTCACTGGTTCCATGGACTGCTCTCTTTCCATTGTAGCACACTGCTTCAGGTCAGACCAGAGACTGGCAGGCACTCTTCCCTAACGGAGCATCTTTTTAGGATGAGCGGGAACTGCTTGCCCGTATCTGTTGCTCCCACTGGGTGTGAAGCTAAACCCATGGAAGAGTAAAGCATCAGTAGATGGGAGAAGACCAAAGATCTCTTACCCATCATCATGGTCGTCATTAAATGGATCTGAGACATCTTGTGCTGTGTCATTGGAATGCAAGCTTCTGTTGGAATTAGGGCATTGTGCTGTTTTGTTTTCCCTTCACCAGAAACTCAGCTGCCATACTTCTTCATCGCTCTGTATAGGACCTTTGGGAAATCCCAGTTCTTCCTCTCCTTTCAATATTAGCATGTAAAGTCTGTTTTCTTTCTCCCAGCCCTCAAAGGAATCTCCTCTTTTCCGGGATGCCCATAGTTGTATATTACTGTGTGAAGCAGTCAACTTTAACAACTCTTTATTGAACTTTCATCTTACTGAATGCTTCTGCCTTTGCAGATTTTAAAGGAAGTGGGAGTTGGGGGGACAGGGAGACTGTGGGAAAGACTCTCAGACTCTTATACAGAGTGTAGGTTTTAGAAAAGCAGCTTTATGTTCACTGCCAGGCCAGCATTATGAGGATTCTAACTTTTTATTAACTATCTCCTAGCGAAGTCTTAGGCCAACGCAGCTTGTCATGGAGCTCCTGTTCTTGAGAGTAAGAAACGTTTCCATCCTCTTTGGACACTTTCAAGGTATTCCTAGGCGTGCCAGGATTTCCATTTTGGATGTTATTGTTGGATGTCCTCATTAGTGACGTCATCAAAATGGTTTCCCCCAATTGTAGTAATGGATGCTTCTCCTTTATCCTTCACTCTTTTCCCATCATATTGCCTATTACCACCACAGAGTCATAGTTTATCGGAGTAACAGTGAACTAAGAGAAACTCTTAGCAGGTGACAAGAAGGGGAATAGAACTCAGGGTTCCTGACCCTTAAATCCTTTGATCACATTTCCTCCTTTGTTTCCTCAGTACCCTTTCTCTGCTCAGTCATCTTCCTTCTAGCTCCTTTGTCCTTTTCTGAGGACTTCTTACCCTTTTATTAGTAAGTATGTGTTTTAGTGTTGTCTTGGGTTGGGGCATAAGAGGCTGGATGTAGGGATTGTGATGAATGAGAAAGGACTTAATTAAGGAGTAGGAATGGATAAGAGCAGGTTAATTCAAGAGAAGCCAACTAGCACTGATCCAACGAGAATGAGAAATAGTGATTCCGAACAATGGTTAATGTTCTGCTTTCCCAAAAATGTTGCCAAAGAGAATCCTTTATGATTTCTTAGAAAACTAAGTGAATTGATAGTGCTCTTCTCAGTAGGCAGTGGGCTTCTCCCCAGTATAAAACCAAGACCATGTCTCAGCATACGGGAGCTCTGGCAAGCACTCATCTCAGAATGTTTTCTGGACTCCTAAGTGGCCTCAGGGAAAGGTAAACCATCCAGATTCTATCTTAAGAAATGGGCTCTTGAGAACAATTGAGTATTCTGCTCATGGAGGAAGTAAACTCAAATAAAAAGATGTCTTTCTTTTAGAACCCTCATTTCAAGGCAGGAAACCAGGGAGTTTTACTTGATTATTCTGATAACAGATTCCTAAGTTTCTCAGGGGGTGGGGCTATAAATCCACAGAGGTTTCTAGTCCTGGCTCTGGAACAGTCTCCTTGCACCTCAGATCTCTCTATCTACATCTGTAAAAGATGTAATGGAACAGTTAATAGAACCATAAGGCATCTTCTTGTTCTTACCTTGGCGCTCCTCAGAGTCTAGTTTCTCCTGTTGTCATCTCCCTGAGTTGAGGATACCATTAGGTTTTTCATGGCCTCCAGCATCGGTAGCAGTGTTCTTTAACTGCTGTGCTGTGTTTACAGCAGTGTTTCCTGCTCATTAGAATCAGTGTGAGAGCTTCTAGAAATGCTCATCCCCAGATGGCACCTGAGACAAATCAGAATTTCTAGAGATAGGACACCCATATCCTTAATTTTGGAAAGGTTTCCAGGTCATTCTGTGTGCAGCCAAGGCTGAGATCCTCTGATCTTCTAGAATGAGACATGAGCCTTTTATGGGGTGTGTTTCTGTCTTTTGGGATTGTGCTTTCATTGTGTGTGTTGGCTGGTTCCTCTCAGTTATTTTGCAGGCCATGGTGAGATAGCGGGAACCCGTGGGAACCCCAGACTTCAGCCTGAGATAATGGGGTGATTAATTAATTGTTGTGATTCATGGCAGTGGCACACCATTCAGCCTTGCTGCTTCTGGCCCACATCCAGCTGCACAGGTACTGCCTTCTGCGATAAGGGTGATGCTTCAGACTTCATGAACGCAGGTCTGGCTAAGTGGGCAACTTGAGGCCGAGGACCACAGTGAGTCATGCTGACCCAGGAGGCCTTTGAGCAAGTGACTGAAGACTCATTGACCTTGCTTCCTATCCATTTCTTAACCCCTTGTTAGCAACAAGGGTTGATTCAGCTTGACTACTGTCAAATAGAGGAATCTCTGCCTCGATATTCTTGACTTACAGTAAGTGATGGATGGGAACTGGCAAGTCCCAGCTCTTGAGTACTCCTTGTGTGTATCTTTGTAACTTCATATGCATTAATGTCAAACTGGGAGCTAGAAATTAGTTATGGGAAGAGCGTTTACACTCCAGAAATAGGCAAATGCTAAACACCAGGGCTTTTCATCCTTTCGAGTGACTGGTCATTAAGCATTTGTTGGTACAACATTCACTTTACTGCTTAATGAAGTCATCCATTCACTTAGGGAAGAGTGAAGCTTCTTCTCTGTATTTCCTCTGATCTACCTTTGGGTGGTCTTTGGTCTTTGGTCTTGGTCTTAGCCTCCGGAATAACATAGACAATGTCTAAGCCCCCATCATAAGCTAGTCCTTCCGATATTTGAAAACAGCAATGATGTCTCTCTCCAACCTTCCCTTCCCAAGCTGTGTATCCTCAGTGACTTTAACATTTTCTCTAGTGGTTTGCAGGCTCAATGGGTGTCTTTGAAGACTAGAGTATAGGTTCTGGGTTTTCAGAGGAAAACTGAAATTCTCTCACAGATGATCCGTGGACTCTTTCATTAAAGGCTTTTCATTTTCTTTGTACGTTCAGCTACTGTCTGTCACCCCACGAATCAAGTGTGGATGTGAAGTTAGGGGATAGTTTGGGGTGTGGTTGCTGGTTGCAGCCCCCATTCTTCTTCCGCTGGGATATACGTTGCTGCCAGCACTCTTGACAGGCTTAAATTTGTCAGAGTATCATCAAAACACCAATCCTGGTTTCTGAAATAGGTAATTTTCCCGCTGCTGTTTTGTTTTCTTCCAGAGCCTTTTAATATTCCCTGTTCCTTTCTTCCCTTTTCTGTACTGTTCAATCATCTGTCCCCTGATCACCAAAACTGGGTGTTGAATGACAGCATTTTGAGTCCAGGATTTAGTCAAACGCATAGCAAGTGAATTTGTTAAGACATATCCACCTGACTGAAACTGAGGCAAAAGAAGGAGGAAAGCTGTCTTCATTTCCTCAGAACTGTCACTCCCCATTCTCTTGGAACTGGGGCCCAGATGAGCGTGGGGCTCAGCTCAGGGTGAGTTAACCAAATTAGCAATACCGTGAACTTCCTGTCAGTCATTTTCTATAGGGCCAGGGATATGGGAGTCAGATGAGAGTTTTTGGTCAAAAAGCAATGGAGGGTTGAATGTGGCTTCCTTCACAGTCAATATTAAAAGGGTGATGCTTGGGACTTTTTTTTGTTGAGGAACTGAGTCCATTGACCTCCCTAGGAGAGCAGTGGGACTGTGGCTGCATGAGAGAGTCTTTTAGGGACCAGTTGTGGGGAGGGGAGGGAGGGGGTCCTCTGCCTCTTTGCTGTGTTCTCAATATTGCTTTCTTTGTCTTTCATTCATTAGGATTTAAGTGTTTAGGAGTAGGTGTAATGGCATTTCCATCTCCTTGACAGAGAGCGAGAGAGAGAGAACGGGAGAGGTGTGCGTGTGTGTTCAGGACTGCCTGTCAGATGGTGAATTTGAACCGAAGCAGCTGTTGTCATGGTGATGGTAGGTTGCATCCCACCACCATGGAAACCAAAGTTAAAAAACTGATGTTAAGGCTGGAAGTCACGTGATCCATTTTTGTTTTGTTTTGTTTTAAAAAAAGAAAAGGGGTTTGGCTTTTCAATCTGATTTCTTTTTTTTTTAAATGAAGTTGGGTGGCGAGAAAAAATGCGATAAGGAGAGTGATGAGCTAGTGAAGTGGGACATCATGAGGTCTGGAGAGCCTTCTCGGCATTCTTCTGCTCGTTAACTGCATTTCTCCCATCACGGGAGCAGGAAGGGAGGAGGAGATGCTGTGCGAATTTCCAGATTTGCCCCCATGGCACTGCTCACAGTCGCATGGAGAAGCACAGGCAAGGAGTCCTCCCGCCCTGCGGTGGCCACAGGGCCACCGTCTATTGATCAGCCCAGGCCGGAGGCCGGAAATCTAACATTGAGGAGCTGAGACAAAAGAGGGGAATGGAATTGAGGGTGTGACTTGCTCCAGAGAGGAGGGTGGTTCGTGCATTGATAAGCTTAGAGGATTAACATTGTTTTTTCAGGAAATGGAAAGATTCATCTGTAGTCCCTCAGAACCCCAAGGAATACAGTCCTTCCATCTGCTCCCCTTTCTGGATTGGTCTTTGGGCTGCACTGTCCTCCTGAGTCAGCCACAGGAGCCAGTGGGATGAATGCGGGAGGATCCCATGCAGAAGCCCGTTAGCCTCTGAGCCAGGGTCCTTGGGCCTCAGTTTGGCTCTTAACCTGGCCTTCCACCCGGGCTGGTTGAGGTGAGGCGGAGAAGGCAGGCCAAGAGGCGTTAGGGGGTTCCCTTGGATTTCCATCTTTTACCGCATACTTGCTCTCACTTCATACCATGATCTGGGCAAAAATCGAGGCATCTTTCCAGGAAGGAGAGCTGGCCCCAGGCCTGTTTTACCAGGGTGGGGGTTAATTTTCTTTCTAGTCAAGGGTTGAAGGCCTGCATGCTTGGCCTGTGTGGACAGGCCAGGAGGCAGCTCTTCTGTCTGGGTTTGAGGCACAAGGTCTGTCTCGTCAGTGTTCCTGGTCCCTCCAGGACAGATGTATGGTTCTCAGCAGCCCAGGCGAGGGGGATGTGATGTCACCAGCATGATCTCACTGCATTTCCATCAGGGTCTGTGGGAGCTGGAGTCGGACTTCTGTGATGGTTCAATCCCTCCTGTTCTTAGCCCTGGCCTTGGCTGTGATTAATGCCCCCTCTAATCGCTGGGAGAGATTGCATCAGAGCCATCAGCTTCATAAATCCTCCTCTGGGGACTGGTGTTTTGATGTGCTTTTCATATTCCCAGGAGGTTCGGGGCCAAATGTCTTTGCTCTCTTCCCGGAGGCCCATTACCATAATTTTTTTTTTTTTTCATATCCTTTATTGTGGTGGGTCTTTTCAGTGTCAGCTCCCGGCTGTAGCCCGCCAGCCCACTCCTGAAGGCTATGAGCTCGAACTGTTGCTTATCCCAAAGCTTAGAGTCACAGTAGATACTTAAGAGTGATTTAGTAGGGTAATAAAAATGACTGTGCATTTGTGTAGCACCTTACTGGTTTTCAAAGGACTTTATATTCATGGGTCGTTTTAGACTTTGATTCTTCTGTATTTGGTGTTTGGTTCTGCGGGAATGGATGGCGGTGCTTTCCCCCTGTTTTGAGCGCTACATTGGGGCAGATTTTGCAGTGGGAACCCTGGCTCTGGTTTCCCGTTACCAATCTGTATTTCTCCATTGCATTGCAGGTTTCCAGGAAGATTCTGGTTCTTCTCATAGAAAAAAAAAAAAAAAAGTAGTCTGAAAGACTTGGAGAGCTGTATAGCTGTATTTCATTATCATTCATATTTAAAATGTTTCTCTGGTGTAGTGCTCGAGGGAATCAGAAATTAGTCAGGGCCACTTCCCTCTGACTGTTTTTGAGTTAACATCCCACTTGTTAGAATGGCCCAGGCCATCCTCTGAGGCCTCTTTCATCTCTTAGAATTAGACCTCCGAAAATAGGCAGCTGGGATGGAAAGGAGGGAAGGGAGACAGATCTTGCCAGGAGAGCATTCTGGGCTGTGGGGGTGAGGGGTGGAAATGGGTAAAGGAGACTGGGATAAGCCTTCCCTGAGACTCCGGGGCTACTCTTGACTCCCCCAGGAGTTTTGAGGAGGTGCATAAGTAGCCAGAGTATGCTCCCCACAAAAGTGCATTTGCCATTAGGGCCTGGAGTCAGGCAGAGAGCACAGCATTCTGTCCCTTGTGGCCTCTCAGCCTTTCTGAGTACATGTAGTCTACTTAGTGAGCTCTGATGTTGCAGCTCTGAGAGGACACAGCTGAGAGCCGAGGGGACCTAGGATCAGCATCCCGGTGGTCGTGAAGATGCAGGTTTCCCCTGGAGCTCCTCAGGTGTGCTGCTAGAGTCCTAAGTCTCTCCCGGTCCTGTGCCTGCAGACCTGCCCTGAGAGGTGTTGGCAGGTGAGGTTCTGGTGGTCTGGGCCAAAGGAGGGCTCTTGTCCCGGGCCGGGTCCCCAGGGCCCTGGTGACAAGCAGAGCCAGCACCACAACTGTGGCCTATAGGGCAGACCTCTTCCTCGCGCTGGCTTTCTGCGCCTCAGGAAGGAAATGAACAAATGGCAGGTGTGCAGGCCAAGTAGTGCTGCTCAAATTAGCTGTGTTGCTAAGGAAACAAGTCAACCGTTGGAAGGAAGGAGCATCGGGTAAAGGAGATAAATCAATAAGCGAACCTATTTTTGTCATTTCCCTAATGATTGTCTTGAAGCTGCTAGATGGGAGGGGGGAGAGATGGAACAACAGAGGTCCTCATTAACGGGCTCAGAGGGAGAGTGGAGTGAAGGGGTGTTTGGGGAGATTGCCAGGAAAGTGGATGAAATGAGGTCCCTGGTGAACAGATAGTGAGACACATATGGGAGCGGAGGCATCTTGGGGGGTTTCAAAGCACTTTCACTGCCATTTCCTCCTTGGGTCCTGTCCCTTTGTTATCCCGCCTTAGATCCTCTCAGAAACCTTGTACTGATTTCCATGACCCTCAGGTTGGGATGGTTTTATTGTGTTGGCTTGTGTTTTTTCAAAATACATATAGCTTTAATTGATTTTATAATTATAAACTAATGCATACTCATTATAACACTCAAGACAATGTGTAAAGGGGTAGAGAAGAAAGTGAAAATAACCCTACTACCCCAAGAAAACTCATTATCCTTCTAGTGTGACAGATTTTTTTCCTTTGCTCCTTTTTAAAAAATCCTTTTTTCATTGAAGGGATCCTCTCTGCATGCTGGTTTCTATTTTTGAATAGCTAATGTGTATACTCAGACTAGAGTACGAAAAGTTCAAGTGGGTACACAGTGTGGAGAAGGTAGGAGACACCTTTGCAAGGATACCTCTGACTCTGGCTTCTCTATGCAATTCATTTACCAATTGATTGATTCATTAATTAATTAGAAGATAATCGTTGGGTGCCTACCATGCGATGGACACAAGGGGTCTGGATGTAAGACAGGCAACACTTGTGCCCTCAGGCTCCCACATCTCACTGCCCTGCTGCCTCCATTTATTTAAGATCTCCAACTGCAGTCTGGATACCTGGGAGAGATACAGTTCTCCAGAATGCATCTGGGGTCCACGGAGTGTGATGGGAGCCACTGAATTCCTGGGCGGAGGCCTCAGAGTCCTGGACAGTCTTCCATTACTGTCTCATGAAGGGCCTTGTTCTTTGAGGTTTTGGCAACATGGAGCTTCCTTGACCCTTCCATGTCACATCTTTGTGAAGCCTGAGGTGCATTCCCTTGGCCTGTGGGCCATTATTTGCAGTCCAGGCTCTTGCCTTGGGAGATAGAGCAGAGCCACAAGCCTTAGAGCCAAGCTTATTTGGCTTGAAGTTATGAGGGTAGATGAGAAGAAACGGGAGTGGCGCCTCTGAGTCAGCTCCCAAGGGTGGGGGTGAGCAGGAGCCCGGGCCTGAGCCAGCGTGAGTGAATGTCTTGCTGCTGTTCCCAGGGGTGCCTCCCATTCATTCATGCCTGCGTTGAGCATTGAGTCGGCTCCTGCTGTGTACTAGGGGCTCTGTAAGCACTGCTGTTGAAGAGATGAACAAGAACATGTCCTTGCTTTCAAGCTGTAATTTCTTAGGGAGACCAATAGGAGGAGAGGTGATAAAATTGTACAATAGAAAGAGCTGTGGGGCACAGGGAGAAACCTTCCCGGACGAGGTGGTTAATTCTAGCATGTTCTGAACACAGGACTGGAAAAGAGGAGAAAGACCATTGCAGGTGGAGGCTAGAGTGCCGGCATTACGTGCCCATTCTTCATGCTTTCTTCAGAAAGAGAAGAGGGTGAGGAAAGGGCTGGAAGGGAGAGTGGCCAGGCCCCAGACAGAACTGGTTGCTCTCTGCCGAGATTACCCCGTCACCGTCCTTTCTGTCGCCTCGTGCACAGATGCATGGGATGCCCATGGTCTCACCTCTGCTTCTGCAGCAGAACCTCACCTCAGGTTCTTCATTGCCCCAAACCCAAGTTCATCCCGAGGTTGAGATGAGCTGTAAGGTCTAAAGGGACAACCGTCCCAAGGATATGTGCATTTAACCGCTTTCCACACTTCAAGCCAGAGGATTGTTGCTCTGCCTGGGTCCTTAGACGTCAGAATGTAGGCAGAGGGTCTGGATGGGGGAGGGCGTGGTAATGGGGTCTTCTCAGAACCTGTGAATTACCAAACCCTCACTTTTCGATGGAATCCTCCAGGGCTTTAGGCACTGCCGTTGACTGAGACCTCATGAATTCTCAGCCATCCAGATACCTGGTTAGTCACAGGAAGTTTGGGTCATTAGCACTTGGGGCCAAGAGCCTTGCTCCTGCCCTGAGCAGCTGGTGGTGGTGATGGCTACACCTTCCCAAAGCTAGCCCGGTGGTCACAGAGAAGCCTCAGATATCTGCACTTGGGTGTTCTCGAGTAGGTGAGCTGACAGGTCCTCGCAGGGAGCCGTATGCTTAGGTGATCCGGCTAGGGAAATGCAGGTGCGGACGTGGGAGCAGGGACTGTGGTCCGCCGAGGGGCTGCCACAGTCCCAGGAGGTGTTGTGGGGTAGAGAGCCCTGGGCGGCATATGGCCACCACGACCCGTCATGTCTTCAAGTCAGCACCTAAAAGCAGATTAACTGATGTCTGTGGCTGTCACTTGGCAGTTCTCAGGGGTAGAAGCCTGAACCTCAAAAAGCAATCCTAGAACCCAAGCAGACCCATGAGAGCTCATGATGTCTGCCACTCCCCATTCCTGCTTCCCAGGTCACTTGCTGGGCTCCTTGGACCTGCTGAGCAGCTTCTCTGAACTTGCTCGGGGGCCTGCTAGCCAGGGCCAAGGGCAGCTGAGCCCACACCTTGTGAATGGTCCTGCTTCGACTAAGGATGAGGCAGGAGGTGGGAGGGATACCAGCTTCCCTCCTGCCAGAGCAGCAGCTCTCCTTCTCACACCTGGGGACCAGCGGTGACATCTGCCCTTTGGACCAGAGCTTCCCAAATACGTTTTCTGAAGCCATTCCCAGGAGAGGTGTTCTGATGAAAAGATGATGTGGTGAAGCAAGTTAAGGAATGCTGCATACCGGGGCACCTGGGGGGCTCAATCGGTTAAGTGACTGCCTTCAGCTCAGGTCATGATCCCAGGGTCATAGGATCGAGTCCCACATCAGGCTCCCTGCTCAGTAGGGAATCTGCTTCTCCCTCTGCCCCTCACCCCACTCTTACGGTCGCTCGCTCTCTCTCCCTCAAATAAGTAAAAATTCTTAAAAAAAAAAAAAAAAAAAAGGAATACTCTATACCATTCCCACTGCCTTTGGGGGAGGCGGTGGACACTGTTGACAATAGTCCCTAAGCTTCCAAGAAGTCCTGCTGGGGGGAAGCCTGCTCACTCTCCTGAATTCCGACTTTCCCTCATTGATTTGATTGCAGATTCCTACAGCACTAGCATCTGTGTATCCCGAGGCCTGCACTGTAGGAACACTGGCCTAGATGCCCTCTTCTTCTCCTGACCTTTGTCAGCAGCTGGTCGGCATGTGGTCAGGAAAAGGCCTGCATGCCTGAGCCACCACTTCTGCCTTACTTCTGTCCTCGTGTTACCGTTTGGGTCTGGGGGATTCTGGGTGTCTGAACCTGGCCCAGGACCAGCTAGCCTTTTCAGAAGGCTTATGGGACACCAGGTCCTGCTGTGGTCCCTGGTCCCTCTACACTTGGTCAGAGCTCTGGGTCAGAGCCCATGATGGGAGGGAAATGAAGGCCCCCTGTGATCAGTGGGTACTGGTCGCCCTGGGTGTGTTGGCGGGGGGGCTTGTCCCAAGAAGGGTGGCATCTGTGGAGCATGTCCGCTGGCAAGT
The DNA here is from genome assembly GCF_010015895.1 of Lontra canadensis. Lineage (NCBI taxonomy): Eukaryota > Metazoa > Chordata > Mammalia > Carnivora > Mustelidae > Lontra > Lontra canadensis. Next base: position 6,445,718 of record NW_022631018.1, on the reverse strand, counting down.
TTAGCTCTCAGGGACCAAGTTCGATATGAGAGAGACTGCGGGAAGAGGAATGGCTGGGTGTGTGGGTTGGTTCTCCTCTGACTGGGTGGGTGGAAATAGGCACCGTGGGGTGTGGAGGCAGGGGGCTGGCTCTGAAGGCCTTGGAGCCCACCTAGTCTTCAGATCTGGTGGCCAGGCCCCAGAGCAGCAGAAGCCAGCAGAGCCGTCCCTAGATTGTGGGTCCTGGGTGAGTGCTGGGGCTGTGTGGGAGGGAGAGTGGGTGGTGACTCAGGTGCCTGGTGGTGGGGAGGAGACAGCCCTGGGCACTGCTGAGAGCCAGTGGAGAGGTCTGGAAGCTCAGGTGCAGCCTCCTGCCTCGCCTGAGGCAGCCTCCCTTCCAGCACCGGGGCCTGAGCAGCGGCGGGCACCTTGCATCTCCTTCCCATGTCACCACTGCAGGGAGGAGCTCTGTGCCCAGCTCTTCCTCACAGATGCCCTGAATGCCCACTGGCCACTGATGGGCACTGGGACGGGAAAGCATCAGGGGCCTGATTATGATCTGCCCTCCCTAGGGAAAGCTCTAGGCCCTACATGCTACACAGCAGGCCTGGAAGGTGGTGGGCACAAGGGGGATGATCCCTTGCCTTCCCTCCACTTGGCCAGATCTACTCTTTTCTCCATCCCGGATGCCAGAATCTGCCAGAGCATAGGTTGCTTGGCAAGACCTGTGGTGACAGCTCACTTGTGTTTGTCACAACAATAGTCATGGAATGAAATCCAGCATGCAGAGTGACTTGACTCCGGAAGCTGGTGATTCCCTCTCTCTCTCTGGGAACAGTGCCCCCTCCAACTCCTCCTGGGCTCGTGGTGCACCCAGGAGCCCGGATGCAGGCACTTGAATCATAGTCCTGCTGTTCAGAAGGGCTCAGGGAGCCCCATCATCGGTCTGCAGAGAAATGCAACAGAGAAAAGCCTGAATTCATTATTCATTCGCTTGTAGTTTGGTTCTTAGATGCCCTAACTTTGCTGTCCTGGACCCAGACTCATGATGCATCCCTGTTTGCTATCTGTGTAGAAGCTTGGGAGAAATAGGGTGGGTCAAGGCAAGCTTCTCCTGACCGCATTAAATTTTTTTCTGAATTGGGTATTGAAACAGAAGAGAGCTCACATGGAGAGAACTATTCTTTTTTTCCAAAGGCTCTTCTACTCCGTTGAGCAGAGGTTCTAGAGGAGGAAGCCCCAGAGGTGATTCCCAGAGGCAGACCCCGACAGCCACGGCTGGCTCCTTGCTAAAGCATCGTCGTCCAGTGCCGTGGCGGGAGCGGGGACGAGGGGGAGCCTGCCGCCGCATCCCTGTCTCTTCCTTCTTTCCTTTTCCGTTTTCAGCCCTGCTTAATCCCTGCTGTGCCTTTGAATCCCATGAGTAGCTGGAGTGTTGGCCAGATGTCTAACTATATTATCTATTGGCTACATTTCTCTTTCTGTTGAAGAAGGTGCTCGGGGTTTAGAGCCCAATCAGAAATGGTTGTAGTTTCCCATGTGAAGGGCCCTCCGCTGCCCGGGCGCCTGCTTGCTAGTAGAGATGGCACAGGCCCTGCAAACATCCCACGGGGTTTGATGGAGTTTGTGTATCTCTGTGCACAGCCATCATGGAGGCTGCATCCCTCTCTCCTGGGTGAATTTGTTCCTTAACTTCATCTTTCCTACGCCGTTTGAGTACATGATTTTGGCCACCATCATTGCCAACTGCATTGTCTTGGCCCTGGAACAGCATCTTCCTGAGGATGACAAGACCCCGATGTCCCGCAGACTGGTATGTGCCTCCTTCCCTCCCCCAGTCCCTTCTCTTCCCCAGTGGTTCCCTTCTCCTTTGCTTCCTCGCCTGGCCCCCTCCCCCACCCCCTCCCTTTACAGTTCAGTGAGGAGTTTGTTCTTTGCCGAGGGACATGCTGGTGACAAACCCCACTGGGGGGCAGAAGGACAAGAGGAATGACCTTTCTAACGCCCGCTCACAGAAGTTCTGAGGGCATCACAAACACTTGTGGATACACTGTGTGGTGGCCAGACAAGAAGAAAGGGCAGGAGCAAGGGCCATTAACTTCACTCCCCTGCCTAACGGATTTGGGAGTGAGAGGGAGAAAGAAGGGTGCTCAAAGCCCATGTGCATTCACAGTGTTGAACTTTATAGTTGTCGTGTCCGTATTCTCCTTAAAGCAAGGAGTCACGTGTCTAGCATATTCTCCCAACAGAGGGCAAACTAATTGCTTAAAATCTAAATGTATGTATAAGCGGCTTCAGCCTAATTACCTGCAGAAGAGAACCCTTGAGCTTGCAGGATAAGTGAAGGCCAGCAGTGGAAGGCCAGGGTGAAGCCAGAAACATCAGCCACTCTCCTGGGAAGAAGTCTGGCTTGACGGTGACCCCCATACCCATCCCTTCCGGCAGCTGGCTCCCCCAGGCTTCCCGTGCTCTTGTGTACTCCCCAAGTCCTTCAGCGAGTGCACTCGCTTCCCACTAGTACTCAGGTGTCCTGTAGGATCGAGGAATGGTCAGAGTGGAGAGGGCGGCCGGGGCGTGACTTTGTCTGCATTCCCCTCCTCCCTTACCAGCACCCATACTTCTCATCCCGCAGGAGAAGACGGAACCGTATTTCATTGGGATCTTTTGCTTTGAAGCTGGTATCAAAATTGTGGCCCTGGGGTTCATCTTCCATAAGGGCTCGTACCTCCGCAATGGCTGGAATGTCATGGACTTCATCGTGGTCCTCAGTGGGTGAGTCCTCTTCCAGTCTGTCCTTTCTGGTGTGAGGGGTTGTGCCCGTGGGGTCTTGTGGTCCTGAAGTGGCTGGTACAAGGAACCCAGGGGTGGGAAGGCAGCGCAGGGAGTAGGGTCAGAACAAAAAAGTTCAAGGACGAGATTTCTCACAGGGCTAAACCATAGGTGACCCACGTGCAGGGGGCCAGGTACTCTGTGGGGATGCTTGTGGCATTCTGTAGAGGTTACAGAACCAAGGTGTGGCTGCTTCTGCTTCTGGTTTTCATTCGGTGTTTGACTAGTGCTGGACACACGTATCCCGGTGAGTCTTTGCACTAAAGCACACAGCTTGCCCTAGCCTGAGGGGCCCCCGCCAAAATGGGCCCCAAATGCCATGAGGTGCAGTGTTTCCTTGAATGTTGAAGAAGAACCACCCCCCGCAATGATATTTTCTTAACTGATAATTGAGACTTGTGTCCCGACCACAGAACTTTTTATGATTTGCAGATTTATTAATAGGAGTATAAAATTGAATCACATTAAAATATTTGATAAGTAATCCTGAATTATTGCTGATGTAGTGTCATATTTGCATTATTTAAATATTTGATAAATCATTTTTTTGAGAATGAATGTAGTATGGCCTCTGTTGGGGCCTATCCAGTGCCATTAGCAGCATATGTGATGGCCTTGGTACTGGTGGTAATGGGCATGACTCTCTGGGCTTTTGTGGTTGCTCGCTGTTGTTTGTGTCTGGTGGCTTTTGGTGCCTGCATGGGAGGGTAGTGGCCCAGGCCTCATGGGGGAGCCCCTGGCCTGTGTGGGCATGGCTACGGCAGTAAGGGGTGTGACTTGAGAAGTCCCACACCCAGCTGCTTGCCAGACCTGTGTGGAAAAGAAGAGAATGCAGTAAAAAATCGAGGAGGGGAATCTAGGAGCCACCATCATGACTGATCAAAAGGAGAAGGGAACAAAGAGGAAATTTGTTCCAGGGAACAGAGGAGCGGAGGTAGATAAAGTCTGAGGAAAACAAGAGCTTGGGAATGTTCGCGTCTACTCATGTCTTGTAGAACACATGCAGTACTCATACTTTTAACCTTCCCACCAATTGCGATTAAGTGAAAGAGAAGAAGCTGAAGGTGTAGAGGACTGGAATGTTCGAATGGAGCTCATAAGCAGGCAAACCCTTAGTATAGGGAACAGATAAATGGAGACGATGATGTTTAAAAACATCTGTTGTCTTACGGGAGGATTTTCTGAAGGTTACTCTTGTAAAAAAAAATTATACTACTGAATCTTAAACACGGCTTAGTCTATGAAGATAATTTGTACATCGTGTTTCAGAAGTGCGTGGTCATAGACAATGCAGAACACCTGGGCCATGTTTCTCATGGTTTATTTTTTTCAGCTTTATTGAGGTATGATTGACGGATGGAAATTGTATATATTTAAGGTGCGTGTTGTGATGTTTAGATACACACTGCAGAATGATTACCACAATCAAGCTAATTAACATACCCGTCATCTCACACGGTTACCTGTTTCATGTGTGTGGTAAGATCACTTGAGCTCCACTCCGCAAATTTGAAGTGTACGGTACATTATTATTAACTGTAGTCACCGTGTGGTCACCATGCTGGTCTCCGGGACTTACTCTTCTATAACTGATAGTTTGTACTCTTGACAGGTTTCTCCCCCACTCCCAGCTCCTAGCAAGTACCATTCATTTCTCTGTTACCATGAGTTCGATTTTTTTTTTTAAGGCTCTGCATAGAAATGAGATCATGAAGTAGTTTTCTTTTCAGTGCTTGAGTTATTTCAGTTAGCATAATGCCCTTTGAGTTCATCCATATCATCGCAAATGGCATCATTCTTTTTTTTAAGGCTAAATAGCATTCCTTTGTCACCCACCGATGGACTTTGAGGTTGTTTTCCTATCTTGGCTATTGTGAATAATGCTACAGTGAACATGGGGGTGTAAGTATCTCTTCAAGTTAGTGGTTTTATTTCCTTTGGTTATATACTCAGAAGTGGGATTGCTGGATTTATGGTATTTCTATTTTTAATTTTTTGAGGAGCCTCTATACTATTTTCCACAGTGACTGTGCCAATTTAACATTCACACCAATAGTGCGTGAGGGTTCCCTTTTCTCCACGTCCCCGCCAAGGCTTGTTATCTTTTGACTTTTTGATAATGGCTTGGTGATATTTTAAATGTCCTTAACATAACTAATACTACTATATCGTGAAAGGTCTAAATGAGAATCTGAGTCCTTTAGAAATACTGTGATTCTGTCTGGGAGCAAAGTACCACATACTGTAATGCATGTGGTTTATAGGTCAACATTGTGTGCGCTCTTGGTACTGTTGAGTTCTGTATGTGTCAGAGGCCATTTGAAATTTCTCATTTCACCATTTACTTATTTAGAGAGTTGGGGGTGGGCAAAGAAGAGGGGGAGGGAGAGAGACACTTAAGGAGGTTCCACACCCGGCACAGAACCTGATGTGGGGCTCGATCTCACAACCCTGAGATCATGACCTGAGCCGAAGTCAAGAGTTGGACGCTTAACTGACCAAGCCGCCCTGGTGCCCCTCATCCATTTATTTTTATTTTAAACTATTATGTGTCCATTAAACAAAATATTGGAAAGTCAAAAGAGAAAAACAGTTTAGTGATGAAGAATTCAGAACTATTTGGTGGTGTTTCCTTCCAGACCTTTCAGTGCTAAGGAAGTTTTCTTTTCAATGCATATAATTTTGCGGCCTTTTGTCAAAGCCATATGGGCGTAGTACATATTACTCCATATTTTGGTAAAAATCTGTAATGCTTGACCAGCAGTTTATTACATGGATGTCCATGGAAGATGTGGACTTCTCCATTTTTAAAGATTTTATTTATTTATTTGACAGACAGAGATCACAAGTAGGCAGAGAGGCAGGCAGAGAGAGAGGAGGAAGCAGACTCCCTGCTGAGCAGAAAGCCCAATGCGGGGCTCGATCCCAGGACCCTGGGATCAAGACCCGAGCCTAAGGCAGAGGCTTCAACCCACTGAGCCACCCAGGCTCCCCAACTTCTCCATTTTTAGCATGATTTGACAGCGAGGTTGCCTTCTGGTTTGGGCTATTTTAGTTAATGATTAAACATGTTCCAGTGTACGTCTTTAGGATATCACATTTTGAGAGGCATCATGACAGGTCGAAGTGCTTCCAAAGGTGACTCTGCCATTCTGGTGTGGGGTCCGGCTGCTAGTATGTGTGAGGGGAGGTGGAGGAACTGGACCCTTTGACAGGATGTGAGAAGACTGTTGGAAACTGAGGCACTGGCTTCCCAGAAGGGTTGCCATGTGACTTGAGGAGCGGGTGTGTAGGAATCACCGGGATCTTTCCATTAGTATGGCCAGGAGGGCCCTCTGTGTCCTCGTCCGCAAGTGTCGGGGTACACACGAGTGGGCCCAGGTGGTGACACTGAGGCCATGTCACTCATCCTCTTCATTCTCTGCCTACCCAGCCCTCCAACCTCTTAATAGTGGCTCTTCAGGCTTTGCTGAAAAGTCTCTGCTGTCCATTGGAACCAACGGGACTTTGTCCCTGTTCTTCCTGCACCTCCTGATTTCTTTCTCTCTCCTTAATTCCCATGTGGATGTGCCCCAGGGAAAGGGCTTGGTGCTGAGGGTTCGTGCTGAGGGTTCCCCAGGAATGGCTACTCGGATTTGGCCTGCCGTGCACATGGTGTGCTCACACACCACATCGCACCGCTCCCCAGCGCCCATTTCCCAAGCTGGAGCATCGTCGACGTCAGCCCGTGTCTTACAATAAGGACACAATATTGTGTCATTGACAGCACTTTTCTTCCTGTCTTTGCTAAGAAGGAACTCATGGGGCACCTTACAACTCTTGGGGTCTTAGAAGCAGTAAGATATAATACCAACCAGGTAGTCAGGCAGATCAGCCTCTTGATGTGACTCATCAAGTCCTCAGGGTGGTTAAGTGCGCTGCCCAAGGTCACTGCTTCTTGACCGCAGCTCCAGGGTCGGCACGGTGCCCTTTGACCCAGGGCTGGTGCTTTGCCTGGGACAGCCCCCTCTCCGGGCTTCCTGCGGTCCCTGCTGGCAGCCCCTACCTCCCACCGGAGCTCCAGGTGTCCCCGCGCATTTTCCTCCTGTGTACAGAGGGAATGACAGGTGCTGGAGCGTGACACAGTGCCTCGGGCTGAGACTGCACAACTTCTCAGCTCTCAGTGTGTGACTCGAGGAGAGGGACCGAGGGAGGAGGTGTTGAGGTGTCAGACGGCTGGTTCAGTGAAAGACCTTCTATCAGTGACCTTTGCTAGGGAAGGAGTAGCTGGGGACTGGGCCCCTCTGACCTTCCCACCTCTGGTATTCTTAGGTCTATAAGTTGAGAGAGTTCATGGTTTAAGAAGTTAATGTATGTGCTTTATTCATCTAAGGCTCATAATCCCCCAAATGAGGTCTTGTTATCCTCATTTCATAGACGAAGAAAACAGGTTCGGGGAGGGTCTGTGACTTACTAGAAACTGCTCCATCCAGCACTGGAGCCGACATCTGCTGGCCCCAGGGTCCTTCTTCACACTCATTCCCGCACACTGTCAGCCACCTGCCAAGCTCACGGGCTCTGTGTGTCGTATGCAATCTCTGTGAGGGCGTGTTCCTTCAGTTCCCTTGATGCAATGTGGGGTGCGTGGGGCGGGGCATGATTTGGCAAATATCCCCATCCCAGAGCTGCAGCTTCCCACGTGACTTGAGGAGGACCAGAGTCCCATATGTCCATCCTAAGACTTCTCTCTGTGGTTAAGAAGCCCTGTAGCTCAGCTCTTGTGGGGTTTATGTGTAAAAGCTGAATCACAAGTTCATTAATAGGCTTGTTCGTTCATTCACGCGTTTACCCATTTTTTTGAACAAACTTGTATCATGGAGCACTCAAGCAAGGGCTAGGACTGTGACATACCAAAGTTAATGTATTCTCATTTCTCCTAAAAGACAGTGGAATTTGCCATTCCTTTAACAAACTAGTACCTTACATAACCTGGGATCTCTTGTATTGCTAACAATTCAGGACATGCGGTGTCTAAACATTTGTTAGGCCACCTGGAAAATTCTAAATTATTTGAAGTCATTATCCCCTATTAGTCTTTATAATAAATCATAGTACCTGGAAGAGATGGGTGAGTGATAGAGGAGGATGGGAACTCAGAGACGCTACTAAGCTGTGGCTAAGAATAGGGAAGTAAGGGCAAGGACTGTTTCTCTTTCTTTCTTTTTTTAAATTTTAATTTAATTTATTTTTTTTCGGTGCTCCAAAATTCATTGTTTATGCACCACACCCAGTGCTCCATGCAATACATGCCCTCCATAATACCTACCACCACCCCTCGCCTCCAAAACCCTCAGTTTGTTTCTCAGAGTCCACAGTCTCTCATGGTTCATCTCCCCCTCCGATTTCCCCCGACTCCCTTCTCCTCTCCTTTTCGCAATGTCCTCTGTGTTATTCCTTATGCTCCACAAGTAAGTGAAACCATACGATAATTGACTCTCTCTGCTTGACTTATTTCACTCAGCATAGTCTCCTCCAACCCCGTCCATGTTGATACAAAAGTTGGGTATTCATCTTTTCTGATGGAGGCATAATACTCCATAGTGTATATGGACCACATCTTCCTTATCCATTTGTCCATTGAAGGGCATCTGGGCTCTTTCCACAGTTTGGTTACTGTGGCCATTGCCGCTATGAACATTGGGGTACAGATAACCCTTCTTTTCACTCCATCTGTATCTTTGGGGTAAATACCCAGTTGTACAATTGCAGGGTCATAGGGATGCTCTATTTTTAATTTCTTAAGGAATCTCCACACTGTTTTCCAGAGTGGCTGCACCAACTTGCATTCCCACCAACAGTGTAAGAGGGTTCCCCTTTCTCCATATCCTCTCCAACACACAGATGGCTAACAGACACATGAAAAAATATTGATCATCATTTGCCATCAGGGAGATTCAAATCAAAATCACATTGAGATACCACCTTAGAGCAGTTAGAATGGCCAAAATCAACAAGACCAGAAACAAGTGTTGGAGGACTGTCTTTCAACACTATTCCTCTTTGTAGCCTCAGGGCCTGGATTGTAGTAGGTAAATGTTAATTGAATCGAATCCTTTGCTTCATCCCAGAATCTCTCATCACCTATAGGATGCAAAAGAGAGTACGAGGGAAGCCTGGGCCTGGGCGTAGGGAAGTGTTGTCTGTTACCAGTCCTTCACCTTAATCTACAACGTCTCTCTCATGTAGCTATGACTCGTCCCAGCTGGCTCCCATTCTGATCACTCTGTTAGAGAAAGGAGAGCTGGGAATTCAGTCTCTCGGTTAGTAAGAGGTACAGGGTTCTAGTCACTTGGGTCTGTTTACAGGGTTCTCAGTGTTACCTTTTGGGGATTGCTTCCTGGGTGATGGGGTTGAGGGTAGGGTCAGGGCAGAATATTGAAGACCCAGCCTTCTAGACGTAGCTATAGGGGCTGATAAGGAGAAAGCAACAGGAGTGGGTCACCTGCCATTTGCTGTACAATGAAAGCTGCCATTAGTTAATCCACGTGCCAAAGACTGTAGTATGTAATCCCACATGCACACGTATGTATGTATGTATGTAGTTACTGCTCAGAGCATGCTGTGCCAGCAGTTTTGGCATCCATACTGTGGGAGATGACCTGTTTTGACTGTTCCCTTAACTGTGAGTGTCTGCGTGCAAGCCCTGGAGAGTGGGTAGGTATATCTGAGCTTGGGGCTTTTCCTCTATTTTTTCTACTGAGCCCCTTAATCCGCCCTTCTGTCTTCCTTCACGAGACATGGTCGCACACCCACAGTGTGCCAGGCACTGTGCTCAGTGTGCGTGGGTGTGGGTGGGCTGGGGCTGAGGGTCCCGTGCCGAGAACCATGTATCATGAAAACCAAGAGGAAGGGCACCAACCTACCTTTGGGGGGGGGGTTGGGGCAAACTTTCCGAAAGAAGTAACGTTTAAATTCGGCTGCAAGATGGGCAGGTGGGACTTAGACAAGGAAGAGGAGGTTTTCGGGGGAAGGAACGCTTCGTCCAAATCCTTGCAGTTGTGAGAGGGAGAGTAAGCAGGACAGTTCTGGGGTGTTGGCCGGTGGCGTCTGAGAGCTGAGCCTGGAGGTCTGCAGGAGCCCAAGCCGGCCTGGCCCGGGAGCCCGAGCTTTAGCCAGGGTGGGGGGCAGTGGGGAACCCCTGCAGGCTTTGAGCCGGACTGGAATGATGCGTTCTAACTCTGCACAGGACTTCTTTATCCTGGAAACAATCCACTCTGAGGTCTTGGCAGGGAGAGGAGAAGGGAGCCATGGCCATGTCTTGGGCCGCAGTTTGGGGGGATGTGCATAACCAAGCTGAGAGAGGATAGATAAAGGAAGAGGGAGCAGGAAAGAGAAAAGCCAGAGGACATGCGGGGGGCTGCTAGTACAGGTCCCCAGCTTTTCCTGAGCAGCACACGCCGAGTGCTTCAGCCTGAAGCCTGTTGGTAGGAGGATGGTATCTGGAGCTAAATATACACTGATAGGTATTTTTAGAGGGTTTCTGTAAGGAGGCCGCCCTAATACACGAGTTTCCTGAGCAGCTACAGATCGAGGAAAGCAGTTTCCCGGTGGGAGCCCCATCTCCAGTGCCAAGAATGTGGGGGAGGTTTTGCCAACACAGTCCTGGGGCCCCCTGCCCGATTTAAACCTCTGTGGTAATAGTACCACAACACTTGTATTTATATACCGTGAGCCTGGCAGGATTTACAGACCCGCCCTGTGCTCATCCTCTCTGCTCTCCGTGGGTGAAGCAGGGAGGTGGGGGGGACGGGAGGGCTGGGTAAGGGGAGGGGGCATTGGAACTTGTCATTTGGGAGATGGAGAAACTGAGGCTGGGTGAGGAGATGTGAGGGCTTCACTCTGGAGGAGCTGAGTCAGGGGAAGGGAACGAGGACTCTGGTGCCCTAATGCTGATGGTGGGGTGCTCTGCCAACCCTCATGCTGGACTGCTTCTCGGGTTCTTGTTCCCGGCACAGTTGGTGACTGCTCGCCTGGACATCTCCATGTCCTCAGGGACTGTCATTTCTAACCCCACACTGGGGGCACACGGCTGCTGCTTGCGGCAGCTCCTTTCATCAGAACATTATCATTACTATTTTTTAAAGTGCGTTTTCCTCCAGGTAGATGAATGATGGGAAGGCTGGAGTTAGAATAAGGAATTTTGTTTCTTGTGGAGCTTAGGGATCTCTCAGCTCTGTGCCAGTGAGAAACCCAGTTCCTTCAGGGAGACTCTGAAGGAGGGTCCCAGGTGGTAGTGGACAGGTGGGTGAGTTGGGATTACTCCTTGAGTGCTGGGTAATTGTCCTTTCATTTATGAAGGGACATTTTTTTCTATATTGAGTATTATCTTTGAGTCACTCAAAAGATATTTATTGAGCAGCTACTATGTTCTGGTTTTGGCATCATTTCTCTTTCCTGAAAGGCTGCTTCTTGCCTCCTCCACTGACTGATGGAAGCTGGAACTGGAGAGAACCGAGTAAGGCCTGAACTGGCTGTGGTGTTAATAAGGAGGAAGTGGGAGAGGGAGTGGGGGAAGCTTCAGAATCCATGCGGAGGATGGTTTGGGGCTATTTTTCTGGCTTTACGTCCATTCCGAACAGCTTAGAGAAAATATGATGGCCAGTTGCTTTCTAAGTCAGACCGTGTCCCTCCTAGGGCCCTCCAGTGTGTGCCCTCCGGTGCGTGCCCTCTTCCACGTGTGTGAGTGTGTGTGGGAGAGCGTGGCAGCAGGGGCATTCCATGGCATGTCTGCAAAGCAGAGATGGATGTAGCATAAATATTCATTCTGTAGGTTTACCAGGTAGGCTTCTGAATTGAGGGGAGTGTTTACATTTGCCTTCTGTGGCTGACGCAGATCCCCTCACCTGGGCAGAGAGGTGTCCCCTGGAGTCTGTGTTGCAGATGGAGTCCACCATGAAGCTCAAGTTCATCTGTGTGAAATGTGCAATTCAGCAGCACTATTTAATGCACGTATCCCTGAAGTCAGGAGCTAGCAGAGGTGATGAGTGCAGAGTGGTTGCCCACAGGAGGGGTTGAGGGGGAAGCAGGACAGGTGTTGAAAGGAAAAAGAAGGTGTACAGATCTTTAAAGAGAACACACAAAGGAAAGTGAAGTTTACAGTTATAAAACTTGATTACTGAATTTCAGATTTAGGAGGATGCTAAATTGACTTGGCTTTCCCTTATTTATTTATCTTTTAAGGTTTTTTTAATTTAAGAGTGAGAAGGAGCAGTGGGGAGGGGCAGAGGGAGGGAAAGAGAGAGAGAAGCAGACTCCCTGCAGAGCAAGGAGGCAGACGCGGGGCTCAATGCCAGGATCCAGAGATCATGCATGACCTGAGCCAGAGGCAGACACGTAACAGGCTGAGCCACCCAGGTGCCCCTTGGCTTTCCCTTATTTATTATCTGTCACAGAAGAGCAAACGGAGGCCCCAGAGGCCAAGCAACTTGTGGAGGGTGTCATAGCCGGATCGCGGCAAACAGGGACCCTCCGCCTGGTTTGTGGTTGTGCCCCACTGTCCCTGACAGTGGGAAGCTGCTGCTACTTGATTGTGCTTAGGCCGTTCAGCTGGGGTGGGAAGAAACAAATACGATTTTTTATTAGCTGGAGGATATATGCAGATCTTCTATGGAAACAGTTTAATCTAGTGGACTGAATGTTTCGGAGCTCGTGGGCTCTGGTCCTGACACTACAACGCATTGTCTCCGTGATGCTGGGTGACACTTCAATGATCCCTGCCTCAGTTTCCTTTGTGAAGTGAGGACAACACTTGCTCTAACTTTTTCACTGTGTCTTGTGACAAGCGAATGAAATAATGACAATGCCAGTATTGATGGTGATGGCTCCCATTCCACCAGGCGCTCACATGTCTTATTTTATTTGTTTATTTAAAAAAAAATTTTTTTATTTTTTTAATTTCTTTTCAGTGTTCCAGAATTCATTGTTTATGCATCACACCCAGTGCTCCATGCAATGCATACCCTCCTTAATACCCAGCACCAGGCTCACCCAACCTCCCACCCTCCGCCCCTTTAAGACCCTCAGATTGTTCCTCAGAGTCCACAGTCTCTCATGGTTCATCTCCCCCTCCAATTTCCCCCAACTCCCTTCTTTTCTCCATCTCCCCATGTCCTCCGTGTTATCTCTTATGCTCCACAAGTAAGTGAAACCATATACTTGACTCTCTCTGTTTGACTTATTTCACTCAGCATAATCTCTTCCAGTCCCGTCCATGTTGCTACAAAAGTTGGGTATTCATCCTTTCTGATGGAGGCATCATACTCCATAGTGTATATGGACCACATCTTCCTCATCCATTCGTCTGTTGAAGGACATCTTGGTTCTTTCCACAGTTTGCCAACTGTGGCCATTGCTGCTATGAACATTGGGTCACAGATGGCCCTTCTTTTCACTACATCAGTATCTTCAGGGTAAATACCCAGTAGTGCAATTGCAGGGTCATAGGGAAGCTCTATTTTTAATTTCTTGAGGAATCTCCACACTGTTTTCCAAAGTGGCTGCACCAACCTGCATTCCCACCAACAGTGTAAGAGGGTTCCCTTTTCTCCACATCCTCTCCAACACACGTTGTTTATTGTCTTGTTGATTTTGGCCATTCTGACTGGTGTAAGGTGTTATCTCAGTGTGGTTTTGATTTGAATCTCCCTGATGGCTAGTGATAATGAACATTTTCTCATGTGTCTGTTAGCCATGGCTAACACGTCTTATTTTAAATGGGAAAGCCTTCATGCTGCGTCTCAGCCCTGGTACAGGTCATTTTAAATGTAGGAATGCAGCAAGGCTGACAACTGTCTCCATTTCGCAGTTGAGGCAACCAATGCTCAAAGGGGCTACGTCAGGTGCTTTGTAGCCAAATAGCTACGAAGGACAGGGAATGCCATTTTCATTCTGTTACCAACAATTCCAGAGCCCACGCTCTATCATCCTCTGAGGCCCAGCGGCCTCAGCAAAAGTGCCCCGAAAGGCCATGAAACAAAATAGCAAATCAGTGAGCAGTGATACCTTCCCCCAGGACAGTGATAATATGAAGATAAATGCTAAAATACACATAAAGTACCTTCAAAAAAAAAGGTGTATAAACAATGAAAGTATCCAAAATACTCTGGTTCGGTAGCGCTCATTCAGAACAGTCATTTATCTGCATAAAACTTGCGGCCACAGAGACAAGTTTCACTACAGTCTACTGCAAATTCCAAAACTGTGGCTAATTAAATGATTTCCATTGCTTGTCATTTTGTTTCACGACTGACGTTTACTGCAACTTGAATGTGGAATCTCTCTCACTCCCTTTTGGTAGCGTATCTAATCTCATCAGAACTGATCAAATCCTTCCACAGTGATTATCAACAACAACAAAGAAAGTCCAAGAGTAACAGCTGGAAGAGAGGCCTTCATTGTTCATCTTTACCGATGATGAAAACCCTGCATTACCCAGATTCCCCGGCCCCCTGCCTTTAATCAATTAATTAATTAATTAATTAATTAATATTTTGGCTTCGTCTTCTGGCCCACCATTTCTCCTCTCTCCTTCATACAGATATACACAGGTTAGAGGGGTCTGGTTGTTACAAAGGAGGGCTGAAGAGAATGTCCCTCTTCCCTCAGTCAGAATGCCCCATCAGAGAGCTCTAGTTCCTGCTCTGAGGAGAGCTGACTGGCAAGACCAAACTCCAATGTCCTCCAACCCTGTCTTTCATTTCCTTCTGTCTCAGCTGCCACTCTTCTGTCAGAAGCCTGGGCCGTGGTGACACAGTGGTTAGGAGAGGAGCTCAAGGCCATGCCTTTTCTCCCTGGATTGTAACTCTGGGACAGTGACTGGGAGGCTGAGTGGCAGGTGTGGCTGGTTCACAATTTGAGGTGACATTTGCGTTGAAGTCTCATGATTTACGTCACTCTGGGGGTCCCATGTATCTCACCTCCTCCTCCCACCCCTGTGGAGCCCAGCTGGGCTTATGGCGTTGGTCCTTAGCCCAGGGCCACATAACTGGCCATGGGGAGACAAAATGAAATGGACGGGTCTGCTGTGTCTTTGCTGTTGGGTCTGAGTCAAAAGTCTGGGTGAAAAGGGATGACCAGGGTGAAGTCTGTTCCAGCTTGGCCCACTGAGGGCTGAACATGCCTTGTACCCACATCTGAAACCTGGAGGGGTTTCAGGTTCCAGGGGGTTCAGGTTCCAGGGAAGACCTGGAGGGGCCAGTCAAAGACACGGAGGAAGGAAGGGTGGAGGCGGCCCGTATGCGTCGAGCACCTTCCATGTTCCGCACATTGTGCTGACTCCGAGGGATGCGGCCATGGAGAGAGATGTCCTTTCTGTTGTTTTAGAGCTTGCCACCCAGCACAGAAGACAGATGTTAAATATACTTAAATTTAGTCGTTTTTAAAGTGCTCCCAAGGAGACCTGTTAGGAGGCTGGGAGGGTTTTAAACTGGGAACCTAATCTAATCTGAGGGAGGACGTACAAGGAGTTGCTGTTGATATGGAAGG
This sequence comes from Lontra canadensis, assembly GCF_010015895.1. Classification (NCBI taxonomy): domain Eukaryota; kingdom Metazoa; phylum Chordata; class Mammalia; order Carnivora; family Mustelidae; genus Lontra; species Lontra canadensis. The sequence continues at coordinate 6,430,388 of NW_022631018.1, read as the reverse complement.
TTGGAGACTGGGTAGCATTTGGCTGGAAAAAGAAGACAAGAGGGAAGGGGGTGGGATGAAGAGGGTAGAGGCAGAGGGTAGGGCAGCTGTGAAGGGCTAGAGGTGGGAGAGCCTGGCAGGTCTGGGAAACAAGACCAACGGGCCTGTCACGTTGTGATGGAGATGAGGGTAAGTTGAGGGAGGCTGGAGAAGGCGGGGGCCACGTCATTCAGGGCCACATTGCATTACCAGGGGCGTTCCATGGAATGCCACTGTGTGGTTTCAAGTAGGAAAGTGGACCCGTTTGCAGCACATGAATGGGGATGGGACAATAGAACCACTTCCCTGAATGACTCTGTGTCTGCTCAAAATTAGGGACACACAATTAGTGTCCTCCAAGAGTCCCTCTCTTCTGTCTTGCCTCCTCCTTCCAGCACTGCCCTCAACTATAATTTTGTTTAACCTTTTGGAGTTGTACCAAAACCCCATCAGCAGACCTTATAATCTAGCCCATTATATGCTAAAGATCTGTTCATCTTGCCCAGAGCAGAGACATAGTCCTGCCTTCTGGGTTCACAGTCTGAGCATCTCCTACTGATTCAAATAATGGGTAAGAATTGATGAGTGTGTGGGCTTTTATTTTTGATATTCAGTGGAGACATTATTTTAAAAATGCTTTTGCGAGAACATTGCTATATGATTATTATGATTTTTATTTTTCTGATAGAACAATAGTCAAAAGATCAAGCCAACCCACATGCTTGTTTATGGGATGTTTCTCTTTTTTTCCTGCCTTCTAAGCCTGTGACACATCATGATGCTGGATCTGGATCCCACTTGAACTCTGGTTAATAACCACCATAAACACAACATTTTGTGATTTAGGGGCTCCATCCGGCGAGAGCTCACAGTGCTCTGCATTCACCATCTACTCACTCCTCACTTGGAAGAGGGAAATAGAGGCCTCCCCCTGGTTCCCTTTCTGGGTAAGTGTTGTAGTCTCTGTTCTAGAGACAGGTCGCCCAGATGGATGCTTCACAGCTAGTCTCCGGTGCTGGAGATGGGGAGGTGCTCACTGCTGTCCCCAGTCTTTCCTAATTACTACTTCAATCCCACATCCTCTCTCCTGAGGAGCACAGCCCACTCCTTCATGTTCCAGCTTCCTCCTCTCTGTTCTTGCCTTGTCCTCTCCTGCCTCTCCCTCGCCCTTCTCTGTTTTCATTTCTCACACTCGTTCAAAAAGATTGGGTAAGGGGGAGGCAGGTACCATGGAGGGTGGGGTGTGTGCGTACTTATGTGTGTGTGTGTGTGTGTGTGTGTGTGTGATAGAGAGAAGATGACAATTCTCACTGACTCCTTAAAGTTTTATCAGAGTGACTTTGACATCAGTCTCTCTTCTCCAACAAACAAATCCAAGTTTGGGGTGTGTCCTCTCTGTTGGGAATATGATAACTCAAAGGTCTGACCAGCTGCTACTGCAGATGAAGGAGAAGGGACTTCTCTGACTTCAACTCCCCTGAGTGGTGCCTGACCAGATACCAGACCGAAGCTACACACCAAGAAAGCACCCAGAAGTTCACATTTTAGGAGCACAGATAGACGGTGAAGGCAGAAATATACCTAAAGTGTCACCTAGCTATTCCAGTGGTTTTCAGTCTGTGGGCCCTGGGACCCTGGAGAGCCCTGGAGTTACTGCCGTGGGCGGCAGATCCATGGCCACATCCAGTATTGGCTGTTTGCTGAACGACGTCTCCCACAACATGTACCACAGCATCGTTCTTCTGAAGCGTGTGGGTGCCATTGTGATTTAGAAAAAATAAATGTATTCAAAAGCGTTGTTGAATAAATAGGGTTTTTTTTTTTTTCTTTTAGCCGATAGTACTCTGTGGACAAGCAAAGCTGAATTCCTATTTCTGCTCTGCTCGTTAATAGCTCGATGGTTGTAGGCAAGTGACCCAGCTTCTGAAAGCCTCAGTGCCTAGAGGACATGTATAGAGGATCTCTATAAAAAAGGGGTGTTAGTAGCGGTGGATACGGACATCTATTTAACACAGTTGTTATGGGGTTATACTCATGAAATAGTGCCTCCAGGGGGCAAAGTGGGTTTTAGATTTTGACATTGTAAGGGAGCCTCATGGTTGAAAGTATAAGAACGGATCCATGTGACCCCTTGTTACACAAGAAGGAGCTGAGGCCCGGAGAGGGGCCATTGTGTGCCTGGTATTCTTGTGTCTGATTGGAAATTCCTTGCCTGAAGGTAAAGGCTGGTTTTCATCAAGCAGACAGAGTTTGGGTGTTCGGTCTGATGTAGGTGTGGTGGGGGGAGTAGAAACTAGACATAGTGTTCACACTCATGAAGGGATCTGTCTGGCTGGAGTAGAATATATAGAGAGAGGGGGGTGGGGAATAGAGAGAGAGGGACATAGGGCAGCTAGGTACAGTGTGATCAAGACATAGTCTAGTTCTGGGTTGGGTGGTGCAGTCTCTAGCAGTGAGTGGCTAGACAGGAAGGATGTAAGTTGGGTCGGAGACACCCAGATCTCTGCCTAGGGGTAGGTATTCCAGGGTCAGTCTTTGGACCCTTTGTGTGTGTGGTTGTTTTTTTTTTTTTTTTTAAACCATTGACCACAAATGCCTTCTTGGATCATTAACTCCCTTTTAGCCGCTGCATGTCCATCTTTCCTTCACCCCGTGTGTATATATATCTCGTCTTACTGTCCTAAAAGAAAAAAAAATATTTTTCTCAAGATTTTTCAGCTTGAATATAGATCTTGATTTGATTACTGCTTGGTAGAGGAGAGCAGGATTAGATCTTTTTTTAAAAATTTATTTTTTATTTTTTTATAAACATATAATGTATTTTTATCCCCAGGGGTACAGGTCTGTGAATCGCCAGGTTTACACACTTCACAGCACTCACCATAGCACATACCCTCCCCAATGTCCATAATCCCACCACCCTCTCCCTACCCCCCTCCCACCGGCAACCCTCAGTTTGTTTTGTGAGATTAAGAGTCACTTATGGTTTGTCTCCCTCCCAATCCCATCTTGTTTCATTTATTCTTCTTCTACCCCCCAACCCCCCATGTTGCATCTCCACTTCCTCATATCAGGGAGATCATATGATAGTTGTCTTTCTCCGATTGACTTATTTCACCAAGCATAATACCCTCTAGTTCTAACCATGTCATCGCAAATGGCAAGATTTCATTTCTTTTGATGGCTGCATAGTATTCCACTGTGTATATATACCACATCTTCTTTATCCATTCATCTGTTGATGGACATCTAGGTTCTTTCCATAGTTTGGCTATTGTGGACATTGCTGCTATAAACATTCAGGTGCATGTGCCCCTTCGGATCACTAGATTTGTAACTTTGGGGTAAATATCCAGTAGTGCTATTGCTGGGTCAATGAGGGTAGTTCTATTTTCAACTTTTTGAGGAACCTCCATGCTGTTTTCCAGAGTGGTTGCACCAGCTTGCATTCCCACCAACAGTGTAGGAAGGTTCCCTTTTCTCTGCATCCTCGCCAGCATCTGTCATTCAGGATTAGATCTTTAACGATACATCTCTTTTTCCTGAAATTCAGGGCAAGAAGCTATAGTTGGAGTCTACAAAGACCCTCAGCGTCCTTGGCCCTTGCTACAGGAGGATGTGGGACAGGGAATGATGTAGTTGGTCCTTTCTCATCATAAGTATCCTAGTGGCAACCCTTCCCCACCCCCACCCTGCCACCTGTCCATCTAGTCATCTATCCAACTACCATCCATCTAAAAAACCATCATGTGTTATATAAGTGCGTATGGGATTCTAGGCACTATACTGGATGCTGAATATATCAATAATGTAACTGTTATAGTTCCTGCCCACATGGAGCTTGCCATCGATTCAGGCTTAGGGAGGAGTAAGAAATCTCAGTCCGAAGTTGCCTGGACTGTGCTCGGCAGTGGGGGGAAGTTGTGGTTTCATAGGTGTGCATCTGTGCATTCCCAACATCGAGTCACCCCAGCAGTGCATCGTGGAAAGACTAAGGACTTCAGTGTTAGGCAAACCTGAGCTTGAACTTTAGCTTTGCTGCAGAGATATTGCTTTGGGTAAGTTATTTAACCTATCTGAACCTTGTTTTTTAAATCTAACGGCCCCGTTTGTAACATTTATGTGCTAGATTGAGTAACTCTCAGTGCTCTCAGAAACGACCCCGCTGATTGAAGTGGGTTAGGTTTATGTCTTTCCCCTTGAACAGGCCAGTGTGTTCTTGGGTTTCCTTCACTTTATGTCCCCTTCTAGGTGGTGCCTCTGCTGTCTTCTAGGTTCCTAGGGTTTACATCTCGATGGGAATAGAATGAGAAGTATGAAGAAGGCATATTCATTTTTTACATTTTTTTGGCATAGAAGTGACATAATTTCTACTAACATCCCATTGGCAAGGACCAGCCTCATGACTCAACAGTTGCAAAGGAGACTGAGAGATCTCATCTCTAACTGTGTGGCTGCTTCCCAGCAACAACCCCACACTGTTGAAAGGAGAACATCAATTTTAGAGACAAATACTGACCTCTTCATTGTTTGTATGAGGGTTAAATGAGAAGATGCATGTAACTTGTCTGATGTATAGCAGATACTGAGTAAATGTCTTCTTGGAATTCCTAGTAATACTCATTGATTCAAGGAATATTTACCATGCATGTACAGAACATTTTACTACATACTGGGGCTAAAAAATAAATAAATAATAAGATATCTTATTATATATATAATAATATATAAAATTATTATATATTATAAAATATATTTTATATACAAAATATATTTTTATATTATAAAATGTATTATAAAAATTATTATATATAATAATATATAAAATAATAAATAATAAGATATCTGCCCTCAAAGAGCTTTTGGTCGGATATAGAGATGCACTGGGTGAATAGATAACTTAAATTTGAACTCAACAGCACTTGATCAGGAGGAAAGACTGTGAAAATAAATTTGTTCTGTCCATTTGGCTTTCTATCCATCTATCCACCTTTATTAAGTGTTTAACATGTGCAAGACGTAGTTGAGTCATAAGAGGCATAGCAGTGGAGTTAACCGAGAAGGAGATGGGAGGTCAGTGGGAACAGGGTTTCATTTTGCTCTCTTGACACTTGCACTAGAAGCAGCCCCTGAATGCCTTTTGCCCCCTCTTTTGATCTGGCTTTGAAGATAAGATTGAGAAGCAAGCAGTTTATTTTATTTCATGCAATTTTTGTATTGTTGCTATCCTCTTTAAGATGACAAAGCCCCGAAGTAGGCAGCCAGAGGAGCTGTTTATAAAATATCCACATTGGCTGGGGTATCACTGCTCGTTAACATCTGTCCAACTCCGAACAGTGTAGCCAATAGGACAGAGGATCAGAAGCCAGTTTCAGAGGAAAAACCAGCTTTTCAGTTCACTGATATCTTTTCTTTTTTTCTTTTTTTTTTTAAATTCTATAGTGGCTCCCTACTTTTTTTTTTAATTTTTTATTTTCAGCGTAACAGTATTCATTGTTTTTGCACCGCACCCAGTGCTCCATGCAATCTGTGCCCTCTCTAATACCCACCACCTAGTTCCCCCAACCTCCCATCCCCCGCCCCTTCAAAACCCTCAGATTGTTTTTCAGAGTCCATAGTCTCTCATGGTTCACCTCCCCTTCCAATTTCCCTCAACTCCCTTCTCCTCTCCATCTCCACTTGTCCTCCATGCTATTTGTTATGCTCCACAAATAAGTGAAACCATATGATAATTGACTCTCTCTGCTTGACTTATTTCACTCAGCATAATCTCTTCCAGTCCCGTCCATGTTGCTACAAAAGTTGGGTATTCATCCTTTCTGATGGAGGCATAATACTCCATAGTGTATATGGACCACATCTTCCTTATCCATTCGTTCGTTGAAGGACATCTTGGTTCTCTTTTCTATCTTTAGTTTGCACAAACAAGGTTGAGAAGTCAGAGGTTTAGTTCATGTACATCTACAACACATAAACTGGGGAGTCAGTACAAGGAAATGGTTGTGGCCGGTCTTTGGAGAAGGATTTATTATTGTGCGAGTATTGGAACGGTCCCTGGGGATATTAATTATGTTGCTTCTTACTATAGCATATAACATGCCTTCTACAAGAGGGTTCTGTAACTGAATCTAGGAGAGCTGTCTCCTTTGAAGAGAAGAGGCTGGTTTGGTTCCAAGTTCATGACCTTAAGGAAAGGAGCTTCAGAAAGGAGTTGCCCAGATGATTCAGTTTCCTTGATGTTTCCTCTTACTAACTCTGGAAGACAGCTTTTCCATTCAGCAGCTGGCCCTTGCCATAGTGATGCCAGGTCAGGAGGCAGGGAGGAGAAGAATGGGCAGAAACCTGGGATTACCCGGTCACCCAAGACTGCTGACTTAGTTAACAGCTGATGGCCTGTGCTAAGCACTGCATTAACCATTTTAAAGCATTTTCTCATTTAATTCTTTCAACCACCCTATGGGGTAGATACTATTATTATTGCTATTGGAGTCAGGAAACCAGGGCTTCAATGGGTTCTATAATTTTCCCCTTATCACACTGCTCCTGGTTGGTGGAATCAGGATTTAAATGAAGTAGTCTAATTCCAGAGCCCACATCTTTATCCATGATGCTGTACTGTCTTCCTAATGTCTACATTATGGGGGCTGCCTGCTCTGGATTTGTTACTCTTCAGACATCGTAACTAACAAAAGTAAAGGGCTGTAGCTACCGGAATGTCAAAACCCATCCAGGGGAATATGAAACTCACTCCTTGGTTTTGGCTACTGGGAAAACGTCTTTTGTTAAAAGGGTATTAAAAGAGCCACAGATTATTGGATTTTAGATATCACATTGATCTTGAAATCATTTTAGACAGGGTTTCCATTTAGTTCTTTAAAATAGGTTAGTGTTACAATGCAGGACAGCCTGGCAGGATGGGAAGAACAAAGGCTGTGGAGGTACACAGTTCTGCATTTGCAGTCTGAATCTGGCTCTGTGATGGAGTGCGTTATTGTTAGCCTCAGTTTCCTCATTGGGAAATTAAGGGTTCAGGATATTTCTGAGGATTTTATGAGCATCATGATATGATGTGTGTAAAAAAATTTGGCACAGTGCTTTGCACATAGTAGGTTTTTAATAAATAGTATCTATTACTATTCCCTAGTTTAATGTTGAAGAAAGAGAGGCACAAATGGAACAAATATATTCCTTGAGTTACTCTAAGCCCCACAGAAATTCTTGGTAGAGCCGGGATGAAACTGATGGCCCCGTATTTCTAACCTGTGGTTACTTGGTACTGGGTCACACTAGCTTCTACAATGTACTGAATCTTGGGTGGGCTTTATGGTCCTAGAATCACTTCGTATTTGATCCGTATTTACAAATCTTAGTTTACCTAGGGTAAGGTTTCAAGTTATGAAAAACTGTTCTTACCTAATGATAAATAAAGCAGGTCTGTATCAAGCAAGGCACACTATCAGTTGACTACGAAAAAAAGCCTTGCTAAGCTGATGTGTGTGACTTTTTTCCTCCTTACCCTTTTCTCTTTCTTTCTTTCTTAAAGATTTTATTTGTTTGAGAGAGAGAAAGAGAGAGAGCACATGTAGGCAGAGCAGCAGGCAGATGGAGAGGGAGAAGCAGGCTCCCCACTGAGCAGGGAGCCCAATGTGGGGCTCGATCCCAGGACCCTGGGTTCATGACCTGAGCCAAAGGCAGATGCTTAACTGAATGAACCACCCAGGCGCCCCTCTTTTTTTTTTTTTTTTTTTAAGATTTTATTTATTTATATGAGAGAGAGAGAGCACAAGCAGGGGGAGAGGCAGAGGGAGAAGCAGACTCCCCGCAGAGCAAGGAGCCTGATGCTGAGCTCCATGCTTAATTGACTGAGCCACCCAGGCGCCCCCTTACCCTTGTCAAAAAAACTCTCTTTCCAGTTCTGATTTTACATTTATTTACTCCAAGAAACCAGTCCATTTTATTTCTTCTCTAGTTCCTTGTTTGCTTCCTATCCCTTCATACTTAAATAATCAAAATCCCATGATACTTGTTTCTTTGTGTTGCTTTCCAGTGATACATCTGTGTCTTCCTCTTTTGGGAGTTTATGCACATTAATATTTATTATAATAGAGGATTTATTTGTTTTCATTTCTTTCATTTATATGCTGGTTGTTCATTAGAATTTTTTCCATTTTTCTTTTTTCTTATTTTTCCTGCATTGCTCAGCATGTTATAGATCAGTTGCTTATAAATATCAAAATTATTAAATTATTAAGTTCTTATGATGGAGAATCTATTTTTTATCTTTTTTGTTTTAGCTCCCATCCTCGATCCCACTCCTTTGCATGCAGTAAGCATGTATACCACCTACTGCAGTGAGCTTAATCCTGACTTTGTAGTAGAGTTTGTTTTTTTTTAAGATTTTATTTATTTATTTGACAGAGCGAGAGATCACAAGTAGAGAGGCAGGCAGAGAGAGAGAGAGAGAGAGGGAAGCAGGCTCCCTGCTGAGCAAAGAACCCCATGCGGGACTCGATCCCAGGACCCTGGGATCATGACCTGAGCCGAAGGCAGTGGCTTAACCCACTGAGCCACCCAGGTGTCCCTGTAGTAGAGTTTTAATACTTCTTGCATAATGGACTGTTTGGCGGTCAGGCTGTCAATTCCAGGGAGATGTTTTGTGTTATATTAGAATGCCCTTCGGGGTCAGAACTGACCAAGTACTCGTACTAGTCCTTGTTGGTGATATGACTGTAGGCTAGTTGCTTCACCTTCCTGAGACTTAGTTTTCTGCTCGACAGGAAGAGGCAGAAACACTAGTCTTCTGGAAGAGTTGACATTCCACGGCACGGCATATCCGAGAGCGTGTGCTGCCTGCTCTGCTTCTTGTCCCTTTCTCTGCCTGCCTTCTCTCATGCCTTTCCCACATCGGTAGAAGGAGACACAGAGGCATCTGATGCAGATTATCTGTATTCAGGCTACGGTGCTGCAGAGCAGGGAGACCATGAAAGTTTGATGGTGCCCCAGGCAGCTGCTGAGATGGAGGAGAGATAGAAGAGAAGAGAAAGAATAAGAAATACGGATGAGAATAAGAAATTCTGAGGCTCTTGAGAGGCACGGGCTTGTAGTTTATGATCTGTCCAGATGCACGTTTGCTATCGGGTCGTATATATATTCTTGCCAGAGTTTGCCACGAAGCCGATTCGCATCTACATTTTTGTCTGGATCCCCCACCCCATAGGTTATGGTCAGCAGAATTCTTAAATGCAAACCACATGGCAGTGTGTACCCTTAGTGGTTTGCTTTCTTTATCAGTGATTTTGTTAAAAGGGTTTAAAAACATTTTCTTCCCTTTGGAGAGATCACAGCTTGTTTCTATGAACTGATCTAGCATTGGATTTCCCTGCCTTTCTGTGAACTGCTCCAAGGGAATCTCTTTTCTTCTCTCCTCCTTAGTGTCCCCAGCCCCCGACCCTGACCACAGTTTGGTCTTGTCTTTGCCAGAATCCAACCGTAAGAATTCACCAGGGATGAACTCTCCCAGGTCGCCAGTTCTGGAATGCAAATCCTCGGCCTGGATGGACATTTGGAAATGAAATTGCCACAGCAAAGACAGCCATTGAGCCCTAATTATACTGATGATCCTGGTCTGCTGTTGGAAGGCAGACCCATTTCCTAGGAGGACACACTGAGATTGTCTTCCCTGCACTTCTGTGAAGGAAGGGAGGACAGACAACTTGCTTGATGGTTTTCGAAAGGCAAACCCCTTCCAAAGTTAATTGTACATTAAAAGTAAAAGCAGAGGGACACCTCGGTGGCTCAGTTGGTTAAGCGGCTGCCTTCAGCTCAGGTCATGATCCCAGCATCCTGGGATCGAGTCCACATTGGGTTCCTTGCTTGGCAGGGAGCCTGCTTCTCCCTCTACCTGCCACTCTGTCTGCCTGTGCTCGCTCTGGCTCTCTCTCTCTCTGACAAATAAATAAATAAAATCTTAAAAAAAAAAAAGTAAAAGCAGAAACAAAAAGTCAAGGGACTACAAAAAGGTGACTTTTTCTTTTCCTTTTTTTTTTTTTTTTTTTCTTGAGTAAGCACATAGAGACATTCCAGGACGTGTAACTTCTCTCACTACATTTTTTTTATTTCATTTTTTTCTACTCCTTGATTTTTCTTAGAACAGAAGATCCTTTCCTACAAAACGACACGCTTTCCGACATCACTGCTCCCATCGGTGGTGTCACTGGTCTGTGTGGTTATGAGGAGGAGACCTGTAGGTGTGTCCTAAATACTGGGATCAGTTCCAGGCCCTTCTGGGCCCTTCTGAGGGAAGGCCCGGGCTGCCGTTTACTCACCTACAGCCTGGAAGCTTCGGATGGATGGACTTTAGGGAGTCTTGAGTCATTGGAAGTGCTATTAAAAGTTAGCATGTATGAGCATTTCCCCCCAGGGAAAAGAGCCCATAGATTTTACCAAAGAAGCCTGTGGCCCACATTTCAGGACTATTCTGTTAAATGATCTCTAAGGAACCCACAAGCTTGAGAATTTATGTGGGTTTTATTACCCTTCCTGTCATGTAGACTTTTCTGTTATGTTTGATGTCTTCATCAATCCAAGCCCTGATTTTTCTCTCTGGCTCCTTCCTCCTCTCCTCTCGTCAAGCTTGTCCTCAGCAGACCAGTTCTTGCAAGAGCATCATAGCTGGACTTCCAGCTTCGGTTCGCCTCTGCTCTGGTCCGTCATCATGTCCACAACCGAATCATTTCTTTCTTTGTATCTCTGTCTTGATCAGGACCTGTGGACAGTGTTTCCTTCCTCTTTGATGTGGAAAAGGAACTGTAGTGTGGCACCCCAAATGCGTGTCCCTGAATCTCCTACTCCCGTCCTCATGTCTGTTGCCTGACTTGTGTCATTGCCTTGGATGGTTTCTTCACCTTAGCAGAGCCAGACTCGGTGCCTTTCTCATCTCAAAGCTTCTCTCCATGTTCTCTCACTCTCCGTCGCTTGTTTATCGCCTGTCTCCATTTTACCAGTCCCTGCAGTGATAATCTATCTGTGGGAACCAGCTCAAGACCCAGCCCCTCAGAAAGGTAGCCTTCCTTCTCTGACACCCTCAATGCTTACCTGTGTTGGCCCTTTATTAGCAAGCACTGTACCTGTTCTCTGGGTAATCTTGGGACCCTCTTGTCTCTACACTAAGATGGAGCATCATGTGCTCCTTTGCATCTTCTCTAGGGTTGACTTGGGTTTTTCTCAGACCTGTAATAGTTGCCCCACAAATGTGGGATGAACGAGGAGGCATACCTGCCTGCAGAGCTGAGGCAGGAGTGGGGATCACGGACCCAGCCTAAGCCTTGAACCCCAGCTGCACTTAGAGCCTGTCCAGGTGTGTTTCCCAGCTCTGAGCCCATGAAGCTGGAATAAAAATGTGTGCCGTGACCCAACCTTAGGCCCAGTAGCAGCATGTATGTGTGTATCCACCTCCCAGTCCAGCTGAAGGTGGTAAGACTACAGGTAGAGAACAGTGTGTCATGGAGAGGAATGCTTTGATTAGGACTCTGGGGAAGGCAGTGTGCTTATCCCATCCTGCTTCAGAGGCAGCCCGTATCCCGTATTAGTTATCCAATTAACTTACAAGAGGCTATTTTCTTTTCTTTGTGCTTTCTTGTTGTTTGTTTAAAATAAATGGAGTATTAATACTGCCAATTGTCAAATTGGCATGATGCCTTTTCCTTCAATCAGCCTCTTTTCCCCCTTCACCCTCCTTCCTGGACAATTAGCAAAACGTTTGGTCTTTGGTTTGGATGAATAATTGATTCAGAAGCTTTGTGAATGATTCATGGCCCATATGGTAGGACAACAGGGTGTGTGTGTGTGTGTGTGTGTGTGTGTGTATGGCCAGCATCTCATACAAAAGGTCAGAGGCTTCTCCCTTGTTCAGTGAAAGGCTGGTGCAGACCATTCCCCAGGGCCGGAGAAGGTCACACATGGTCTTTCTCGTCTGTACTCTATCAAAGGTAAGACGATTGGAGCTTCTTCTAGGAAAGCAAGATTCTCCCTGAGTGTATGCATTTCACTTCTTCATCAGTGGTTCTGTTTTTGATTCAATTAATCAATGAATGAATTGAAGTTTATCCCCTTTAAACTAGCTCTTCATCCTCCCCAAGATGAATGGCTAATTTGATTTTCAAAGCAATTGAGGAAAGGGGATATCTTGCCTTTTTTTTCCCTTGACATTACCATATTTCAATCTTTCCTAGTTAGGGGACATTTTTTTTCTTAACCTAGGGCCTTACCCTAGACACTCCCTGCTACTACATTAATATAGTTTCCTTGTATATCTCCTTCATTAGAGATGGGGAACATCTGGTTATCATTCATTTTATAGCCTTTCTCATCCTTAAAAACTGTTATGAAATACTGTGTGCATGGCAAAAATGGGACTGATGCCTAGCTTATATTATAGAAGACTGACATTCCCTATCTAGAAACTTTTCCATTTTAGTCAATCTGTAGGGAAAAATTGGGACTCCTGAATATGCCCTGGTCTTTGGAAGCCGGCTGAGAGAATGTAATGTTGTTACCTGCACAGAGTTCGTGGTCTCTTAGGCAGTCAGACTGCGCAGTTTATTATAGGAAGTTGAGACAGATGCAGTATAGGAGTAATGTGTGAGACTATGATGAAGATGTGGTAACATGTTTACTGGTCATTCAGTTCAGTTCTTTTTTTTTTTTTTTTTTTTTCAGAAAGACTATAAAGATTATATTTTTTAGTACAATTTTAGAATTATGCTTTTCCTATTTAGGACCTAATCCTTTTCGAATTTTTTGTGTGTGTTATGTGAGGTATAAATGAATATGCCTATATATTTCAAGTTCCCAACTCCATTTAATGAATAGTACATCTTTTGTCCACTGACTTGTAATGCTACTTCTGTTCATATACAAAGTTTCCATAGGTGAGGGATTTGTTTTTAGGGTTTATGTTCTATCCCACTATTATTTATCTATCCTGGGGTTTTTTTTTAAAGATTTATTTATTTTATTACTTATTTGACAGATCATCAGTAGGCAGAGAGGCAGGCAGAGAGACGGGAGGGGGGAAGAATGCTCCCTGCAGAGCAGAGAGCCTGATGCAGGGCTCGATCCCAGGACCCCAAGATCATGACGTGAGCTGAAGATGGAGGCTTAACCCACTGAGCCACCCAGGCACCCCTACTTATCTGTCCTATTAATGACTATATTTTTTAAAACGGTTTTTGATAACTGATAGTGCTAATCATTCCCTCTCCATTTGTCTTTAAAATTAGCTAACCTTGCACATTATAGTGTCATATGACTTTAGAATTAACTTGTCAAATTCTAAAGATTTTCTTAGGAACTACACTAATGATGAAGTCACAGAAAGAGAAATTAAGAAAACAACCCCAGTTCCACCAAAAATAATTAAAACGCAGGAATAAGCTTAATTAACGAGATGAAAAGCCTGGGCTCTAAAAACTATAAAACACCAATGAAATAAATTGAAGATGGCACAAATAAATAGAAAGCTATCCCATGCTCATGGGTGGGAAGAGCCAATATTGTTAAAATGCTCATACTACCCAAAACAATCTACAGATTTAACGCAACCCTCGTCCAAATACCAAAAACATTTTTCACAGAACTAGAGAAGATAATCCCAAACTTTGTGTGGAGCCATGCAAGACCTCCATAGCTAAAGCAGTCTTGAGAAAGAATAATGCTGGAGGCATCGCAACTCCAGATTGCAATGTACACTACGAAGCTCTAGTAATCAAAACAGTATGGCACTGGCTCAAAAACAGACACGTAGAACAGTGGAACAGAATAAAGAATCCAGAAATAAACCCACTCTTTTATGGTCAGTTAGTCTGCAACAAAGGAGGCAAGAATATATAATGGGAAAAAGAACCACGTCTTCAGGAAATGGTGTTGGGAAACTGGACAGCTAACATGCAAAAGGATGAAAGTACACCACCTTCCTCCACCATACCCAGAAATAAACCCCGAGTGGAAATGCAGTGTGTTTACTGACTGATTTGGGGAGAATTGACATTTTCATAATGCTAAGTCTTACCAATATCTCTTCATTTATTTGGGATATATTTTAGGTGTTACAAGAGTTTGGGAGATTTCTCCATTTAGGACTTGCACATTTTCATTAGGGTTATTTCTATGTACCTTTATTATTTTATTGCTCTTGCAAAGGAATTAGTATTTTTCAGTACTTCTAATTCAACATTGCTAATCTGTAAGAATGTTACTATTTTTGTTTGTTAATTCTGTATCCAATAATCATGTCAAAACTTTTCACTAATCGAAATTATTTATTTGTAGATTTTATTTATGTTGCCTATGTAGAAAATGACATCACCTAAAAATAACTGTTATTGGATTTCTTTCTTTCCAATTCACCCACTATGTATTCTTTTCTCATTGCGCTAATTAGAATTTTTATGACAGTGTTGAGTGATGTCAGTAGTAGTAGAAGGCTTTCATCTCTTGTTTTTGATATTAAAGAAAATATTTTTAAATCTTCTGCATTAAGATAGCTGTTTGTTATAATGATATGGTGGATATTTTTCTAAAGTAACTAAAGTGTAACAGTTAAGTTAGTTTTATGAGTAACTTAATTTTTTTTTCTTTTTTAAAGATTTTATTTATTTATTTGACAGACACAGATCACAAGTAGGCAGAGAGACAGGCAGGGGCGGGGGGGGGCAGGGAAGCAGGCTCCCCGCTGAGCAGAGAGCGCTATATGGGGCTCGATCCCAGGACCCTGAAATCATGACCTGAGCCGAAGGCAGAGGCTTTAACCCACTGAGCCACCCAGGTGCCCCAGTAGCTTAATACTTTTATTTGACTTATAAATTCAAATTTTTTTGGCAGTTCATTCTGTAGAAGGTGAAACATTGAAATTATTATGAATGCTATAGGAAATTCAGTTAGAAGTTTAACATTAACAAACTGAGTGTTTTGGAGGGGATGGGTAGGGGGTTGGGTGAGCCTGATGGTGGGTATTATGGAAGGCATGTATTGCATGGAGCACTGGGTGTGGTGCATTAACAATGAATTTTGGAACATACACAAAAAAATTAAATTAAAAAATAAACTTCTTAATTTACATTTAAAAAACAATAAACTAATGTATTTTTAGTGATAATATGCATACAATTTTGATGCAATATGGTATTATTGTATAAACAAAGCTTTTACTAATCTGCGGAATGGAAATTGATGGGGTAGTGATGGAGACACAATTCATAGCTAACAAGGTCTGATATTCTACACGTTGGGTTAGAAGCTGTAGACAAGTAGAACCCATATAGAAAAAAGGGCAACAAAATTCAGAAAGTCCATCAAAAAATAAAAAACAAGAGAAGAGAATCAATAGGTAAGACAACTAGAAAATATGAATGTAGTAATAAGTCTTAATTTAATAGCAGTTGAAAAAAATGTAAATAGATTAAACTTAAAAAAAAAAGACCTTGTGATTTTATTTAATTTTAACTTTATATTGGCTAACTAAAAATGGTACTAGAAGACTGAAAATAGAAGAGATGGTAAAAGATGTGCTAGACACATGCCAACCAGAAGAAAGTAGATAGGACAGGTGCTAAAAGCATTAATGTGAAATCATTAAAGGGGACAACAATGACATTTTATTCTGATAAAAAAATAATTCTTTAAGAACAGAAAATGATTCAAGAAGATAAAAGTTATGTGTGTATTGTCAGTGTAAATGTCTGTTAAATATAGAAGAGTAAATATTAAAGAGGCTTCCAACTGGTTTTGAACAAAATGCAACCAAAATTTCTTCTTTATAGAAAGTTTAATACCATTTCAATACACACACACACACACACACACACACACGATTATCTTTAGTACTTACTGTACTTACTTATTATCTTTTGTGGTTGATGACAATTTTAATATGTACCTGATTTTTTTTTACAGAAAATTTACATTCCCCCCTTATTTTTGAAGTTCTAAAATTTATATATTTTATGTTATTATTATTATTATTTTAAATTTTCATGCCATTTTGGAAGGCCCTTTCAATCTGAAGATTCATATCTTTATTCAGTTCAATTCTGGGAAGTGCTTTTTGAATTGTTTTTCCCTCCCTCAAGTGGCTCTCTCCCTTCTTTTTTAAAATATTGCTTTCTCTCCCATTTATCTATTCTTTACTTCTAAGTATTCATTATATGTGATGCTGGGTCCCTTCTATACTTACTTCCTCTGTCCTTTAACTTTTAACTTTTTCAGCTTTTTATTGCTCTGTGTTGATTTCTGGCAACATTGCTCAGTTTCATTTTCTGGGTCTCTAATTCAGCTGTCTCTTTGGCCATTCAATATATTTAGTTGTTTTAAAATTTTTCAGTTACCCACATTTTCATTTGCCACTATCTATAGCTAATTTAAAAAATGCTTGCTATCTCCTCACACTTTCTCCTAAGCTAGTAATTGTATGTATTCATTCTCGATGATTATAAGTTCTTTGATGGTTCAGTTTGTTTCCTCTCTTTGTGGTATTGATTTTCCTTGAGCATCGGGTGATTCTTGATTGTAATGTCATCTGTCCTATCTGTTTGTGGAAACTGCTTAAAGGAACTTTAGTCTCTGAGCTTAGTAGTCTAGCCAGAGTATGGGCAGGGTGGGACCTCCCACCCTGCAGCTGGTCACCTGTTCCTCTTAGGCATAAGGGATAAACGGGTGCTGCCCTACTTCTCATCCAACTTCCATGCCCATTTCCGTGGCTTGTAGGCGAATACGCCAAAGAGGGCAAGGAAGTGAGAGTAGAGTGCTCGCTTGATCTTTCTGCTACTGTACCTACACTGTCACCACGTTGGGCATCCCTGGACCCCTCCAGACCCCAGTGTTTACCGCCTGCAGGCAGGAGCGCTCAGGAGGCCAGCCTGTATTTATGGCAGTTGCATCCTCGTCTGGAGGCTGGGGACTGTGGTTTCCTTCCAGACATCAGATTGGATCTGCTTTCCGTCCTAAGGGCATTCAAACAATTGTTAGTCTTTCAAGGCTTTCTTTCCCTTCTTGCTTTTCAGTGTGGTTATTGTTTGTATTTGAAAAATGATTTCTAGGAATTTGGGAGATGACGAAGTCACAGTGTGTGCTTATGCTGCCTGTCGGAGAGAAGTTGGGGCAATCTCTAGCCTCACTGAACCTCAGTTTTATGTGTTCAAAATGAAGTGTTGTTGTTGTTGGTGGTGGTGGTATTTAGCTAACATTGAAAAGTATAATATGTGTCAGGCATTTTTCTAGGTTCCCACTTTACATGTGCGAACTCCTCTAATTCGTCAATAACCCTGTGTTATATATATTATTGCCACTTTATAGATAAGAAAACTGAGGCATGGGGAGGTTAAGTAATTTACCCAAATAAATGGCTATCTACTTCATAAGGTTCCTTTGAGGACTATTGAATTAATACATATGAAGCACTTACCATGGTGCTCAAGACATATTAAAACTACAAAAATGGCTGTTATTTTTCTCAGTGCCAGCCTGATCCGGTTGAGGACAGAGTTGGCTGAAAACAGGCACTGATAAAATACATGATAACTGAATGAGAAGATACCAAAAAGTCTTAGTCTCCTTGGTCTGCAGAGGGTCATGTGGAAGTTGGACAGCAAACCCTGTCCAAGTGTTTTCTTGTCATACAAATAAACTGGGTTCTGGACATTGGCCACTTGGTTCCCACTCTAACAGCTCAGGAGTTTAGATTTTTAGGTATTGAGTTTTGGTTCTTGGAACCATTTTAGCTTTTTCTGTTATTGTCATGTGGTATGGCCTAACTTAACATTTAGTTAATAAGTTTTAAAAAATCAAGAGCTTTCCTCATTTCCTTCCTTCTTTCTTCATTCCTTCCTTTCTTTGTATTTTTTATTTTACTTTGTTTTATTTTTAGCAACAAAGTATTTTTTAATTTATATCCAACTAATTGACATACAGTATATTATTAGTTTCAGAGGCAAAGTTCAGTGATTAATCAGTCATATATAACACCCAGTGCTCATCACACCATGTGCCCTCCTTAATGCCCATCACCCGGTTACCGGATCCCCCCACTCCTCTTCTTCCAGCAACCCTCAGTTTGTTGAGGGTTTAAGAGACTCAACGATTATAGTTGAGTCTCTTAAGTTTGTCTCCCTCTTTGTTTTCATCTTATTTTTTTTCTCTCCCTTCCCTTATGATCCTGTTTTGTTTGTTAAATTCCACATATGAGTAAAATCATATGATGATTGTCTTTCTCTGATTGACTGATTTTGCTTAGCATAATACCCTCTAGATCCACCACAATGTTGCAAATGGTAAGATTTCATTTTGATGACTGAGTAATATTCCAGTGTGTGTGTGTGTGTGTGTGTGTGTGTGTGTGTACCACGTGTGTGTGTATATATGTATGTTTGTATGTACGTTCACACCCCACATCTTCTTTATCCATTCATCTGTCCGTGGACATCTGGGCTCTTTCTGTAGTTTGGCTATTGTGGGCATTGGTGTTATAGACATTGGTGTGCAAGTGCCCCTTCGGATTACCACATTTGTATCTTTGGGGTAGGTACCTAGCCGTGCAGTTGCTGTATCATAGGGTAGCTCTAAAAAGTGAGTTACTTTTCATTTCTCTTATTCAGAGTACTGAAAAAAATGTTAACTTTTGCTTTAAGGGAACTTACACTACAATTTCCATATACATATATATTATATACACATTTACATATATTGCACGAGAATAGTTTCTTTCTTTTAGTAGTATCATATTGAAAATCAGTGTCTAGCACGATGTCTGGAAGAGAGCAGGTGTTCAATAAAGTATTGCTGAGTAAATGAGCATGTATATGTAAATTAGAGTGCAAGTCTCTGCCTTCATGGGATCCATAGCATAGCAGAAGAGAGAGACTTGTAGAAAGTAATTAGAATGCATCTCCATAATAATGTTCTGTAGAATGTGTCCTGGGAACTTGGAGGAAGAAGGAGGTGACTACGTATGAGGAAAGAAAAAAATCACAGAGGAGTTGATGTTTGTTTTAGCTCCGTTTTGAGGATGGGGAAGGGGTTGCTATGGAGAAAGTGGTGAAGGGCATTCGGTCAGGGTAAGGGGAGGATGTCACCCAAAATAAAGCAAAGTGAATTGCCAAATGCTGAGAATCTACACAGTGAAATCTGTTCAATGATACCATGTAAGCTAAAACGGCTTCTGTTGAATTTTGAAAAAAAAAAAGATCATGCAGGAGATCACCATAGATTTTTAAAACAAAATGAAATTTGATTATGCAGCTCTTTGCCTAAAGGCCTTCCGTGGTTCACTGTTGCCAGTGGCCAAGGACAAGAGCCATTCAAGACCCTTACTGACCTGACCACATGCAGCCTGCCCTTTAGCTACATTGGATTACTTGTAGTTCCTTGAATTTTAGGTGATTTTGTGGCTCTTTCCTTTTGTATATGTTCTTTTGCTTGCTGTTACACCATCCTTGCCATCCCTTTAGCTAATTCCTCATTTCCCTCCACCTTTCCTTCCTTCCTGGCCAGGTTCTCTCTGAACTTTGTTCCATTGTTGACACTGGTGTCTCCTCCGCGGGATGGGGTGCCTACTGGGGGCTGGAGGGCAGGGCTAGAGCTTACTCTTGAGTTCATTGTAGGCTTGGCATTTAGTAATATTTCAGCACATACTACTGAAAAATAGATGAATGAACAAGCTAATGAATAAATTAAGAAACGGCGGATATGAAAAGGAGAAGGGCATTCTTAAGACCAAAGAAATGCCAGGTTGATCCTATCTGTGTCCAAGGATTACTGTCCTGGGAGGAAG
Organism: Lontra canadensis; assembly: GCF_010015895.1. NCBI lineage: Eukaryota > Metazoa > Chordata > Mammalia > Carnivora > Mustelidae > Lontra > Lontra canadensis. The sequence goes on along the minus strand of NW_022631018.1, from coordinate 6,410,548 downwards.
AACATATCATTCCTCGTCTTCTACACCTTCCCCCCTCTCTAACGGTCCTTTTTAACATTATTAATGCTGCATATGAGCCCTTCAATCCCACATGTTCTACACTGTCTGAGTCCTAGTAAAGCCTTCCTTGAGCTGAGTAAAAGCAACTTGAAAAAACTGATAAGCTTTTTTCTTAGTTAAAAGAAAACCTTCCTCAGAGCAATAACCTCTGAATATTAGCTATAAAGCCCTTACATTATTTAATGGATAAAACTCCTGTTAAAAATTCACCTTTTCTCCATAGAAGACAGAGTCTAGGTTTTGCTCTCAATGTATATGAAATGGTGTATAGTGAAGTTGTGTTATTTGACCAGGAGGTCTTAAAAAAGGACGTTGGTGAAATCAGACATCCCCAGGTGGATAATAAATGTTTCCTACAAGAGTTGTTTCCTGTTTGTCCTTCTTTGGTTTCTGTCCTTGTTTCCAGCATTAATAGATACTCAATAAACAACTACCATTTGTGTATGACGTGCTTTTGGGGCCGGTGATGTGATGGATGGGTAGAGCCCGCTTATAATGAGGCAGACGGAAGATCTTCAAAAAGCCCACATTAAAGTAACCGTGTTTCCAGCATACTTTGTGAAGTCAACCTTAATTATGTGCATTCATAAATAACAAACATTAGAGGTCTTTGGTTAGGTGTCTCATCATCAGAGATTTCCTGTATCTTCTGATTTCTCTTGGGCTCACTACCATAGTTTCCATGCTCTAAGGTAAATGGGGTATTATATGAATTTATATATGGTAGTTTTTATTCCCTGTGTGCCTCGCACTTAGTAGTCACTCGCAATATTTGATGAATGGTCAACAAGCTAATGAATGAATGGCACATTCATTTTACAAAGGTGGGCAAGTGTTTTAAGAGTGTTTTTCAAGTCCTAGGAGTCCTTCGGCACCTGCGTGGCTCCGTTGGTTGAGGACCCAACTCTGGATTTCAGCTCAGGTCATGATTTCAGTGTCCTGAGATCCAGCCCCACTTTGAGCCCTGCAACAAGCTCTGTGTTCAGTGGGAAGTCTGTTTGAGAGTCTCGCTCCTTCTGCCCCTCCCCCTTCTCTCTCTCTCAAGTCAATAAATTTTTTTAAAAATCATAAAGTCCTAGCAGTCCTAGGATTTAACATGGTGGTTTTAGGCAGAAAATGTTGTACTTTACATTTGGAAAGAAACTGGGGTTTTATGTTCAACAGTCTGCTGCTATAATAATAGAAGTTAAATATTCACCCAAAAAAGGATGGAGGTAACTTCTAGGGAATGGGATTTTAGGAACTAGTAATGCTGGGAGTTATGAATTTCCCGATTATAGATAGGTGGACAATGAAAGAAAAAAAAAAAAAAAGACAAGGGTGTGATTTATAGTTTAGCAGTAGCCGGATGGCCAAGAGCACAAACAGAAGTGAATTGATACTCATCTCCCAGATTAGTTAAGAACAGCCTAATTAGCTAATGAACAGTTCCAGTCCTATGTTCTGAAAAGCTTGGTTTCTGGGCAAGCTGCAGTGCTTAGCAGCAGCTGCAAAATGTGTGGACATGTTAACACCAAGCAGAGAAACATATGCTGAGTTCCGACCTGCAAAGGCTGGTCTTTTTGCGTTACCCGTTCTTAAAGGAATATCAGAAAATGGGGTTCGTAAGGATAATAGACACAGGACACAGTAGCCTGGACTTGAGCCAGATTGCCTGGGGTCAAATTACAGCCCCATGGCTTATTAGCAGAGTGATGTTTACCCCCTGGTCCTCATGACCTTCGTCGTTCTCTACCACATCGTGTCAGGGTTCACCTGTGTGACCAAGAGAACATGGCAGAAGTGAGAGTGTGAAATGAGGCTCAGTCATAAAAGACCTTGCCATTTCTGCCTTGCTCTCTTGGCTCGCTTACTGTGGGGGAAGCCAGCTGCCGTGGCATGAGGACCCACAGTGAGCTCTACAGAAAGTCACATAGTGAGGAACTAGTCACTCCTGCCAATGCCATGTGAGTGAGCCATCTTGGAAATCCAGAATCAAGGTCATGCTTTCAGAATAACAGCAGCGCCCGGTGGGATCTTGCCTGCCAGATCATGAGACATCCCAAGCCATGTAGCTAAGCCGCATTATGTGAGGTCATAAATGCGTATTGCTCTTTTAAGCTGCTGCACACTCTGTCTTGCTCCGTTGCAATAGACAACTGAAACAAAAGACTTTGTCAAGAACCAGTTTAAAGGTGTTTGCTAACGATAGACTTGATTTGATAAATAGCAGCCTACCCTTTTAATTTCTTTTTACAGAATATTGTTAATGTTTCTGAAAGTAACTTGTATGCGACACTAGTCCTTCAAGATGCTCCGTGTGAAAGGGTTTCATGCTTACACACTGGGAAATGCTGCACATTACATCTTCTTGGAGATCCACATGCCCATAAACATGAAAGAATCTGAGAAGTCCCAAGAAAAGAATTTTTTTGATTAGCTTAGGGTTTCTCAAACTTCTATCACTAAGAAATTTCTTTTTCAAATATCACCTGGTGAAATAACTGTGAAGATCCCCGTAAAAAAACATTATTCTATAGCACTGATTTTCAGACTGAAGTTGACATCAGACTTATTTGGAGAGCTTTTAAACACACATTGCTGGGCCCACTCCCAGGATTTCTGATTCAGGAGATTTGGGGTAGGGTCGGGGAATTTGCATTTCTAATAAGGATTCTGGTGTTGTTGCTGGGCATGCACCTGTGTAAGGCGAGTGGAACCCACCCTGAGAATAAGGTTTAATAAGGTTCCAGGTTCTTTGGTAAAAGCTTTAAAGAATGTGTATGCAAATGGCCAGTAAGCACAGGAAAGGGTTCAACATTATTAGCCATTAAGGAAATGTAGATCGAAGCCACAAGCGGATACCTCTTCTCACACCCACTAGAATGATTACAACAAAATTTTTTTTTAAAAAAGGCAATAGCAAGTGTTGGGCAGGAATGTGGAGAAATTCGCACCTCCACCATTGCTGGGGGAAGTGTAAAATGGTGTAGCCATTTTGCAGAACAGTTTATCAGTTTTTCAAACTGTGAACCATGGAGTTACCATATGCCCCAGCTAGTTCACTTTTAGATACATTCTTAAGAGAAATGAAAACATGTACCCATGCAAAAACTTGCACCTGAATGCCCTTCACAGCATTATTCATAATAGCGAAAAGTTGCTAAGCACCCAGGTGTGCATTGGCTGATGAATGGACTAACAAACTATGATTTATTAAATTATCATGGAATACTATTTGATGATGAAAAGGAAGGAAGTACTGACTCATGCTACAAAATGAATGAACTTTGAAAACTGTGCTGAATGGAAGAAGTTCCTTTGCAAAAGGCTACATATTTCACGATTCCATTTATACGAAAAGTTCAGGATAGGCAAATCCGTAGAAACAGAAAGCAGAATAGTGGTTATCAAAGGCTGGGTGGAGGCTGGGTGCAGAGTGACTGATAATGGGTATGGGTTTCTTTTTTTTTTTTTTAAGATTTTATTTATTTATTTGACAGAGAGAGAGAGGGAAGCAGGCTCCCTGCTGAGCAGAGAGCCTGATGTGGAGCTTGATCCCAGGACCCTTGAGCCGAAGGCAGAGGATTAACCCACTGAGCCACCCAGGCACCCCTGGGTATGTGGTTTCTTTTTGCAGTGGTGAAATATCCTGAAATTATATAGCAATGATGATTGGGTAAGTGTTTGAATATACTAAAAACCCACTGGGTGGGAGAAAACCACTTTGTTATTGTTGTTTTTATTATTGTTATTATTTTAGAGAGAGAGATTGAGTACAAGCAGTGAGGAGGAGCAGGGGGAGAGGGACAGAGAGAATCTTAAGCAGGTGCCACACTCAGCATGGAGCCTGACGTGGGGCTCAGTTCCATGACCCTGAGATCATGATCTGAGCTTAAATCAAGTCAGATGTTCAACCGGCTGAGCCACCTAGGCGTCCCACGGGAGAAAACCACTTTAAATGAGAGAATTTTGTGGTTGTAAACAGACTTAATAAAACTGCTATAAAAAAGAACGTGTATAGCTTCTAAATTAAGAGAGCAACAAAAGTACAAATATCCAGTTACAACCTCCACCATCCCTCTGTTACAGTCCATCAGGTGCCAGAGACGTGCAGGTAGCAGTCGTGGGCTGAGGCGAACTGGACACGTAGCTATGAGGGGCCTTTTAGCTCTGTTCTCTCCCTGTGTCCCTCTCTAAAGATAATAAAGGTTTACTGTTATTTTATGGTAGCTCTGAATGAGCTGTGGAGGTGATGGGAAAGCAACAGGCTGACCCTGGGCCATTTGGTCATTGGACAGAGTACAACACCTACCTCTGATCTGTCATTTACATGGAGCAGTAAATGACAGCAGTGTAAAGGGTAACCCTGCCCAGGGTTAGTTGCTGTGTTTTGGTCTTTGTGGTTGTTTGTCTTGCATTCTAAGAGAACTTAAAGTCCTGGGGCGCCCGAGGGGCTCAGTCAATTAAGCATGGGCCGTTGATTTCAGCTCAGATCATGATCTCAGGATGGTGAGATGTAGCCCCGTGCCCGCCATGAAGTCTGCTTATGATTCTCTCTCTTCCTGTCCCTCTGCCCTCCTTCACCTCTGCCCCCGCTTGCTTGCGAATTCTTGCTCTGTCTCAGAAAAAAGGTGGGGGGCTTTAAAGTTCTAAACTAGAACAGTGGCTCTTGAAATTTTAGTGTGCATTAAAACCATTTGGAGTTCTGGGGCGCCTGGGTGGCTCAGTCGGTTAAGCATCTGCCTTGGGCTCAGGTCATGATCCCAGGGTCCTGGGATCGAGTCCCACGCTGGGATCCCTGCTTATCGGGAAGTCTGCTTCTCCCTCTCCCTCTGCCTGCTGCTCTGCCTACTGTGCTCTCTCTCTCTCTCTCTCTCTCTGTCAAATAAATTAATAAAATCTTAAAAAAACACACAAAAAAATTTGGCATTCTTATCTAAAAAGCAGAATTTTGGCCTTTTCTCCAAGAGGGTCAGGAATCTGCCTGTGAAGCAAGCACTCTGAGGCACGTGGTTCATGACTCTGTTGAAAACAGTCGATCTGGAAAACACCCAGCTTTACTGGGAAAGTACATAGATATGTGTACAACGCATATAGCCAACTCCAAGACAGGGATTATTCTGGAAAGGTGGGGGAGGAAACGGGTCGGGGTGTGGTCTTAGCTGTATCTAGCACGTCCATAGCTTTTAAAAAATGATTTGAAGCCAATATCAGAAAATTTTAAATCCCCGATAAATAGGGGACTGTGTAAAACTGTGTACATTGTGTCTTACATTTTATTTTCTGAATTTCTGAACAATCTCATAAGAAACATGGCATTTTATCATTTTGGGGATTTTGGGTTTAGGGCCCTTTTAGGGACTCTCAGTAGGGGCTCTGTATTTCTGGTAGGGCTGTAGGGGGTAGGTGTCAGCTGGAAAGCCTCTGCTGGGCCTGGCCCAGCCCCTGTCCTCCCACCTCTGCCTTTGGCATGGAGGGTCCCGTTGCGACGACTCCTGGCTCTACACGGGGTCCATCTGGGCAGGATGCAGGAACTCTAGAAGCCCAAGAATAGAATGTCTCCTGACAGAACTGGAAGGAGAGGAGGAACCGGGAAACCACAGCCTGCCTGCTCTCTTGCTGGCGTTTGGGAATATTCCATGTGTAGATCATCACGGTCGTCTCACTGTCCTTCCTTTTCCCTCATGGGTTTCAAGACCCCCGCCTTTCCCCCCTACCCCTGGGAGAGAGGAGTATTTATATCTTGGTCAAAGGCTATCACGGGGAGCACCACCCCCTACCCCAGTCCAGTCTTTTCCCTTACAATTTTCTGTATATTCTTTCCTCGGTCCCCTTTTACTTGGCCGTGCCCTGAGGTGCAGTGAGGTGCCCAAATGCTGCTCCAGGGTGGCCACCTTGTCAGGGCTGTGGCTCCAAGCCCCACATAGCCACCCTGGGGCCCAGGGCAGGGGGAGGCTGGCAGAGGCTCTGGAGCACTGGGCCAGCCAGAAAGCCCATGTGGATGGCGGGGAGGCAGCAGGTGGGCTTGGATGGTTCGGGGACTGGGGAGTTCACAGCCAACAGACACAAAGCTTGGCGGGAAGGCAGAGGTACAGCGAGTCATCAAGTTCTGGAGCAGTCTCTGGCCAGTTGGGAAGCCGGCCAGCGGGTGCCATCCCTGAGGAGGAGGGGGTTCTGGCCGAGAGCGCTTTGGCCCGAGTACCAAGACTCAGGCTCTTGCCAGCTGCTTCTTTCCCTGAACCTCTGCCCTCCGTCTGCCTTGCGGAGGTGATGACACTACGGTAGGGCCTTGGTTAGCCTGCTGGTTTATAACCCTGTAGTTGCTCCGTGGCCTTGTCTCCCCCTCCCACTTCCTGCGGCCCGTGGTCTCTCCACAGGAGCCCCGCTGTGGCTGTGCCCTCAGATCGTCCCCTTTCCCTGCCCCAACTTTGGCTCTTCCATGTGTGAAGTCTCTGAAGTTTCCAGAGTTCCACAAGGAATAATTTAAGAGTAGGAGAGCTCTCTTTGGCTCTGGCTGCTGGCCATCCCTTGTGTGCCGAGCACTGTGCTGTCGGAGACGCAGGGTTAACTGCCCCCCCTCCACGGACAAGAGTCTGTGGGGTCAGTCTGCACTCCTCAGTGGCTCTTCTGCCTCTTTATGTCCGCTGCCCGTCACCCGGAGCGCGGAATGTTGGCGCTGGGCTCGTTCAGACCATGGGGAGTTGGGAGTCGGGTGTTGGCCTGGGCTTGGAAGTGATGAGATAGGTGCTGCTCTCATCACTTTTGTGCGTTCTGCACACCTGTGTTTTCCAAGTCGGTGTCTGTCCTTTTAGAATAAGCCTTTTGTGTTCCCCTTCAGCATCCTCCTCCCAGCAACTGGCCTGTCCTCATCACCTTAGAACCACAGACGATTTAACGGCTCGTTGGTTGGCTTCCAGTCTTCGTTTCCTCCCCAATTTCAGTCTGTTGACTGCCATATCTCCTTAATGCCCCTTCTGCTGCAAGACATGACCCCGAGTGGGAACCAAGCATGGCCTCCTAGGTCCTGTTGCCTGAGGTCTGGCCTCTCCTGCCTGGCCTCGGAAGCCCTTCTCAGCTGGTGATGCTGTCTCCACCCTGCCCCCACTGCACCAGCCACCAGCTCGGCTCTGTTCCCTAAAACATGCCTCCATTCTGACTTTACATCCCTGCTCAGGATCTGCCTGCTTCTGGAATCCCTTCTGTCCGGCCTCCTTCCTCCTCTTGTCCATCCTTTGTCCCCCTCGAAAACCTTGCACCATGTGAGGTCAGCTACTGCCTCTGCATTCCAAACCACCTTTGAAATGGAAGGGATCTCAGAGACCCTTGGGTCCTCCTTCTCTCTAGGGGCCCCAACAGAGAGAGTAACCTGCCTGTGAGTCCATACCAGGTGATTTCTAGACCAGGCCCCTCGGCCTCAGTCCAGGGCAGCTTTCACTGTGGGCCCCTTGAAGCTGTACAGGAAGTGTTCTCGCCCACAACTAGCTGGGACATTGCCATCTGCAGCCACGGAGATGCAGTGGAAATAAATAACAATATTTGTGGAGGATTTCTTATTCATTGCCTTTGCCATGCAATTAGCGCCTTATTATAGCCTGATCTCATTCTCATTGTCAGCTCCACGCATTGAGCCCTTTTATATTGGAATATAACACTGCCTTGTTCACTAATTACTTTATGCACAGAAGACAAAACTGTCTTAAATATCTTTTGTAGCCCCAAGGATCTCCCACAGTTGCAGGCAGGGAATAGAACGTACCATCCATTTGTTGATTCACTGGGTTTCAAGGACAATTCCAGGCAAGGCTTGCATTTAAACTACTAGTCGTGATGGGGACCTGCCTCCCCGCACTGGTGTTGGCTGGGAGATGTCTCAGGACCTCCTGGCTAGAATTAGATACCTCCCCTCCCCTCTGTTCTCATAGCACTTTATTAGCACCTCGCTTGTTGCTCAGATCATGTGATAATTAGGAACAAACCCATGCCTCTTTCTGGATTCTGAGTTTCCAGGGATAGTAAGAAGTCTTCCTCTGCGTGGCCTATAGATTTCTTTGGCCACCATTTCTTGCACGTCGTTACGCTCCATACACGGTTGTTAAATTGAATATTATGAGTAATAACATAGTCAACACCATCTTATCCACATGTGGTCTGTTTGCACAGCCCAGGGCCTGTTTCCACACTGTGGCCAAACCCCAGGCTGGGACGAAGGCCAGGCTGGGAGGGCTTGGGATACTTTCCAGATGGGCAGAGATAGCTGTATGTCTCTGAGTGTGTCTCTAACCGCCTCTCAAAGTCAAATATACGATAAATTACTTTAGTTTTATCCATTATGGTTAGTTGGCTATGTCTCTCCCTCCCTTTATCAGCCCAGATAATGAAGAGATGATATTTTTACTGTTTACTCCATGGCATAGAGAATAAAGCAAGTTCCCAGGTAACCCGACACAGGCAGCATTTTCCAAGCACCTCAACTGATATGGTCTGGGAAGGAGAGGTACATCTGGGGGACACAGAAAGGAAAAGCTAGACAGAAAGAAGAGTCGTTCTTCATTGGTTCCAACTCTGAGAGAGAGAACCTGTGACCTCATTTTGTGAATAAAGAAATGGAGGTACAAAGAAGGAAAGCCAGCCTAAAGTCACTGGTGGTGAAGGTGTGGGTCAGGACTAGCAGGAGGAAAGGGGACTTCCGAGCCACTGGCCTGGTTGTCTGATTTTGGTTTCCTTAACCCCATAGCTCCATAAAGTAGTTAGGAGAAATGTCACATGACCAGATGGTCAGGTCATGCATTGAGGGCATTAAGAAAGGGATAGGAGTGAATGGACTGGGATAGGAGTGCAGGGGATGACTGAAGGGCTAGAGAGAGAAGTGAGGGAGAAGGGCTGAAAAGAGAGGGGGCAGGAATATTTGTATTCATTCAGCATGATTCCCTTCTCGAGGAGGAAGGATGAATAAGAGAATAAGGGAAGGCCATGGTCATGCCACAAGGTGGGATAGAACAGTTTGCCTCTAGGCTGCTTCCAGATTCATTGATTTCTTTCCCTTAGAATGATCGTGCCTCAATTTTAGAATTTTTGAAAACTTCTGGGCAGTGAATCTGTCCAAAGGAGAAGGATGGAGGAAGACAGTTCTCCTTGGGGTCCTGAATGCTTGCAGAGGAGCTGTAGATAAGTGGAGCCCCCTAAGGCTGGGTATGTGGGGGAGGGAATGGATAATAATGATTCGATGTCACCAAGCCCCTAATTAGGTAGATCCATAGTCCCATAAATAGGTAACAAAACTAAAGGGGGGGGAATTATAAATTTCTGAGTTAGGATTTTATAAGTGAATAACTTAAGAACCAGTAGCAGAGTCTCCAGCAGTTCACATAAAATTTGTGTTTTTATGGTTTAACTACTATTATCTTAATTTCTATTGGCAGAAATATAGGGTCCAGATAAAAGATAGTGGTAATACGTATGTTCTCTTGACTTCACGCCCGTGGAAATGATGTGCTCATTCAAGGGTCACGCTCTATGAGGGATGCTGCCCATCTGGGATGCCCTCCGAGGAGGGTGGTGGGACAGTGTGGGCTCTGGGAACTGGAGCACCTTTCTGATGATTGTAAGTGCTCAGTAAGCAACAAACCCTTCCTACAGGATTCAGAGTATCTTGGGAAATTGGACTAGAATCCAACCATTTCTTTTTTCTTTTCTTTTTTTTTTTTAAAGATTTTATTTATTTATTTGACAGAGAGATCACAAGTACGCAGAAAGGCAGGCAGAGAGAGAGAGGGAGAGAGGGAAGCAGGCTTCTCGCTGAGCAGAAAGCCTGATGTGGCACTCGATCCCAGGACTCCGAGATCATGGCTTAACCCACTGAGCCACCCAGGAGCCCTAGAATCCAACCATTTCAATACAGGTGATAGGGCTGTATGAGAGGGAAGTCCAGCGTGCTCAGGGAGCATGAAGGAAGAAGCATGTCGGTCTGCCGGGGGGAGTCAGGGGAAGGAACTGTGCAGAGGAGCTGTTGCTAGAGTGGAGATTTACTCAGAAGCGGCTTCTCAGCAGCGGGGCTGGGGAAGAAAGCCACAGGGAGGGAACCCAAGCAGAGGTGCCGAGGCAGGAGCAGATGTGCAGCCCTGGAGAATGGCACGTGTGCGGTGTGCAGGGCTTGGAGTGTCGGGAGCATGAGGGAGGGTGGTTCTAGATGCAGCCAAGCAGCCAGGCAGGAACAGTGGGGTCTTGTGTCCCATGATAACATGTTGGGATTTTATTATGAAGGCAATACAGGGTCATTAAGGGTTTAAAGCAGGAGAGTAGTGGAATCCCTGGAGGGTAGACCTTCCAGCCTTTGGAGGCTGGGATTCTCATGGTGCAGGGGTGAGGTGGTGATGATTAGGGAGGGGTCAGGCCCACTGGGAGGCTGTCCTTTATATGCTTTACTGTCTGGAGGGAAAACGAAGGCATAAACCTGGATTGTGTCAGTGAGACCAGACTGAAGAAGACAGATATAATATTGAGAATGTTTAAATTTGAATTATGAAGGAGAGGGAAAAATCAAAGTTGAACCCAGGTTTGGTGGATGGAATTCCTTCCCTGAGAGATAACACATGGGATGAGGAGGAGTCTGGAGGGGTGGGGATATTTCTGTGTTTGTTGGGTTGGATCTGTTCTCTGGACCACTGGGTGTGGAGCTCAGGACCGGGGTCTGTGGGCTCATCTGCCATTCATCAGTGTGTGGTTGGCAGTTGAGACCAAAGACACGGACCAGATTGTCCCAGGGGAGGCCAAAGGTAGACTCCAAGGGAAACATGGGGGACCTGAGAGGGACCCTGAGGTGTAGCAGAAAGGGACAGGGAGGCTCATTGAGGGAGACCATTAGCAGGGAAATGAAGGAAGAGTTTCCAGAAGAAGGGAGTGGTTAACAGAGTCAAATGTGAGGAAGGAACCCACTGTGGGCATTTGTTAGAGAAACTCTGACTTTTTTCTCCTCCCTCGCTAGAAATGAGTACTATTTCTCTATGGGGGGCAGTGATGTATGGGGGCCCTGCCCCTAGGGGGTGGAATCATTACTGCCTGAGGTCTTCAGTTCCATTTATAAAGTCTGTTCTGGTTCTAGGCTTTTGTCAAAGAGCAGAGAACTCTTGCAGTTTGCAGCGAGAAGCAGGGGGGCTGGGTGTGAAGGATGAGCTCCTCAGTTTTAGCAAGACCGTCTGAGCTCCTTGGAAGGCAAGCTTTATTTCTACGTAAATAGAAAGCATTATTATTATTATATCCTCGCACTGTATCAGAGCCAAACACTGGAGTCCTTAATACTGTATTTATTTCTCTGGGCTTCTGGAGGGGTGGGGAAGAATGGGACGTTTAGGTTGCTAAGTGATTTTGATTCTAAAAATAATGAAATTCCCCAGTGGCTCGCTCTCCTGGTTGTGGTTTTTTTTTTTTTTTTTTTTCTGCTGATTAGAGTAAGAGAATGTGAAGGTCAAGCTATGGGTTTATGGATGACAGGCTATGTCTCGGGGTGGCCTCAGGGCAGCCTGATGGGGAAGGAGAGGAGGAACTCTCCCTCTCCAGTCCTCCTACCTGCATCCCCTTAGGGCTCACTACTTTGGGAAATTGCAGGAAAAACTGGGCCTCTCTCTCCCTGAATTGAAATGCCTTGTGAGGTAGTCAGCCCCAGTGGTTGCTATGGTGATGGTGGGCGGTTGGGGGGAGCTGGTGATGCAGCATTTGGCCTGTGTGGCTGAGGTCCCCAACGCAGGCTGCTTGGAGCCAAGGCTGCTGATGCTCTCTCAGCAATTCATTTGGGATTCCAGAGGGTCACTTGCTGCAGTGTTGAAATCTTCAGACAGGCCAGCCAGTTTGTCCAGCTGAATCCTTCACTGTTGAATATGCATCACACAGGCCAAATTTTGGCAGGTGTTCATGGGATTGGGAGCTCCACAGTGACCTTGATGGGGGAAGGGGATAGGTGGAAGAAAGTTCTGAGCAGGGCAGAGGGTGGGGATCATAGCCTCTGAGAACCGAAAGTGGCCTTTATGATCATCTAGTTTGTTAATCTCCTCAGCAATATTCCTGATAGCTAGTCACCATGCCCCAGCTTGGACTCTTCCTGTGTTGGAGAGCTCACTACTGGGCAAGGCACACAATTCTGTTGTTGGATAGCTCCTAGGTTTTCTTCCTTCCCTCCCTCCCTGTCTGTCTTTTTGTCTTTCTTTGCAAAATCCGGCTCCCTCTAATTTGATCGACTGGCTTAAGTTATGCCAAGAAGAAAAACAGTGTAAGTCTTCCTCCAAATGACAACCATTTGCTGCGAAACAAAACAGTAGTATCTTTCTGAACTGTTTCTCACCTGACCTCACCTCAGGACCCACTGTGCTTACCCCATTCCCGAAATTTCTCACTATTATTCTTAACAAATGACACTTAGAACTGAACCTAGTACTCTGATGGTCAGAGTTATGTAGAGAACTTTTGGATGATAGCACAGATCTGCGAACACAGTCTGAGCTAATTGTTTTATCTCCTTCATCAAACACCCCTGGCTGATAGGAAACTTGGGATTGTCAGTCTCACACCTGTTGTATACAACTGCCACTGCCCTCTACTTCTCTACATTTTTGCTGTTTGCATCTAAGCTGTTGATAAATATGTTGAAATGGACAGAAATGGTGATAAAACTCAATGGCATACCTCTGGGAACCTCCCTAAAGGACATAATTATATTAACAGCTGACATTTTGGTGTATCTGTCTAATCTGTCTAATCGCTGGCCTTTTGAGATGGTTATTCCTACTACTACTAGTACTACTGGTACTTCTACTACTGTTATTATTATTATTATTTATGACGAGGAAGTGGGACCACGGAGAGGTTAGGTAAGTTAACTGCTCAAGCTCTCACAGGCTCTAGATAGCAGACTCGGTATTTGAATTTCATCTTTTATTCAGTGATAAGTATAATTTGAGCAAGACTTTTCAAATGTCAGCAACTCTGATCCAGTGGTACTTTCCACCATTCCGAAAACATAAGAGATTTTGTCAAGTGCTGCTGAAACACAGCCACGTCAAATGTCCAGCAATGGCCTGATCTGGTCTTCCAATAACCTATTAAAAAAAGAAACAAGGTTAGGTTGGGTGGGTTTGTTCTAAGCCATCTCTTGCTAATTACAGATAATAAGAAACAGTGATAATAGTAATAGTCCTCATATTTATGGAGCCCTTACCTGTGCCAGGCCCTGAGCTAAGCTTTCCCAGTCAGTGTTTGACCAACTTGCTTTCTCGAAATTCCTCACAAACTAGCTATGTATTGCAGAATTCTGGGATTGACAGTGAGCTCACTGGTTATTATTCCAGATTTTTTTCAAATCAGGTATTTGTTTGGGTTTAGGTTACTTTGGGTTTCTAAGGCCCTTGACTTTTTCCTCAGTTTCTTACAAGGTCTCTCTCAATTTGGGTGTCTTATTTTATTTTCAGTGCTGTGTCTAAAGGAGCATTGAACTTAGGGGCTGGAGACTGGGTTCAAGTCTAATTCTATTATGCCTTTCTATCTATGAGACTAATAGCAAATCACTCAACCTTCTTGAGTTTTGGTCTTCTCACTTTTCAAATGGGCACTAATTCCTGCAAAGCTTATTTCTAGGGATGATGAGATGTTCTTGGGGAAGAATGTTCATGATGTAAAAGTCCTTTCAAGTTTTGAAGTTTCAGATATACCATTGTTATTATTTAAAGTGGTTAAGTAGCCCCTCTTATGTTATCTCCTATTTGTTTTTCACTTTTCTCTTAACAGACTTTGTCTTATCTTCTTAAAGTCATTTTATATATTTATAGGACACACAGAGGTATATGGCTGAATATTAATCACCAGGCACAGAAAGATACGCACCAGCCCTTTCTGCACTGTTTGTGTTTGAAGTGGAAGAAATGGGGTTGTAGACCCAAGGAGGAAGAGGGTATCTTTTTAGAATTCTTTTGTCCAGTGTAAACCTGGCGATTCACAGACCTGTACCCCTGGGGATAAAAATACATTATATGTCTATAAAAAAAATTTAAAAATTTATTAAAAAGAATTCCTTTGTCCAGAAAAAAGCATCCCTGTCTGTCATTAAACAGCAGAAGTCCTCAAAGAAGCAAGCCACGTTGATCCTAGAAGAAGGGCGCCATATGCATTGATGTTTGTTGTCTCCCCCAGTGTCCACAGGATAATCTGGTGCCCCCTGCAGGTCTTATGGTGTCTGTGGTAGGCATGTAGAAGCAACCAACTTTTCACCCTGGTGGTACCAGAAGACTCATTTTCTCTTTGGGAAAACTAAGGCACAAAAGAATGGTCAGAGACCTCCATGGTATCATGAGACCAGCAGAACCAGCAGATGCTCTCTTCCGTCCTTGGTCTTGGTCCTCTGGATTGTAAAGTCTAAGAGGGCAGGACCTTGACCCCCTTGCCATTACGTGCTGGCTCCTCACATGGTCTGGTACCACATACATGTGAAATGTCAGCATATGGGCTTGTGGGAACGAAGGGATGAATCCATGAGGGGAGAGTTCTTTTCTGTGGGAACCGTGGCTCCTGCCAGTCTGAGCAGTGTGCAGCCCGTAAGCTTTGTGGACAGAAGCCCAGAAAGATGTTCACCGGTAAGTCTCCACCGATCTCTAGTCCTGAGACCTGTCACAAAGAATGGAAATGTTCCAAGATTATTGGAAACATGGGCCTAGTCTAGCACATGACTTTGGAGTGATGAGGTAGGCGTGACTGTCCAGTTGTCATCAGCCGCGAAGGACGGTACAGAAGTAAGGGCTGAGGAGGGACTTTCTGCTTCAGGTCCAGGTCTGTGCTGGAGCTGCCCAGGCGTCTTCTGACGGATCTTGCAGTGGGGCCCTCCTCGGGGACAGAAGTGCTGTCGTGTGCCTTCCCGCAGATCTGTGCTGGACATTGCTGATCCCAGGGGAGTGAATTCTCGTATGTGTTCATTCCACAGTATCCTTGAGAGATGCTCTTGTCTCTTCCTGTCCCCACAGTAGCCACCTCTAAAGCAAGGAGATAAATCCGAAGAAGAAGTTCGGGCTCCCTTCATGTTCGTAGTAGGTGTGAATGGCAGGGTGGGGCAGAAGGGGGGCATATGTGAGGAGCAGGCCGGCTTATCCACCGCCGGACGGCTCAGCCCCAGAGAAGCCTTGTGGGCACTGGCCCTTTGAGGGCACCCCTTCCCACCGTAGTAGCAGGTGCGTGGCCTCAGATTTTTGAGTTGGGTGGGAAGAATTTGAGGGGGCATGAGGAGGCACTGTGGCTCTCTAGAAATAATGAATTGCTAATGCTACCTGTTCTGGGGGGCTCAGGTTCCTCATTCCCTGCGCAGAGACCAGACTGTGTGTGGCCCCACGGCCACTGCCACAGTGAGGTGGGAAACCGGAGTATGGAGGGAGAAGCAGAGACTCTGCTTGTTCACGACTTTTCTCATGGTTCCCACAGGATTTTTAGGCTCCCGCCCCTTTCTTTCAAATATGTCAGAACCAGTGAGATGAGCAGGCACGCAGCCTCCCGCGGGGCTGGAGCCAGGAGCTGGGTGTGCCCCTCCTTGGCTCTGGGGAAGAGGCGTTGGTGAAGGCTGGTGGAGTGTTCGGGAATCTGCTTAGGGTGGGGTGGCTGTTCCTTAGCCCTCCTCGCTGTGGCCCTGGCGGCCGCCTCACGGAAGGCCACGCCTGTGGGCCCACAGCTCTGGAAGCGCCGTCCAGGGCACCCCAGTTACGAGGCTCTGAGAGCCGCGAATAGCAGATGTGGTGGGATCCGTGGAGGGCGCTGCCTAGGAGGCTCCGGAGCGCCGCCTGAATATTCCGTCCAGCCTTCGTTTTCCCCTCCTGGAAATGACACCAGCAACTCTAACCTGACTGTGGTCACCTTTTGCCATATAGTGGCTGCCTCCATTTTTTTTGACAGCTTCAGTATTTTAATAGCCCTGCTGCTGATAACCCCAGGGAGCAGGTACTTCCTGTCGGCGTGCTGAGGATTCTGAGAGGACAGGGGTAATGGACTTCCCTTTCTTCCTGGTCACCACCCCAAGTTCAGAGCCTCACAGCAGGGCTGTGGCAGAGCCCTCTCCCCTGGCCACTCTCCTTTCTCCGGCCTCTCTGTTGGCCACCACTGTACAACCTTCTAAAGTGTTGTCCTCTTCACATTGTCCTCCTGGTCCAGAACCATCCATGGCTCCCCATACTCAAGAGAGGAGGAAGGAGAGCTGGCTTAGCAGCATTTTTGAGGAAAGGGTTCACAGTAGGTTAAGAAGACAGAATGGCTGCTGAAAAGGATGATGCTGTCTGGACCTGCTGTCAGCAGAGCTTAGGGTCCCCAAATAGGATTCACACTGGTTCACTTTTAAACTCAGTCCTGGTTTTTGAAATGGACTCTACCTTTGAAGAGGCAAACAGGAGTGGTTCCAGATAAAACTGTCCAGAATAACTAGGGGTTGGCTTAAAGAAACCTTACAGAGAAATGGGAGAAGAAAGAAGGTTGTAAACCTGGGAAAGAGAACAATTCCAGGACTGTATGATGCTCATCTTTGAATGTATGAAGGGCAGTCTTACAGCTACGGTAAGAGGGGGATACTTTGTATAATTCTGAGGTCAGGGATGGGATGCCTTGGATGAGCTGCCCACCCCTGTAAGGGACAAAACAGAGGATGGAATGACCCAGGAGCTCTGTGTAATAGAGGTGTAGACCTTGGGCTCAGTGTCTTCTAAGATCATTTCCAGTTTGATGTTGATCTAGTCACTCTGTCGTGCAACATCCATCTATTGAGTACTTACTGTGTGCCAAGTACTTTGTTATAGACAACTTGTTCTTATCCCCCCATCCCACCCCAGATCTCATATGTTGAAACCTAATCCCCAGTGTGATGAAATTTAGAGGTGAGCCTTTGGGAGGTGATTAGTTCATGGGATTAATGCCCTTTACAGAAGAGGCACCAGGGAGTTTCCTCACCCTCTTGTCATATGTAGACACAGCGGAAAGATGGCTGTCTATGAACCAGAAATCAGGTTCTCACCAGACACCCCTCTGTTGGCACCTTGATCGTGGACTTTCCAGCCTCCAGAACTGTGGAAAATAAATTTTCTTTTGTGTTAGCCAGCTAGTATATGGCATTTTGTTATAGCATGGACTAGGACATGGCTTCTTCTCTATTGTACTAGAATATGGTACAGGCCTCGCCCTCAGAGAATTCAGCCTAGTAGAGGAGACAGATAAGATAAAGGAATTATAAGCTACAACATCGGGGGAAGACTGATTTGGAAAGACTTCCTAAGGAACTCACACTGATGAGAGCTTTAAGGGGAGTGTTTTGTGGAGGGCCACTTGGAGGGCTTGTGGTGAGAGGCTAGGCTAGATCATGGCATGATTCTAAAGTTCACTTGGAGGTACTAGAGGATTTGACCCAGGATCCTACATGTCAGCCCTGAATTTTAGAAAAATCATTCTAGTAATGGTCTGGAAATAAGATTGTAGAAGAAGGGAAGAGGAAGTCAGAGAGAAACCAATAATTAGTCTCATGAAGCATGATGAGGACATTGTCAGTATAGAGGGACAGAGATGTTAACAGAGATGAAGCAACAGGAGTTGCTATAAGAATCTCTGGAGAAAGAAGAGGTGGTGTTTGAGTTGAAACTTGAGTGATGAGAAGAAAGGACCATCAAAGCCCTGGAAACAGAAATAAATCTAGAACATTCAAGAAACAGAGAAGAGACTGGTATGGCTGGATGATAGAGAGCAGTGAAGATGGTGAGGGAGAGGAGGTGAGGGGATGGCAAGGTCCTGATCACGCAGGACCTTACTTGTGGGAAAGGTTTGGAAGGTTGTCGTGTGATGAGAAGCTGGAGCATTTTAAGCAAGTTAATCTGATTTATACTTTTGATTTATACTGCTGTGTGAAGAATGCACAGTAGAGGGTACATGCAGGTGAGAAGCCCTGTGGGAGGCACATGGACAACAGAGTAGAAATGTTCAACAGGGCACTGGATATGCGAGGAGAGAGGTCTGCCCTGGAGATAAAGGCTGGGGAGTCATTTGCATTCAAGTGAGAGTTGGAAGCTTGGTTTCAGGGAGGCCACCTAGGGAGAATGTGCGGATTTGGAAAAAAAAAAGGGGGGGGGGGTAGGGGAAGGTTGCAAGTATGAAACTGTAGGAAACCTTGTTTTTAAAAGAGGGTGGAGGAAGAGGAGTGGCCAGAGGAAGAATAGTAACTCAGAATGAAAGGGAGGAATTTTAAAACTAAGGGCACCAAATACGACAGAATTATAAAATACTACAACATGAATACCAACAAGTACATACTGGATTTGGGGACCTGGAGGTCAGTGATGACCTTTACTGGAAGTCATTTCTGGAGAGTGGCGAGGGCAGAAGCCAGAGGGCAGTGGGTTGAGGAGGTGGCTAGTTGCAAGTGTACCAGCTTCAGCAGCTGGACAGCGACATGAAGATGCTGCAGAGGGACACCTCCACATCCAGGAAATGCTGAGTCAACAGCTAGAGAGGAAGGAGTTGAGGAAACAAGACAGAGGGGCTCAGCACAGAGCCCCTGAGGGCGTGGGATGTAGGGAGGGCATCAGAGGAAGGCTGGTCTGTACCATGAGGAGCCTTAGCTCTTCCAGGTCCACATTGGTATTAGAAGGTTTTGCTTGTTTTAAGTACGGATTTAACAATTATTGCAATTTTTTTCTACATGTTTTGAATTTTAGTCTTAATTTGAAGTTCATCAATCAAAACATGTCTTTGGTCCTTTATATGAATGTAAAAATCACCATCCAGTTCAGTGGCCCTTCTGGACAGGGCCACGAAGAGTGGTTTTCTGAAAAGCATGGAAGTTGTTCTCTGTGGTGCTGACTTCAGGTTAGGAAGAAGGTCCAATCAACCTTTCTATCTCTCTCTTTTTATACTTGTGTTTTTCTGTTTATAGAAGGAATTCATTCTCATTAAAGAAAATCTGAAAAATACAGAGGAATCTAAAGAAAATACAGATAATCTATAATTCCACCACTTACAGATGATCACTGTTACCCTTTGGATAGTTCTCCCTCCAGTCTTTTTTCTTCTTTTACACATTTCATAGTATTGAATTTAATTATACAAAACTATATGATGACTTCTTCCATGTTACTAAAAGTCATGTAGGAATAGTATTTTAGAGGCTGCATAACATTTCATTGAGTACACTATACTCAACACATTCCCGTCTTGTGAAAACACTAAGACTCTCTGTGGCAAATGGTATGGCAGTTCCTCAAAAAATTAGACATAGAATAAACGTATTATTCAGCAATTCTGCTTCTGCATATATACACAAAAGGACGGGAAGCAGGAACTTGGACAGATATTGGTACACCAGTGTTTATAGCAGCATTATTAACAGTGGCCAAAAGGTAGAAGCACTCCCAAGTGTCCATTGGTGGATGAGTGGATAAACAAAATATGGTATATATGTACAAGGGAATGTTCATTTCCAAAGAGAGAGGCAATCCTAACACACGCTACGACATGGGTGAACCTAGAAGACGTTATACTGAATGAAATAAACAGTCATAAAAGGGCAAGTACTGTGATTCCACTTACATGAGTTACCTGGAGTAGTTAAATTCACAGAGACAGAAAGTAGATTGGCGCTTACCAGGGGCTGGGGGAAGGAGGGAATGGGGAGTTAGTATTTAATGGGTCCAGAGTTTTTCTTTTACAAGATTAAAAGAGTTACAGGGACAGATGATGGTGATGGTTCCAGAATAGTGGGAATGTGCTTAATGCCACTGAACTGTACACTTAAAAATGGTTACGGTGATAAATTTTATGTATATTTTACCACCATGGAAAGAAAACACTGAGGATCTGACAAATGTATTCAGCTGGCTAACCATCACCATAATCAAGACAAGAATATTTCTTTCACTCTCAAAGTTCCCTCAGGCCCCTTCCAGTCTCCTCTCCCAATCCCCAGGATTTTTAAGTTGCTGATCCGTTTTGTCCCTACAGTTTTGCCTTTTGCAGAATAGAATATACTGGGAATCAGATAGGATTGTAGCCTTTTGATTCTGGCTTCTTACATGAAACATGATACCTTTGAGAACCACCTAGGTCGTCGCATGGATCGGTAGTTCATTTCTTTTTGTTGCTGCCTGGTGGTTGGATCGGTGTATCACAATTTGTTTATCCACTGTTTGAGGGACACAGCTCAGATTGTTCCCAGTTTGGGGCCATTATGAATCTACTTTTGATGAGTAACTGTTCATGGTGGGGTCATATAGCAATGTTGGTTTAGCTCTAAGCAGCTGCTGTAAAACTTCTCCAAAATGCTTGAACTGTTCTGTTTTCCCACTAGCAATATGTGAGCATTGCCCTTGCTCTCCATTCTTGCCAGCATAAGGTATTATCAGGCTTTTTATTGTTTAGTTTCATCTCTGTTTTAGCTTTCCAGTAGGTATGTAGGGAGAACTATTGTGATTTTAATTTGCATTTTCTTAGTGATTAAATAATGGTGCTTATTTAATTAGTGTGACAGGCATATGCCATCATCCCCATCTCTCTGATGAAGTGTCTGTTTACTTCTTTTGCTCATGTTTTTAATTGGGTTGTTTGTTTTCTTATTATTCAGTTGTGGGTGATTTAAAAATGTTTTACTATCATAAAAAATCCTTCATCGAACAACATTGTATGTGAAACTTTGCCCTAATTTTGGAATATGGACTTAAAATAATTTCCTAAAACTAATGGATCAAAGAGAGTGAACATCTTCCATGACCTTAAATACAAAATGTCCAGTAGTTTTGCGGAGGACCAATATGCTTTCTTTCTAGTGGTAGTAACTTGACAGAGGAACAGGCTATTGTGTGCTGTTTTAATTTGAATTTCTTTGGCTATAATGCTATGGAACTTTTTCATATAACCTCTAAATAGTCTCTGTTTCTTCTTCTGTGAATTGTTTATAGCTTGCCTTTTTTGATGCTAGATGGACACAGAAATTTGGCATGGCAGTATCTATACAGGGTAGTTATAGAGTATGTGAAGATCAGTGCCAGGATCAGTGGTTTAAAGTATTTTCAGTTTTTCATAAAATATTAACCTGGTCTCAGCCTGGTTTCTTTCATTCTCCGAGGCCATGGGCTAATTTGCATAGCTGGCAAGGTAAAAATAACTTCAGAGCTGAAAAGAAAGATCATTGCCATTGAGTTAAACTTGGACCCTGGATGCCAGCGCTTCTATGGGGGGTAGCAGTCCTTAGTCTCGACTCCATTATTAATAAACACATGCCATTGTTCCTTATAAATAGAAAAAAGATGCTCTTTAAAATTCCTTTCTGAGAAAATGGCCATGTCTCTTAGCTCTTCTGGGAGAGTAACCTCTTGATTCTTCCAGTAATTCAGCATTTTATTTATTCACAATGAAAGTACAATTAAAACATTTACTTTGTGCTTACATATCTCTATCAAATAGATTTGGGTCACAATTAAAGAGTTCCTGTATATAGGCCCAATTCATTTTAATTATTAAAATTGCTTGTATTTTATTGTATTCCAAATAGGTGGTATGGGATGTATTATGACTCAGAAGTACTAGAAGGAATTTTGGTTTAATGACTCTAAAAAGTAAAAAGCACTTTGTTTTCTCTGACAAATAACTCTAGTTCATTTGGGGGCTCTACAGACAGTTGATATTTTATAACAATTTTATGGCTGCCTCTTCATCATGCACTGTAATTGTAGGTTTGTCTGCTATGCAAGTATGGGAAATTATCTGGGTATTTTTTTTTAATACTTGTCATCCTAGAAGACAGATGGCATATGCCTGTCACACTAATCAATCTTTTAGGCATTGTAGTCTGAACTAAGAAAGTGGCACAATGGACAAATATGTTTTCTCTGAAATTTATGGATCCATGATTTTTCTGAAAGAGTCATTGATTTGAGAGGTTTTATAAACTCAGATTCTTTTAGCTAGCTATTCCTCAGACATCCAAAAAAAAAAAAAAAAAGAAGAAGAAGAAGAAAAAGTCTCCTACCCCAATGCACCATGAGAAGGTAGAGTTTTATTACTTAGGGTTTTCTTTTCCTCCTACTTCGAGTATCCCTTCAGTCAACCCACCATCTAGTGTTAACCTCTATTCATTCACATTTGATGTCTCAACAAGAGGACTCTGGCTCTCCCCAGGATCTTGAATATGTGTAATTTCTCAGTCTTTCCAAAGCTGAAGAGGAAGCAATGTTTCAGTATCTTCGAATTAAGCCACTTGCTAAGGTGACATCAAGAAAAAAGCTTGCACATTCTCTAATTGGTGTATTGGTTCCATGCCAGGGGCACGGTTCTGAGTTTTTCTTTGTTTTTCATGTATCTTACTTAACTCTTGTCTGGCCAGCCAGTTATATCAACTTTCACTTTGGTTTCTTATCCAGATGGTATTATCTGGACAGAATAGGTGAGTTGGTCATCGTGAGTGACAGAAACCAAACTTGGAGTCATTTAAGCAAGCGGGGGGCTTTTCAAAGAAGATGTGTCTCATGGAACCACCAAGTTGCAGAAATGTCAGAAAGTAGTTGGGCCTCAGGAACTGCCAGATCAGGGTGCTAGCTACAGAGGAATTCCTTCCTTTTTTTCATTCCTCTTACCTCCATCTATAGCTTTATTCTTCTCTCTTCCTACAGCCAGCTTTGTTCTGTGAGAACAATGACAGCTCCTGAAGCCTTTCATTTTAGGGCTTTTGTTGCTTCAGGAGAGATCAGCCAAACTCTGGTCCTACATCCAAACATCCCTGGGGAGAAACTTAACTGGGCAGCAATGGCATGTAAGAGCATTGCAGTTTTTGAAAAGAACTGTAGGGGTAAAGTCGTGTTGTTGGAGGAAGAGGAGGTCCTAGCCATATAAACAGTAAGAGGCCACTGTGTGTGGGCGGTGGGGGATTACACAGCTGGTCTCTGTAATGTGATACTGGAGGTCGCCAGTGCAGCCTTCTCATGCGGGTGGCATTAGGGGCTTGACTCCTACATGGATAACCAGCCGCATTCTGCTGCTCAGCTGGTTTCTGCTCTATCCCAGGCCAGCCATCTCACAAGTGCTTGTCCCTGGACCTGAGGGAGACCTGATGAGAGAAAGTGTGGGGGTGGTAGATCAATACAAATCCCTCGCCACTACTAGAAAAACAACTGAAAGAACATGTATTTATGTTAGCGAGTTCTTATAATGTGGGATTTCCCTCTCCTGCAATTCTCTGTCTTTGCCAGCTCTCTGAAGTACAGTTTTGGTAACATTCATATGATCCTGCAATCACAGGACACTGTGGGCTTTGCAGAGAGGCAGCTCTGTGGTTGTCCTAGAGAAGACATTTGTTGAATGTAGGTGCCTCTGGGATAGATTTCTAGCTATTAGCCATTATCTTTTGTAGCTACTGAAAGCACTCCAAATTTGGAATCAAATTTCTGAGTTTGGGTCTCAGTTTGATCATTTACTGTCTCTGGGATCTTGGGCTGGCCAGTTGCTCTCTCTGAGCCTTAGTTCTCGAACTGACGAAATGGAGAATAATGGTATCTTTATGGGACAGGGTTATGTAAACAGTGAAACAATGAGGCATTTTTTTCATCATCATCACCATCATCACCATGATCATCATCACCACCACCTGGGCCTGAATGACACTCATAGTCTTTGTACCCGTCGCTTGGCGTTTCTCCTTCCAGGGTCTGAATGCATCATCAGGGACTTTCTTGTAAAACAAGGAAGAAACCCAGGACCACTGGTAGGAACCTGACGTTTGTCTCCATTACACTGAGATTAAGTAAATAAAACCCTCCTTGGCATGTTACTGTGTTCTTTACCTTGCATGATTTGGGGAAACTTTTGGATTAAAGATTCCTTTGTAGGCACACTGGGGTTAAGCTTCATGTGGCCACTAGATGTTTAAAGACGAAGGCAGAGGACATTTTTATCAATGCCGGCATTTATGCATTTTCATCAAAATTATGACTTGTGGCTGGGGGTCACTGAGGCAACATCTTCGTGTCTGCCTGAGAAGGGCTGAGTGTGCTTCTCCCAGAGTGGATGAGGACTAGTAGTGAAACACACGCATTGTCTTTAATTAGGCTACTGCTCATTTGAAGGAGGTTCTCCATCCGTAATGGTTCCCAACCAGCAGTATGTCCTCCCCACCCCCAGAGGACACGGGATGATGTTTAGAGACATTTTTGGTTGGTATAACCCAGGGCAGGGTGGGGATTGAAGGAGGGGTTGCTACTGTCCCCTAGTGAGCAGAGGTGGGGGATGCTGCAAGGCACAGAACAGCTCCTTAGAGACAAAGAATTATCTGGTCTCAAATGTTGAATACAAACTCCTCTCCTTGGTGTGACATGGTGTGATTGTTGAATTTTCCTTTGGTGGGAAAGGAAAAGAGAGGATTTTTAGGCCATGATTTTTCTGCTCATCAAAAAGTATATTTTGGAACCACTTCATAGCCCCAGAGATTCTTAGGAAATGTAATTAGGAGCCCCATTTTAAATTCCAGAAAGGGTAGGCCTTACCTTTGTTAAATACAGAACCACTTGTCCCTTCTGGAAATGGCACAAACCTTCTCTTTTGGAAAGGGACAGTTTGACCCTCCTGTCCTCATTCTCCCAAGAAATATTAGGACTTCTTCCTAAGCAGAATCTTAGAAGTTCATGCTCAGCCTTGGTCATAGACCAAATAAATAATAAATAAATAACAGCCAACCAACTAACCAATGAACTAAATCCCAGAGATAGCTGCCTTGTGATGGATTTGAAGGTGTGGTCTCTCTGTGAGACTAACCCATTTGGAAAGGCAGCAAGACGTAGTTGCTATCTCTGGTAACAGAGGAGGGAACAGGGTCTGTCCTGGACTACTGTGTCTGCTGTTCGTGGAAGAGCACAGCAGAACTTTTCAAGGCAAACGGTTTCATCATTTGGGGAAAACACCGAGAAACTACATGGTGCTATTAGAGCAGCAGTTCATGTCGATCCATCTTGTCCTCTTTAGAATGAGCATGTGTATTAGCTAGTCTCTGCATCTGGGTTTTTCAACCTGCAGGTCGACCCCATTAGAGAGGCATGGCGTCAACTTAATTGGTTGTGACCAGCAACCAAAAACAAAAGATAGCAAGGAAAAATCGAAGAGAAAATATATCACACATAGAAAGAGTATTATTTGATGAGGCACTATGGAATTTTATACACATACACACGCACTCATACACATACATCATACATACATATATTCATCCTGGCTTGTGATATAAAATATGTTTTGTACTGCAGACTATGTTCAAAAAAGATTTGAAAATTGTTGCTTTGTATGCTTTTACTTTTGTTCTAAGAACATGGGGGAGTTGAAGCCACACAGCATATCTTCCCTTAAACTCAAAGGCCTGATTTCTGTGGGCTGTTCATTCCTAAACCAGTCACTATTCAGAATAGGACAATAGAGGATTTGCTTACGATAATCTAGATTCAGTCTCTGGGCTGGAGAGGGACCCAACCTTCCTGGCTGGCATGATCACAGGATATCTGTGTTATCAGGAAAGGTTACTGTGGCAGAGGCAGGTGGCAACAGCTGTCCCAGGAATAGAAGTCGGCACTAATTCAGCAGCCGGGGCTGGGGCTTGGGGAGAAGATAAGAGACCAGTGGTTCAATCAGGGAAGTTTTTTGGAGCTCGCAGTAACAGTATGGGTAAGCTGATGTTCCGTTACCAAGTGCAAGCCTGGATTTTGAGCGCTGCCAGGCTTGGTCCAGTCTCTAACATAGCCTGCGAAGTTTTCTTTATTTGATATTTTCCACACTTTCTAGCCTCTCTGCTTTCCATACTTCCCTGGATTTCACTAAGTTCCAGACACACCAGCTCTTGTTTGAATTGTTCAAGTGTACCAATCTCCTTTCTGCTCTGTCCCTTCTATGCATGCCTTTTCCTGCCTCTGGGATGCTCTTCCCACACTGTTTCCTCTGGCCGACTCATACTTCACCTTTGGGCTCATGCCATTTCCATGGGAAAGCCTTCCTTCCCTGACCTTTTACTTAACTGTAACTGTGATCTCTGTAACGTCTTTTTCATTAAGTTTCTTGAGGACAGCCTCCATCTCATCCTGTTCTCCACTGCAATGCCAGTGCCTACTGCACTGCGTACATTCAGTAATGATCTGCTCATTGTGGATGGGTTCTGGGTTCTGGGTTCTGGGATTGAGCTAAGCCTGAATGGGATCAAAGGGCCCTGACACAGGGTCTGGGGAGGAAGAGGGGGCAGCTTGCAGAGACTGGTACTGGGCCAGAGCTAACAGCTGTTTTCTCTCTCTCAGCCTCATTGTTTATCCCTCAGATGGATTTTAGTCAAATTGAATTTTCAGGGGAGCTTGTCTCCACTGAACAGTTTAATACACAGACTATTTTTGTTTGTTTTTGATAAAATGAAGTAAAATCTTTAGCAATTGATTCCAGAATCAAATTATACTTTCAATAATTTATTTAAAAGAAATGGAAAGCCCAACATTAGGTGTAATTTAGTAGATTTTTGATAGATCATCATTATTTGCACATGTGGTTAAATCTCCTTCAGCGTGGATATCTAATCATATGGGTGCCGAAGGGCTCATTCACAGCTCCATGGACAAGTCAATCTGATCTGCCCCCGTGGGGATCTATTAACACCCCTTTATCCCAGAGTCAAGGGTATCTCTTGGGCATTACTGTTGCATGTTGTTAGGGAAGGGACCATAGACGGAAATGTGAAAGGCACTTTCTGCTGTTGAGGAGCCAGCTTTGAACTGAATTATGAGGATGCAGATAATTATCATTATCAGTCAGACTTTAGTTCTAAGACACTAGAACGGTATGAAACCAGGTGTTCAATGTTGTGCAGCGTTCAAGATTCCAGAGAAAGGGAGGATGGCATGAGCTGGAAAAGTGTAGCACCGTTTGGACGGGTCTTGGCTCAGAATCTTAGAGCCAGGACAGATCTGGGAAGTCCCTTTACCTGATCCCTTTATTTAAGAGACTAAAACAGACACAAACTCTCATCTTTCTACATGACCCCTATTTCCTAAGTACTTTCTATGAGTCAGGCTTAGTAGACATTGTTGTGTTTTTAGCTATTCCAGGTTCAACTTCCCCACTGGCCCCCAATCTCCTTTGTGGGAAAATCTTTTATTGTGTGTGCACTTGATGGGGGTCTTGCCCACTTTGGAAGTGCTAGAGGACTGTCCCAGTGCAGCCAGATGAAGTGTAAGGGGACATGTGACTTAAGTTCCACTGCATGCTTTTTTCCGCCATGACTTTTAAACTGTCAGTGCTCTGATATCAGTACAGTTGGTGATGATAACGTCCAGCAATAGACACAGTGGCCTAGGAATTAGATTTCTTGGAGTCTCTGACCTTTGCCAATGTATTAGTTTCCCATTCCTGCTGTAGCAAACTGGTACAAACTTGGTAGCTTAAGACGAATTTCTTCTCTTACGGTTCTAGAGGTCAAAACTCCAAGATTGGTTTCCCTGGGCTGTCCTGGTTATCAGCAGGTCTGTGCTCTCACCAAAGGCTTTAGGATGGGGAAGCTATGTGTTTGGCTTTCCCTGCTTCTAGAGCTGTGTTCCTTGCATCCTTCCTCCATCCTCAAAGCCAGCAGCACAGCACCTTGCTTCAGTCATCACATCGCCTTCTTTCTAGCCAAATCTTTCTGTGCCTCCCTCCTGTAAGGCACTTGTGATTGCATCCACGGCCCACGCAGATAATCCAGAAAAATCTCCCCATCTCAAAATCCTTAACCACATCTGCAAAGTCAATTTTGCCATAATCAGGTAACATTCGCAGGTTCCCAGGATGAGGGTCTGGATCTCTTTGAATCTGTTATCCCGCCTACCACACTGAGATTTCCACTTTCCCGTTTTCCAGCCTGGTCTTCCAATACCCCTTTACTTCTGTGAGCTCTTGATAACTTTTCGGGTCAGCACTCTGTGAAGAAGTTTATAAGCATCCTATCTTTTTAAATGCTCACATCGACCCCTTAGGAAGGTATTGTCCCCATTTTACAGATAAGAACACTGCAGCTCAGGGAGGTGATTGCGTAAGGCTAGGCAGATAGTGTGAGTGAGGGAACTGGCATTTGAAACCAGCCGGTATGATGGGAGAGTACATGCTTTACCACTTCCTCATAATCCTAGTTCAAGTCTTTTTGACTGTAGATCTCTTCCACGGAGGAGTAGGATGCCATCTGGCTCTGAAGTCTGGATCATATTATTTAGGCAGGGAGAGAAGGCAAGGGGGTGGGCATTCCAGGCAAGAAGGAAGCTGGAGAATAAGGGGTGAATCCAAGAGATGTGTTGACGGAAGGATATGTAAGGCTTTGGTGCTTCATTGGAGGTAAAATAGTAGAAGAGAAGAAGGAACCAACCACCTGTGAAACACTTTAAGTGGACACAGCAACTCATTTTGGTGGATCACCCATGGAAATGATATCCTGGCTTAAATCTGTGTAGGGAATCCACCTTGAATTAGGCCTCTCCCTGTCTCCTCTGGGTCTCCTGCAATATGCAGGAGTCAAAAAGTACCTGCAAAGAGGTACTTTTTAGAGCTCAGGAGGGACTCCTGGGCCTTAAGGCAGGAGACCCCTGGTTTGTGTCTCTTCTTCAAAAGAGAACTCACACATTTGTTCAGGGCTAGGAAAACAACTGGGAGGAAAGCTATTTACCTGGTCACTCCTTGAATAGCGTTGCCAGATTTAACAAACAAACAAAGTACAGAATGTCCAGTTAAATTTGAATGGCAGATAAGCAACAGATAATTTTTTAATATAATATTTGCTTCACGCTTCATGGAAGTGTGAAAAGAGACTGTCAGATTTGGGTTGACGAGGAGGCTATGACAGAACCCCAAGGTCAAAAGGAATTCTTTGGGAATTCTTTGGGTGATTGACCTGGGGAGAGACCATTTGGCCGTTGATGGCTCAGAGCGTCCCTCCCGTCTCCTGCTGCTGTAGTGCAGGTCACGCCACACCCTCAGGGTCCCATCAGCTCTAGGCTCTTCTACCTGCTGATGGCTCAGAGCAGAGGCATTAGAGTAGGGCTGAGCCGTGACGTCCAGGAGGGAAAAAGGTTTGAACATTCACAGGCACCAAACCCTCTGTCTCTGCCAGCGGTGCTCAGAGGTTCACGTCTGTCCTTCACTTTGGGGGTCAAGTGGTAATTAAGCACCCCTTTGTGTACACCTCCCTGCCCAGGCGCTGTGCTCTGGGGGACAAAAGAACTGGAAAACACAGCCTCTGTTTCTGAAGAGCACACGTGTGTGTGGCATGCGATGACACAGAGCTCAGGCTTTTATGAACTCAGAACTGGAATTTTGCACAGTGGCCTCACTCTGATCCTGTGGCATGCGTGTGCGTGTGCGTGTGTGCGTGTGTGTGTGCGTGCGTGTGTAGATATTACAGCAGCCGTCCCTTCAGGTGCAAGAAGCCTCTGACCTGCTGGTCCAGACAGCGGTCAATGATGAGTCTGTAGGACTCAGTGATCTGTGGCTTGAGGATCAGGGGAGCCCAGCTCACTGGCTCGTAGGGGGACTAAACACCGTGACCTTGGTAGTTTGAGAAGCACAAAGGACTGAGGACCAGTGGAGCTGTGTGGTGCTGACAAAGACCACGCACAGCAAGCTGGCCGAGTGGGGAAAGTCTGGACTTCGACACCAGAAGGGGAAGGACTTTGATACTTGATACCTGCTCTGGCCATGTACTAGCAGTTTGATTGTTTCTAAGTCCCGACTTCCTCTCCTATGAGATGGAAACAGCCGTACTATCCGGATATGTTTGAGGATTTCACGAAATAGCTGAGATGAAAATGCCAACCTTGTCCCACAACATGTCCCATTCTCGGAGCGCTTGGGAAGCATCCCCGTTATGACACGCTTCATCGCGAATTACAATTATTTCCTTTGTCTGTCCACTTCCGCTAGACCGAG
This sequence comes from Lontra canadensis, assembly GCF_010015895.1. Taxonomy (NCBI): domain Eukaryota; kingdom Metazoa; phylum Chordata; class Mammalia; order Carnivora; family Mustelidae; genus Lontra; species Lontra canadensis. The sequence goes on along the minus strand of NW_022631018.1, from coordinate 6,380,566 downwards.
GGCCTGGGCCTTCTGCGTGCACTTGCCTTGAGCCTCCTGCGTCGGTCCCACTCCGTGTGAGGCCCAGAGTTTTGTGCAGCCCTATAGACTTCAGCGCTGAGGCCGTGAGAAAGGGCAGGTCTTTAACATGTAGAGTCTCCTCCCTACCCTCCCTCTATCTAACTTTCCTGCTGAAGACGGGGCAGATCCTGTCCTGTGGAATCTGCTTGAGAGCAGGCATCCTACATACTACTGGAAGCTCCTCATTAGACTCTAAAATGTTTGAGGACAGATTTCTAGTGTGTTCCCGCACGCTCCAACAGGTCTGTGCTTGGGTAGCTGCCCACCTGTGCCACCTGCCCTTCCCATGGGTAAATTCTAGGGTGTCTGTGGTATTCCTGCCCATTTGGTTTCTGCTTCAACACACTGACTGCTTTCATCAGTGCAGTTCGGTCTGTCAGGCACTCATCGAGCACCTTCTGCTTGCCAGAGCCTGGGCTAGGCGTGGGGTGTAGACATGAGGAAGACAGCGTCTCTACTTGAGGTGTTCCAGATCTTGTGGGAGAGACAGAGGAGAAACTGGAGGAAACAGAGAATTCCTCTAAGATATGGGCAGGGCAGAGATGGTAGTGGGTACAGAATTTTAGGGGGGCACACAGCAGGGCCCTTTCCCTCAATTATCCTTTGTTTGCCCCCTAAGAATTCCCCTGCCCCTGCTTCTACCAAGTGGATGGGACCTCCTCCCCTCAGACATGATGTGAACACTAGGGAACAACCAGTGGCCAATGTATGAGCTCTTCTGTGTGGGATGAAGGAGAAGAAATTTTTGAGGGTAAGGGGAGAATGGAGCCCCAGGTGGTGTGGTGCCGGCTGAAGTTTGGGGCGGCTTGGATAACTTGGGGGACAGTTTGGTGAAAAGAGCATGGACATGTCTTGTGGTCCGCCCTACAAGGTCCCGACCACAGGTGCCATATTTTTGCTTCTCTCCTTCAAACTGACTCTACTTTTATTCTCTTTCCCACACGAGAATTCTTCTTTCTCTTGCATTTGCCTCTCCCCACCAGCACTTATTTCTTCTTATTTCTTTCCTGTTTTCATCTCACCGTTCGCTTGCCTGTCCTCTCATTCTCTTTTCCCTCAACCATTTTTCTCTCCATCTACACTTATGCCTTCTTGCCTTTTAATTTTATCTTTTGGTCCTACCTCCATGTTCTGAAATATCCCTCCTTCCACTCAGGGTTGGGAAGGAAATTTTCCTTTTCAATAGCTCTTTCTTAGGACTTGAAAGAGCATCTCGTGTATATCCGGGTATCCTAGGAAACAAAACTCTGGTTTCTGAACAGGGCAGATTGTCCCCACCGTGTGTGTGTGTGAGGCAGCGCGAGCCTGAGGGCGAGGCGTCTCCCGTGGGCACTGCGCCTCAGGAGACCGTTAGCTGATTCTTCCCCTGTTAGCAGATTCAGCAGAACAGTGACCCCATTTTCCTGGGGGTTCTGGTTCTTTGAGCTTTCTCTTTCTCTTTCTCCTCTTTGCTTTATTTGTTTCTATATCTCTTTTATTTTTCAGTCCTATTTTCCACGTTTCTCCTTGCTCTCTTTTCTCTGTGGGTTTCCCCTATGTATTGGAAATGATACCCCTCTCCTCCCTGATTTCTCTCTTTGGTTTTGGCAGATAAACTCAAAAGCAGCCTCAGAGACCCTGATGCTCATTTTCAGAGAAAGTGTGGAAGTTTGGGTCAGGAGAGGTAGAGGGAGACCTGAGAACCAGCTTGCCTAGTTCCTGAGACCCATTATGAGAGTAGGGTTTCTTTCTGGTTCTTATTTTGAGGTTGGGTCAACATAGAATAATAGTCTTAAAATTGAGAAAAATCCCTGCTGGTTGTTTAGATAACCTTCAACCCCTGTTGGAACACTTTTAACTTCCTAACAGATAGTCGTACGGTCTGTGGCTGAGTATGTTTAATGTTGGGAAGTGGACCTACCCCATGAAACATTCGACCTTGTGCTCGTCCAGCACTGCTCATGATTCTTATGTCCCCGGATCTGTGTAATTTGTACCTATTGATCCTATCTCTGCTTTCTAGAGGTATACAGCACGGATCTTTCGTTCAAGTTCGATTTCAAGTATTAAAGGAAATGTTTCCTCCAAAATAATGAAATTACATAAACTATTCTCTCCACCCTTCGACTATGTAGAAAACTTGGTTTTCTGAATGACTTATTTGCTAGTGGCTCCAGATCACTAAAATTGTCATGGAGAGGTCATGAGGGAGGACAAGGACTGTTCCACAGAAAGAAGACTAAAATTAGACAAAGTTGCAAAACCAGTACTATTAATATTTTGGACGTAATACCTAGTCTGCACATTATAACTTGTAGAATACTCCTATTCAATACCGTCTCATTTTATTTTTGTAGCGAGGTCCTGGTACTCCCACCATTTTGTAGATGAGGGCAGTGAGGCTGTTGGAATATGTAACTTGCCTCACGTTGCTCGGTTCTCAAGTGCTTGAGTCACGATGGAAGCCCCACTCTGCTGGCTCTTGGTCATGTGCTGTGTCTTTCCTTAATACTCAGGTGTCATCGACCATCCACAGCACCTGCAGTGTCGTGGGATTATATGAAATAAATTGTCTCCTCGAGACAAGGCACTTGGTATACACAGTCTAATAGGGTTGTTATGGATTTGGGTGTGTGTGTGTGTGCGCGCGCGCATGTGTGTGTGTCTGGCTGTGGAGGTGGAAAATGGAAGCAAAGAAACCAAATCCAAGTTATACAGCGATGTGGAGCCATTATAAAAGTGCTGTGTGAGGACCAGTGAAGTTACTCCGTGATTTATAAGCTTCACTGTGATCGATTCGCTTGGTAAAAACTCCTGAGTGCCAGGGTGGAGAAGAATGAGTTACTCCTTTACTGCAGCTGATCCAGAGAAAGTCCCGGAAGGAGTTAGGAGACAGGGGAATCTAAGGAAAGGCTGAAATACAAAATCCAGGGGCCTTGGCAGGTTGGAAAGAGGGCAAGGAGGTTGGTGAGGAATAGAGGGGAGAGGGGAGCGGACAAGGTTTGGAGGCAGGAGTGGGACAGATGCTAGGGAGCCAGTGTTCTATTCATGATCTGGAACTAGGATTCTGGTGTGATGATAAGTTTTCCTTCTGTGCAAAGTAAAACCCAGATGTGGCTAAATTTAATTCCAGTCAGAACCAGCGATGATTCACCCAAGCTCAGGTGCGCCCACGTGCAGCTGCCCTCAGCACCGTGTGCTTTCCAGGCTGATCCCTCCTCAACCCGGCTTCCCCCTGGGTCAGGGGGAGAAAGCCAGACTGTGGTAACCTTGACCTTCTGTGTCTCCACCTGCAGCATCCTGGCCACGGCAGGAACCCACTTCAACACACATGTGGACCTGAGGACCCTCCGGGCTGTGCGTGTCCTGAGGCCCCTGAAGCTCGTGTCGGGGATACCTAGTGAGCACCTGTCTTTCTTCTTCTTCTCCTCTGCTGTAGCTTCATGGATGTGTTCCTCTGGATCTGGGGCCAGAGGAATCTGGGATAAACAAGAAACGATTTCTCCAGTGGTAATAAAAAGTGCGGAAGCAGGGATCTGGCATAACATTTTACTTTAAAACCTAGCAACTCTTTTTTTTTTTTTCCTGGAGTTTAAAGATAGTGAAAGATCTTTGTAGAATTATTTGCAAGGTAAAAAAGATGTTATAAAATGAAAAGGAAAAGTGCTCATTATCCTATATTTGTATGCATTTTTTCCTGTGCATTTTAATACAATTTGATCATATTGTGTCTGTACTTCTGGATCCTGTCATAGAAGCATTTGATTTTCCTGACATTAAATATTCCTCAAAAATTTGACTTAAAAAGTTTGATATTACAGCCCATCTCATACAGGCTGGCTTATTTAGTCATTTCTACATGGCTGGACGTTAGATTATTTTTATTTTTTTCCAACTAGAAATAGTGCAGCAACATACATCTTTTTACTTAAATCCTATTCAGATCTCTGATTATTTTCTTAGGGTAGAATCCTAGAAGTGCACTTTCTGGGTCAGAGTGTATGGTGCTTTATGAATAGTGATTGTACTAACTGTGGTCCTACAACAGTGGAGAAGCAGCGAGCTCTCAGATAGAGTAGAGTAGGAGGGGAGGCAAACCTTGTCCTTGCTCTCATAGGACGTAGAGCCTAGCAGGGCTAGGCTTAATTTCTTTTAGGAAAGAAGCATGTTCTAATAGGTTTGTAAAAGATAAGCAGAAGACAACGGGGGTGAAACAAAGAAGTGAGGAGTAATAAGCCCATAAATGATTAGAGAATGGTGAGAAAAAGCACGAGATGGATCCCAGGAGTCGTTGTGATGGCTGTCTTTGGCTTGACTTGTTCTGGTTGTCCCTTTGCAAATTGTCTTCATCATCTCAGGGCCAGAGGTTCTTTTCCCTCAAAGACTTGTAGGAGGAGGTCAAGGGAGCCTGCTGTATCCAGTGGTGCTCAGGGAGGCTCCAGTTGTCATTCTCTTCCTTTCCTTCCAGGCCTGCAGATTGTGCTGAAGTCCATCATGAAGGCCATGGTGCCTCTTCTGCAAATTGGTCTTCTGCTCTTCTTTGCCATCCTGATGTTTGCTATCATTGGCTTGGAGTTCTACAGTGGGAAGTTGCACCGTGCGTGTTTCACAAACAATTCAGGTAGGGTCATTGTTTCTTGCCTTCTGTGTCTTCCCTTCCTCGCCCCTCTGGTCATTGGAGTAATTTCAGGTCATCGGGAGACTGGTTGGAAGACAATATTCTGCCGCAGCCCCAGAATTAGAAACTCCCAAGTTAGTGGCTTTTTGAGGCACAAGCAGCCTAGACTAAAGGTGCCCAATGGACACTGATATTGCAAAACCAATGACCTCTTAAGTTTGCAGTCAGAGGCTTTCCAACAGGAGGTCTCAGCTCCCCCGTCCCATGGTAGAAAGTTGTCAAAACACATGTCAGACCTCATCTGTCTGAATACGCTTTGTACAGTGTCCTCTTTGGCTCATAGGCCAGGGGGATCCAGGAGTCCAGAGTTGTATTTGGATCTTTCTAGATCTCTGGAGACATTTTCCCTCGTGATCCATGTTGTGACTTTCCTCCTCCTCTGCTGTGTTCCACAGAGGGTATAGAAGAGCTGAGGGAGCCCTGAGCTTGGCTTGCCAGGGGGCTGGGGGATTTGTGGAGTTTGTTCACAGACCCAAATTCTTATCTCTTTGTATCTTATTTGTTCTTTTCAAGTTGAACAGAATAGCCTAGCAGGAAAGGGGTAAGGGGGAGGTTGAAGAATTTCAGTTTAGTATAATGTTTGTGTTTTATCAAAGAATCTTCAAAGAACACCTTCTACCTTGGAGTTTCATTTTACTGATTGATTGATTGATTGATTGTCTTATTCAAGACCAGGAATTTGGGCCAGAAGAACAAGGCATTGAGCCCTACTGTGGAGGGACTATAGTTTATCATTGTCCCCAGGAAATGCAGGAAGAACTCAGGGTCTACACCACAGTCTGAAGTTAGACACTCAGTAAGATCCTGCCTCCACCTCACACTGTCCTGTGTGATTCAGTCTGTCATGTCCTGTGGGGCTCAGGCAAGAGCAGAGCATATGGCCTGCACAAAGTGGACGAGAGGCTCCATGTCCAGAGGAGGTTGGGAAGCACTGGGATGAGCACGTGGCAGGGGAGCTGTGAGGCTGAGAGAGGCCAGAGGCAGGAGGGAGCCTGAGAGAAAGGAGGACACGCCCTTCTGTGAGAAATGGCATGGAGTGTTTGTGGCTCCTTGGAGTCCTTTCCAGCTTGTGCTAACCACCACGTGGTGTATCCCCTACCCTCCAAACGTGTCTGCAGGTATTCTGGAAGGATTCGACCCCCCTCACCCGTGTGGTGTGCAGGGCTGCCCCGCTGGTTACGAATGCCGGGACTGGATTGGCCCCAACGATGGGATCACCCAGTTTGATAACATCCTTTTTGCTGTGCTGACCGTCTTCCAGTGCATCACCATGGAAGGGTGGACCACCGTGCTGTACAATGTGAGTAGAGCTGCTAGCGGGTTGCAGCAAGAGGGAAGAGCCCTGGGATGAGCCTTCTGACATTGTCTGGGCTGGTTGTTCTGGGGCACGGGAGGCCTGTGTGTGTGTGTGTGTGTGTGTGTGTGGGCAGACTCAACCGTGAGAAGTTGTAGCACTTTATATCCTTCTCTCGTCTGGCCTCTTGCTGAGTGGAAGCACACAGCTTCTTAGCAGAGTTAGGAAATGGCATCCCATTGGATGGGTGAACGGAGCTAGTTAAATGAAATCACCTTAGTGGTGATCGAGTGTATTTTCCAGCAGGTTCAGCACGGTGGTGGGGCTCGGTAAGGAGTACCAAGAGGTATAGACTCCTTGGTTGCGGGCCTCAAAGAGCTCACCGTCAGGTGGGGAAGATACTACAGTCGTTCTCAACCCTGGCTGCAGATTGGAATCAGCTAGTGGCTTTAAACAGTGACACCTCCTGGGCTCTGCTCCAGACAGATTAAGTAGGAATAGCTCAGGGTAAAGGCCTGTCATTGATTTTTTTTTTTTTTTAAAGCTCCCTAGCTGATGCTGAGATGTAGCTCCTGTCAAGAACCCCGCATCACATGTGCATAAGAAACATGCTTAATTGCAGGACCCAGGAGGGGCGCCGGTTAAAATTCAAGTTCATAGGCCTCTTCTGGGCAGGTTTTGATTTTGTGTAGCTTTGAAGAGTTTGTGGGCTCTATACTTCTTACAAGCACTTCTGGTGGCTCATATGATTGGGCCCGTTCGGAAGGTTCTGATCTGGTGCACAAGACGAGGCTGTCTGACTGCCTGTCCGGGATGTTAGGGGACTCTGGCATGGTGACACAACAGACCGTGTGACCACTGAAGGATCTTCTGCCTCCCAGAGTCCGATTTTAACAAGCTGTGGAAGGCATGCGCAGGGTCCAAGTTCTAAAATGACAGGGTTGGGGAGATGTGTGCTTGGATGTACAGGGAACCCAAGTGGGCAAAGCAGTCTGGGTGGGTTGCCTTTGTAGAGGTGCTTGGAAAGGTCTGTATTCGCCTGTGTACCTAGCCAGCCCACCCTGAAGCAGACACTTTGGAATGATTGTACCTTGTATCTTTACTTTCACGGGCTGCCTTTACCCTAAGGTGCCTTCTATCTCCTTTAAACCTGGTTCTATCTGTTAGAAGCCTTAATGGGGGCAGGAGTGGTCACAGGATAGCTTACACAAAGCACTCATCAGAAGGAGCTCGGGACATCATCTACACTGGAGGGAAAGGTGATGCCGTGTCTCAGGAGAGACCCAACCAGACTGTAATGCCCAAAGAGTCGGCATTTGCACAAGGCCTGCACAAGTAGGTGTTTTGTACATGTCCATTACTAACCTGGACCTATCTCCATATGGGTGAGCAAGTCAGGTCTGAGCTTTGTGGAAAAGAGCTACAGGCTGTTATGCTAAATCTCTACAGGGTAGTGAAGAAATCCCAAGGACAGTTCATGTGCCGCAAGCCCAGGGGTTACTTGTGACCTAGAAACACCTTGAGGACATTCTGATTCTTATCAGTTGTGGGGGTAGCAGGAGGGAGGGGAGGGAGGCCAGATGGCTGAGTGTAGCTGCTCCTTATTTGAAATGTCAGGAGGCCATGTCACTCAGATTAGCCTGGCGTCTCTGGAAATTACAGCACCAGCCCCACTGTGGCTGGTGTCACTCGTGGGGCTTCGGGAGTGATGTATTTCAGTTATATGTGTAGACTCACCTAAGTGATGTGATAAATGCATTGAAAGCCTGAAAGGAGAAGTGTTGCATTTGAACCTGCAGGTGTGATCTGTCGGTCCTCCTGAGCCAGGGCTCTGGTGATGTTGAGACAAATAGGAATGCAGCTGAAAAATCACCAAGCATGTGCATGAGTTCCTTTGTTCATTCATTCATTCAACAGATATTAACTGAGCCTCTACTGTATGCCAAGCACTTTTCTAGATACTAGGGAAATATGGAGGCATAAAGGTGCTTGTTCTCATGGTGCTCTTTTTAAATTCCCATTTCTCTCCAGTTATCTATCTGACATGGGTATAGAGGTCACACAGAGACAATGATCTTGCCCTTTTCTCTACTTTTGCTCCAGTGAGGAAGCAGGGATAAGAGATCCTGCTGCTGATGCCCTGAAATCTTTCACTGCATGTGCTCCCACGGCCGCAGACTCGTGTTCTCTCCGACTTCCGGGCTGTTGCTATTGAACTTCACTTGACTGAAGGCCTCCTGTTACCGTCGTGGTTGAATCCAGGGTTGAGGGAGTGAGTTGGGCTGTAGGGTTGGTTTCTAAAATGTGGCTGGCTGCTCTTGGGGAAGAATGAACCTCTGTCCATGCTGAAATGATTTCACTTTCCGCAACATTGGATGTAGGAGTGGGGAGCCAGGAATCCACAGGTAGAGGTATAGTTCGAGGTGGAAAACTAACCTTGATTCAGGAGAAGTTGGAGGAAAAAGACACTCATTTTTAAAGCCAGTGGAGGCAGGACAACGTGTGTCTCCCTCAGAAGAAAGAGCCAGCAAAGGCTGGGCTCTGTCCAGTTGAGCAGGGAACTGGGGCATGAATCCTGACCCAGGCGGTCTCTGCTCCAGAGGCTGAATGCACAGCCTGGAGTTAGGGTTGTCTGCTTCTGGAAGGGCAGGTTCAGAGAAGCAGAGTCTTCCTACCGTTGGGCATAGCGCTGGCCGTATATGGTGGGCTTCCATCATAGATGCTTTCAATTTGCCCAAATTCAGCCATTCAGCTTGGAAAGGAAGAGGGGGTCAGGGAGAAAGGAAAATGATTTACATACTACACATTCATTCATTTATCATTCCTTTCACTGTTCCTATACCCACTGAAAGTGTGAGATGAGAGATGCCTAAGGAAGGCGATGGTTGAAAAATGGACGCTTCTCATAGCCAAGTCAACAATTCCTGACTAGTTTTCATCTTTTTCTTTTAACTCAGGACTTGGTAATGACATAATTACATATATATATATATATTAGAATTGGTCGCACACCATGCAGTTAACCACGAACAACTAGTAAATTCAGTATTACAAATCCTACTAGAGAAAATCTCTCACTCTGCCATTATTACCACCATCCCAATGAGATGCAAATGTAACTGTTGGTTTCCCTTTCTCCCCCTGGAAGGCTCAGTCCACCCAGGGGCTGTATTTCCTCCCCCAGGGCACAAGACACGGGGGTAGGGAGGGCTCTCATTTCCCAGTCCAGCACCTCTTCTAGTCAATGGTGGCAACCAGTATGTATGAAACACTGGCACCAGTTGTGCTGGAAGCAAGAGGAGAACCTTCACGTTTACACAGAGCACAGTGGTTCTCTCAAGCACGTGGACTTGGTTTTAGCTCTTCTCGATACAATTTAAATGCTTCCCTCCTGTTGGCATCCTTTTTCTGCTACACAGACTCTCCCTGCATGCCTCCTGTGACTTTGTTTGCTCTGCTATGGGTTACTTTTTTTTTTTTTTAATTTAAATTCAATGACCCACCATATAGTACATCATTAGTTCAGGTATAGAGTTCAACAATTCATCAGCTGTGCGTAACAGGTTCTGGGTTACTTTTAACTTCATCTGCATGTGGCTTTTCTCATTAGAATGCATTATTGTAAGGGGCAGGGAGGGCTCTCCTCGCGGGGGCGACCTGCAGTCAGGCTTGCTCAATTTAGTCTCTACCCAAATTTCAATTCAGCTTGGTCAAACTCCAACTGTATTCTTGGCTTCCCTCCCTCTTGTGGTGGAAAGAATGCAAAGCAGTCTGCAGTTCTGCTGGCGGCTTCTTCCTGTTGTGACTGTCTCTCTGAAGGTCTCCTCAACTTGCAAACCCTCCCCTGTTCTTGCTCGTTTAATTCATGTTATTTCTCCTGCCCTGACTAGGTGTTCCTTCTTCGGTGCAATACATTTTGCTTGCGGTCAAGCCGGTTCACTCCACAGAGGTCACCGTGGCTCTTGTGTCATCTTCCAGCCCTGGTCACCTGGACCGTGTCTGGCTCTGGGGACCGGCTCGTTCCTGCTTCTGGTCGGTCTTGTTGCTGTGTTGTCACTCTGGTCTGGTGTGACCTGCTGTTTGCGTTACGAAGACTCACATGCAGATTCCAGAGGTTCCCAGGCTCTCTCCTGAGTCACTCCAGCCTCTGCTCTTAAAGTCTGTCACTTTTCGTTTGTATTTTTGAGGCTTGCGGTGTCTCTCTTCTCGCTCGGTATTAATGAAGGCAGGCGGGTGTGCACATTTCTCTGGGGGTGCCCTTTCTCCTGGGACGCAGCTGGGTCTATTCTGACTGGCAAGGAGGCTGTGTGCTGCTGTGGAGAGAGAGATGCTCACAGACCTCACCAGCTTTTTGCATGAGGTGACGTGTAGTCTGGAAGCTCTCTGAGTCTTCCTTGCTTCTCAGTTCTTTGGTCTGTGACAGTGCTCGTGGCTCTGGTTTTCAGTTGCCTTCTCTCAGAAGCATACCGTCAATATTTGCGAAATAGTTGACAGTCATTCACTTTTTGCTTTAAGAATTTGCTCAAGTGTGTTATGCCCCGTGGTCAAAAATAAAATTCAACTGAGTAAATTTGAAGATCAAGTTGGCTTTTTCAGTGATTCATGAATTGGGCAGTATCCCATCTAGCAAAAGAGAGGAGCTCCCAGGAGCTGTATGAAATGGAAGGCTTTTACAGGCAGACAGGAGAGGAAAAAAGAAGTTTCTAACAGAGTGGATTGTTTCAGGCAAGGTCACCTTCCTCTGGGGGAAAGGCAGGGCTCTTTCTACCTCACAAGTGCTGATCAGTAACTCCAGATGTACTGGTTCAAGGTTACCGTCCTGGGAGAGGCTGCAACTACAAGGAGATGTTGAGTCTTGTCTCCTGCTGCGGGGTTCAGTGCAAGTGACTCTGAGGCCTCCTGTTTCTCTTTCTTTTCTTCATCGTTGTCTTCTTCTTCTTCTTCTTCTTCTTTTTTTAACAATTCCCACTTTTTGATAAGAATCTCAGCTTAACTGAAGGATGGGATCAAAATTTAAGGCATTAGTGCATCTTGTAGCTGTGGCTCTGAAGTTCCTAGAGCTTTTACTGATCCTCTATGTGATACAGGTTGTGATAGGGTTTGTTTGTTTGTTTGTTCATTTATTTGTTTCTGAATCTCCGTGGTATTCCTAGGTCAAAACTTCAAGCCCACAATTTTTTAGTCAGTCATTTTCTTCATTCCTTTTCCGGCATTCCAGACTTAGGGAGGTTATTTGCTTGGTGATTAAGTGGCTGTGAGCATGCATTTAAAACTTGTGAGAAAATACAGTGAACCAGGGAGACTACAACTATTATTACTATAAGTAGGATAATTCCCAGTATCTGAGTGTATTTAAGAGCCTTGGTCCCCAGGACCCAAACAAATCAAAATCCAATATGTCAAAGACCCTGTTGAAGGAGTCACTTTCTTAAGCCAATTCAGTGACCTTATGTCGCTGAGTTTCCACTTTGCTAGAAGTGTTAATTCACGTACAGCCCGTGGTGCTGGCCACAGCACAGATACCTTCTTGCTCAGCTAAGATAGTCGAAGGCTGTCCTTTTATCAAGAATAAATTTGGCCAGAGTCTCAGGACCTTTGTTGAGCAGCTGTTTTACCAGCAGATTCTATAGTACTTTCAAGAGTTAAGGAGAGTTTCTTGACCAGACCCTCATTGGTATTCACTCATAACCAGGGAAGTAGGAACCTGACAATGGAAGCAAATCCTGAATCATGAAACTCTTCTGGTAAGTCTTTTCTAACCCAATGTTGTATATTCAGGGGAACTGACAAATGAAGTAACACATTGTATTTGTGAAAAGGTAGGGGTACAGTTAGCCTAAGAGGCATTCCTCAGTTATGGTCCAGCCATTTAGGGATTCATAGGCCCAAGAATGAGAACCACTACAGACAAAGATACATTCGGTTGGGACACAAACCACCCCCACAAAGTAGGCACTGTTAATGGACAGATCAGAGTTTTTTATGACAAATCTAGCAGTCTGAAAGGCCTTAGGAGATACAATGGCCTAGGAGATACAGATGATGGCATTATCTTTCCAGACCAATACCAGAGCAAAGGAAAGAAAGAAAAGAAGAGTTTTATGCTTAAAGTCTTGATCCAGTATCTTGGGTGGAAGCAGTGTACTTCGATATCAGCTACTTTTCTTCCTCATCAACTTGATTTTGAAGTCTCCAGCTGGTGAACAGGACCATATGTTGGGTGGAACCTTCTTTAGCTGTGAAATATAGATCCAAAGTTCAGATCTCTGAAGTTTGGCTGGATGGTGAGGAGGATCTGGTGTAATGCCATCCAAGGACATTCAAGGGCAGTTTATGTTCTTAGTGATTCTGAATCAGAAAGGAACTAATTGTAAACATTAGTTTGGAAGATTGTCGTCAGATATTTGAGGAAACTACAACAATTCAGGATCCAGTCCAGTTTATAGGTATAGAACAAAACCTCAAAGACAATTAACAGGACTAGAATCTAATACTTACAAAGGTACAAACATAATTTCTCTTCCTATAATCACCCCCATTCTTTTAACCAAAGATAATCACAGTAATACTCCTTTATTTGCATTAAACATGACCTGATTACTTACATAAATGCAGCAAAAATGGTGATTGACTATAAGTTCTTTCTAAAGATTGATTTGCTGGAACTTTTCTTAGGGAATCTCAGACTGAACTCTAAAAAATTCTTTGAAGCCAGGAAAATAAAATAAGGGCTTGCCATAGATTTTGCCTACAATACCTACAGTTTGGCTAATTCCTCTCTTAGGGTCCCTCAAAATATCTTGATGTTTCTAGGTCTACCAGGCAGTGACCTTTCTTCCTTACTTGGTAAGGCTGCCGGAACCTTATAAGCAAGTTATCAGGATGATCTTTCCAAGTAGTTACTTAAGCTGCCTGGTCATATCTGAGTCTATACACATCTTTCTCAAATATGATATTCTAGTCAAAGCTTTGGTAATACTGCCAATGTTTCCATTGTGTTCTATTACAGGGAGAATGGATTCCTGTTGAACTTATGCACATAAATAATTATATTGCCATGGAAAGAATACTAAAGAATTTCTGATTTCTGGAGGAATTGGGTAGGGAGAAAAAGTAAATGTTTCATTTTTGTTTACAAAGATGTACTTTACCAAACTGCTGTAAGTCATGGATAGCTTAAGAAAAGGTGGTTTTTTGTTTTGTTTTGTTTTGTTTTGTTTTGTTTTATATCTAGAAAAACAAAACATTCAAGAACTGGCAGCAATCAAACAAAAAGTCATAAAGAATTATAATTATCCCCCTAAGTTTGGTCAGTCCCATGTAGTTAATACTTGTTCTGCTTGAATCTAGTTTTTTCACTGGTCCTGGAATATCTTACCCAGTTCAGTTTTATTTTCTTAAAGTTATCAGAATCTGTGCTTGCCAAATTCTTTCCTAAGGATCTCCTTGAAGATGAAACACTTTGTGGAACGTCTTTACAAAAGCATCTGAATAAAATAATAACTGGCCTGTAAATGACAAAAGACTTGAGAAATGCTCATTGTAAAAGATCTGATAAGAGTTTGTCATAATGGAATTGACAAAGAAATTTGGTTATTTCTGTGACACACAGCATTTTAAAATTATGACTGATAGCATTATATATCAGGACATATCAGATTTCTAGGAATTTTATACAGTTTCTAGAACATTAATAAGATTTTCCTATACAAATATGACATAAAGACTTAGTATTGCTTTTTTTTTTAAAAGATTTTATTTATTTGACAGACAGAGGGAGCACAAGCAGGGGGAGTGGAAGAGGGAGAAGCAGGCTCCCTGCCAAGCAGGAAGCCTGATGTGGGGCTCCATCCTAGGACCTGGGATTAGGACCTGAGCTGAAGGCAGATGCTTAACTGATTGAGCCACGTAGGTGCCCCTTAGTATTACTTCTTACTTGGCAATGCTCCTATGCAATTTAACATATCAAATAAGACTAATTAGCTTAATATCTCACTTTTCATATGGAAAGAAATCAATCTTTTGAAATGTTCCAGGGACCCTCTGAAAAAACCCAAAGATAGTTGTAAGGCAAAAAGACCTTATTTAGAATTTAATTTGGGGAAGTTTGTAAAAAATATCAAAGGTTTTAAAACACTTAGTCAAGTTGGATTATAAGTCATTGTGAAATAATAGTTATATATTTAACAAATAGTGACAATTAGAGATTTTGTAGGCAAATACAGAAAGTTAAGTAGCTGGAAAAAAAAAAAAAAAGAACTTGGGTTTTTAAATAGAGAAGACTCAGTTTTCTTCAAGTAATCAATGACCTGACATGTTATACAGATAACATGAAGCATGGCAAATTATTTTGGTAAGACACAAAACCTTTGCTGTTCAGGTAGATTACTTAAAAAGTAAGGAAAACTTTTCACAGTGTCTTATCAAAAGCAGACTAATAGTCCAATAAAACTTTGTTCTTTTAACGGAGAGAAAATCAAATCCTAATTTTGCACCAGCTTACTTTTGATACTAAAACACATTCACTTAATTAAATTCATTCCAATCTTAGCAAGTCCTGACCGTGCATAAAATTCCTTTCCAAAGATTCCTATTCTACAAACCTTGGTGACTTTAATTACATATGTTAGAATTTTTAACCCTCAAAAATCTTACCTTTTAGTAAGAATAAACAATTATGAGCTGTCTCTTACACTAGCATTCTGTGGATTGGCAGACATTTTTTTTTTTAAAAGATTTTATTTATTTATTTGACAGAAAGAGAGCACAAGTAGGCGGAGAGGCAGGCAGAGAGAGAGGCGGGGAAGCAGGCTCCCCGCTGAGCAGAGAGTCCAATGTGGGGCTTGATCCCATGACTCTGAGATCTGACCTGAGCCGAAAGCAGAGGCTTAACCCACTGAGCCACCCAGGCGCCCCAACATTTTATAATTTCTAGAAACACATGCTTTCTCATAGTAATTTTTTCAGCATAACCTAAAACTAACAGACTCAAATATCTTTAGTTTTCCTGTAAAAGGAAGCCAGAGTAGATAACTTATATTCAGTAATGAATATTTCAGTATTTTATCTTATTTGGAAATAATCCAGATATATAATGATTACCCATCACATGATTTAACTTGGCAAAACCTTAACATTTCAGGTTTCCCAAAAGATTTGGGAAACTATTAAAAACATCTTAAGACTTTTTTATCCCACTTACGTCCATTTAATTCACTTGTTCTCAACAATTATATTTAGAATACTTAGAAAATTTCATTGTACCAGGTTATTTTTTTCTTGCTGACAAGTTTTGTAACAGAGATAATATGAGTTTGTTTGACTAGTAAACCCAGGTAGAATAAAAATTAGATGTCAGCATTATTTTTAATTTTGATAACTTTAAAGATAATGTCTGTTTTAATTAGATGAATAAACTTAAACTAGTATTTAATTACTAAAGATTATCTGAGATCATGGGAACCTGAAAGGCATTTGGGTTAGTTTTTGTGGTAATTCTAAGAATTTTATGAATATGTGATTCATAGTCACACTTAATTATCCTTGGGTCAGTTAGATATAACTCTTTTACAAATTGATTTTGGTAATATCAAATCAAATACCCATATCCAGAGATAGAAAATTATCATGCATGTACAACACATATATGGAGATACACATAAATAGACACGCAAAAAACCTTATGCCTCCCACTTAAAAAAATTTAGCCACAAATCAAGTAATTATAAAAGAGGTTGGATCCATAATACCTTTCTGGCAGGTGGAATAATTTAAGATTACTTGCTCAGGTGGCTAATGTTTTTTATTAGTATGTGTGGAGAAGACACTTAAGATTTTTATTTGCCTAAGTTTTTTTTTAAATAATTTTTAAATTTTTAAAATAAATATATAATGTATTATTAGCCCCAGGGGTACAGGTCTGTGAATCGCCAGGTTTACACACTTCACAGCACTCACCATAGCACATACCTTCCCCAATGTCCATAACCCAACCACCCTCTCTCTACCCCCCTCCCCCCAGCCACTTTCAGTTTGTTTTGTGGCATTAAGAGTCTCTTATGGTTTGTCTCCCTCCCGATCCCATCTTGTTTCATTTATTCTTCTCCTATCTCCCTAACCCCCAACGTTGCTTCTCCACTTTCTTATATCAGGGAGATCATATGATAATTGCCTTTCTCCGATTGACTTATTTCGCTAAGCATGATACCCTCTAGTTCCATCCACGTCGTTGCAAATGGCAAGATTTCATTTCTTTTGATTATTTGCCCAAATTTTAAAAAAAAACTTTCCAACTTTCTGTTCTCGCTCTCTTTTTTTTTTTTTTTTTTTTTGCTAAGAATTAGCTCCCTGAAGTTTGCATATCAAAGAAATGGCTTAGACAAGAGTTCCTGAAGAAGACCAGGTAGGAAGGATACTTGTACCTCAAAGGTGTAGGGAAAGAATGCCCAAAGGACTTTGGTTTCCTAAGGCCAGAATTTTTATAATACTTACAAGACTTTTGAGATAAATAGATGAGATTAGTTGCTTATGAAAGGACTGACACACCTACCCACCTATGTTAGAATGTTTTTCTTTCCCTCTGCATACATTCGTTTAGGGGAGAGGGCCTAAAAAATATTGCTACTGGGCTCTGAGTATCAACTTCCAGTTTGGCCAAATTTCTGGTCATAGGGTTATTAATTCCTTTCAAATATCTTACCAGGTTTTAGCAAACAGTAAATACGTCTGACAGTATTAAACAACATCATGGACCCAAGAGGTGTCCTCAAAGAGGGTGCAAAAGATATTATCTTCACAAGATTTAGAGCTTCTCCCAAAGATAGCCAAAGGAAGGAACTGATAACCTGCATGTCCCAGGCAGGCAGAAAGCCAAGCCGAGTTCTTAGGACGTAGTACAAGAAAAGAAAGCAGTCATCCTTGGAAGAGAAGGGATCAATAACCAATAAGTCTGGAACTGGAAAGGAAGAGACAGTGAAATTGTATCCTCCTTTTTCAGCTGGGCCCTACAGACAGAGGTCTAAGAGAGCTGACTCTGGCAAGAATTTTCACACTGAGCCTGGCTTTTGCCAGTTTTCCTATGGTCCCCTTTGTTGGCTCCAATACCTAGCAGAATTTGGCAAGATGTTTCCATCTTTATAATTTAGGTTCTCTTAGTCATTTAAGAGAATAACATAGAAGTTTACCAGAAAACTCTTCAGAGTCCCATCAGCCTTGGGAGGGACCCACATGGGGGCCCTCCTTCAAGAGTGCAGGAGGATATCTATTAAGACCACTAACTTGGCAGACTTGTGCTTATGGTCTTCTAGCCTCTTTAGAGTGGAAGAGCAATTCAGATGGAAGATTATTAGACTGTGAATACTCAGGTAAAAGGAGGATAGAGGGGGGCAGGTCTTATTTTAGGTACCTCCCGTGTCTTTAATTTTTCATTAACCTTTGCAACGAAGTTTTTAATGAAGCAATTTTAGAATCTTGAAGCCTTTTAGAATATTTTGCATAGCAATTAAAATAGGTCTGCAGTCCGTTTAATTCAGGAACCCTTACTTTCAAGTACACTTCTTAAATGTACGATCTTGTCTAATTAGAATGTTCCCCATCTTGGCCATTGTAATTCTAGATGGTCTTTAGTAAGATCTTGCCATTTTTGTAGCTATTTATATCCCAGAACCATAGTTCTTAGATATAAAATAAACAAGTGTGCTGGAAAGTGGCATGCTCAAGTCTTTGGAATTTAAGGATATCACTTTTATTATTTATTTGTTTGTTTTTAAGCTAAGCCTTTGGGCCTCTTGGAGCCAAACTAACTCCTAAAAGGGTGTACTGCTGGTTTAGGGATTGTGTTCTGCCTTGCTGCACAGAAGTTTTCTAGAGATTGGCAGATTACCATGTGTCTATCTAACCTGCCCCATGACGAGCTGGTCCTAATAGGAGTTGTTGGGTGATGTGCTAAAAACCCCAGCAGCTCTTAGATGCTTGACCTATCACTACCAGTTCTGTAGCTGCTTCTAAGATTCCCATTAGCAGTAGACTTTGTCTACACAAATTAAGACAAACCTGTGTTCTAATATATGGGTGGTGACTAAGAGGTGTTACTACATCATGACCAAGAGAAGGTCTGTGCACACTACCACCAGTTCCCACCGTGAGAGGATTGGGAAGGGACTGAACTAGAAGACCCCAACAAGTGGGTACTGCAGACAGGGAGCTCCACATAAATGGAGAGCCCTGAACTGCCACTGTCCATTCTCATGCAGATCGTGGTAGAAAATCAAGGGGTGGGAGTTGCCACCAGGTCAGTGACAATTGTAGTTGGATCTGTCAGTAGTCCCCAACATGGAAATGACTCAAAAGCTAATTAGATCTGGAGCTAGATGAAAGCCATCAGTGCTCTGAACCAAGGGGCGCACCTCCCCACAGCCCTCAGAAATGATGAGAAAGAGCACTCAAAAGGGTTTGCAGGCACCATGTCCCTGAAACCCTCAGAAGTTCATTTTGGATCTTATCACTGCCACCAAATCTGTTAACAAAATTCAGCTGAGTAAATTTGAAGATCAAATTGGCTTTATTCGGTGAATCACGAATCAAGCAGTATCCTATCTAGTAAATAGAAGCTCCCAGTTGCTGTACAAAATAGAAGGGAGAAGGGAGAAGGGAAGGCAGAAGGGA
Source organism: Lontra canadensis (assembly GCF_010015895.1). Taxonomy (NCBI): domain Eukaryota; kingdom Metazoa; phylum Chordata; class Mammalia; order Carnivora; family Mustelidae; genus Lontra; species Lontra canadensis. The sequence continues at coordinate 6,361,892 of NW_022631018.1, read as the reverse complement.
GCAGAAATACAGAAGTTTCTAACAAAGAGTGGATTGTTGCAGGCAAGGTCACCTTCCTTTTGGGAAGGGCAGGGCCCTGTCAGGCAGATTGCCTCACTAATGCTGATCAGGTCATTCCAAATGCACTGGTTAAAGGTTACAGGAAACCACAACCAGAACAGAGTTAAGCTTTGTTTGCTGCTGGGAGTCTCAGCACAAGTGACTCCACGTAGGGCATCTTGCTTCTTTCTTTCCTTCTTTTTTTTAAACACCAAGCACAATGAAAGAATATCCCCCCTTCCAAGGGTTGATGAAAAACTGCCATTCTCCAGCTTCCTGAAGTTTCTCTGTTTTTATGGGATCTACAGAGAATGTTTTGGTTCGAGGGTCCATGAGACTAGGAAATGTATCTACTCATCTTTGCTTGGGTCTTCCCCCACCACCTCCCCTGTGTGCCCTGGGAACAGAATGTACTCAGACCTCATTTGACAATGAGTGGGCAGGAGCCTGCCATCGTCTGGCGGTGCTAGAGTGAGAGGGTTCATCAGCTGACCTGGGATCGCAGGTATAGTGGACAGAAGTTACAGATGCCTAAGCCAGGATCAGTCATGATCTGGAATAGGTTGTGTGTTTTTCCCCTCCATGTCCCTGTCTGCACTGTCCTGTTCCCGTGTTCTTTTAGGAGTCTGGGACCTTATAACACAGATGACACTTGGAATCTGATACTCGCGTCTGTTCACCTGTGAGTTATCTTATCCACAGAGAGGTTGATAATTGGATGCTAGAAGTTAGTCTGTCTGCTTTTCTGCTAAGGCTGGAAACAGGGTGTGTGTGCTTAAAAGAAACTGTAATTCCTTATTCCCCCTAATCCTGCCCAGGCACTTTGGCTGGGCACATTGCTTGCCAGGCTCTTCAAGGAGGAGAGAGAGCAGAGGGAGTAGAAGACTATTTCCTGGACTCAAAGCAAAATCTTCTAAACCTCCATCTTATCTCATCTGCATTTTCTCTATTTGCATTCACAGATTGATCATTAACTCATTATTCAATAAATATTGATTAAGTGTCGGTTATGTGCTAGGAGCTGTTCTGGATGTTGGGGATACAGTGGAGAATAAAAGGTGAAAAAGTCCGTGTCGTCGTAGAGCTTACATTCTACTGGGAAATATGTGTGGAATAAATAAGTGAAATGTGGTGTCTCTGATAGTGACGGGCTGGAGAAAAATAAAGTGGGGAAAGAAGAAGTTGGTTGCAATTTTAAATGGAGATGTCAGGGAGGACCATGTTGAGAAGATGGCATTTGAGCAAAGGGAGTGAGCTGGGGAAAAAGTGTCCCAGGGAGATAGGATAGTGGCTACAGAGATGCTGAGATGGACAGGTTCTGCGTATGTTTAAAAAGCCAAGACACTAGTATGTTGGAGTGTAGTGAGTGAGGGGTAAAGTAGGAGACCATCAGGTCAGGAGGAGACACAATAGCCAGCCAGATGGTGTGGAGTCTTGTAAGCCATTGCAAATAATCTGGTAGGTACTCTGAGAAGGAAGCAATAGGAGGATTTGGGGGAGAAGAGGGACATGACCAGAGCTATGTTTTTAAAGGATCATTCCAGCTACTTTGCTGAGAACAGATCATAACGGAACAAGGCCAGAAATAGGGAGACAAGTTAAGAGGTATTGCAGTGATCTAACAGGGATGATGGAGGCTTGGACCAGGGAGGTAGCAGTGGAGGAGGTGAAAGCGGTTGGATTAAGGCCATGGTATTCTCTAGTGGACTGAATGTCTGAGGAAAGACAATCAGAAGAGTGGAGTTGACATTCACTAACTTGGGGAAGACTGTAGGTGAAGTAGGTTGGGAGAAACATTCAGAATTGAGTTGGCATATGATCGGAGACTTTGTGATGCTTATTTGAGTATATGGGAGTATAAAATGGAGCTGGGTAAATGAGTTCAGGGCTGGAGGTGAAAGCTAGAAGTTTTCAAATCACGAGACTGGAAAAATATCTCTAACTATACATTACAGAGAAGAGGTTCCTGAACTGAGTTCCCGTGTTAAGTTACTGATGAGCTGAGAAGGTAACAGCAGAAAGACTAAGAAGAAGCAACAGAGAGGAAAGATGGTGGTCGGGGGTTATGGTGTCCTAGAGACCAAACTGAGAAAATGCTTGGGGAGAGAAGAAGGGAAGGAGACCAACTGAGTCAAATACTGCTCATAGATCAACATGAGGGCTGGGGCACTTTGAGTGGAGTGGGAAGTGTGAAAGCATGATTGGAGAAGGCTGAGGAGAAGATTGGAAACAGCGAGTACAGACCATTGTGTTGAGTTTTGTTTGAAAGGGAAGCAGAGACAATGTGGCAGGCAGAAGAAATCCAGTTTATTTACTGGTGAGAACTATCCAGTCAAGATAAAAATCATTGCTATTGTAGGAGAGGGAGGACCATTGGTGGAATGTTCTACCACAGCAGAGAGGATGGGCTCAGGGCCAGGTAGTGAGGGTTCCACTTGGCCCACTTGGCCCAATGGTTCATCCACAGTCCTAGAAGGGAAGACTCAAGGCTGCCATGCAGGTAGACGAGGTGACAGAAGCTTGTGGAAGTTCTCCTATTGTTTCTGTTTTCTTAATGAAATAGGCAGTAAGGTCATCAGCAGAGGGTGGGAGGAGGAAAGGGTTGGTGAGAAGGTGAGACTATGTCTTCCAGAAGACTGAAAGGAGTGGGGATCTGATGACAGGCAGCATCCAGGACCCACTTGGGGTTAGTGGAGATGAGATTAAAGTGAGATCAATGAACCTGTGGGTTTTCCTCTGGCCACATTCAGTCGTTGAGGTTCAGGCAGGAAGTAGACCGAGAGCTGGCTTTTACCTGGGTAGTTTTGCCAGGTGAGTGAAATAACATGAGAAAGCCAAGAGAGTGATCTTAGCGTGGCAATGGAATTTGAGCTACGTAGGGAGGAAAGAGATGGGGGAGAGACGGAAGGGGGGCTGGAATAATGGAATGTAGAATAATGGAATATATATAAAATATATATTCAGACGTGATTTGAAATGTTACTCTTCAATCTGCTGGACATATTCAGTTAGTTGCGAAACCTGTCTCCTTGCATAGAGGAAGTAGGAAGTGAGTTTTGAAACCAAATGTTCTGATTTCTAATTTGGTCCTCTGCCCCCAGTAGAGAGAAAGAGTGTGTGCGTGCCTGTGTGAGTGAGGTATGTGCGTGTCCGTGTGCAGGGGAAGCTGTGACTAGAAGTTTCGGCACACCTCCTGTGTCCTCTGACTTGACTCCTGAGTCCTGCTTCTGCCTGATTCAGAACACTGACTTGGGGGGAATTTCGAGGGGCCCAAACCACGGGGACTCCCAACTTCCTCCCTAGCATTGTATTCTGAAATCTTGTTTTCTTCCTCAGTGTGTGCGTCTCTTTTTTAAAACATTATGTTTGCTGCTCCTGCTCATGCCGCTGGCAGCCTGTTCTCCATGCTAATTGCTCGTCCTCCCTCTAAGCCCTGCAGTGCCTCCCTCCTGCACCTGCCCACTGGGCTGGAGGCTCGGGTCTGCAGGGCTCCTCTCTCTGGCTCCCTCCATGGGAAGAAGCTGTGGTTTCCTTTCTCCCTCAGGGTCACATAGTCCCATCCATAGTTGCCTCCATTCTGATATTATCCCTGTTCTTTCCTATCTGTCTTGCTTTCTTAATAACCTGTCAAACCAGAGATGCCAGTATTGGGGGTTTATTCCAAATGTGCCAAGTTTGCCTCCTGATCAGGCGCCTGAATTTCACACCGTGCACCAGGCCAGCTTCCAGGTCTTCTGTTTGCATAGAGTCATTAGGCTGGCTCCTGGTTTCTCTCCTTTCTTTTAGCCCACTCTAATATACAGCTAAATTTCTGATGCATTGCCGGAGGCCTCAGGCTCCTGATGTGTCCTGGGGCCTTAGGCTATGATCTCTCCGTTCCAAGGCAATACTAAGCCTCAGGACTAAGGGGCAGAAATTAACTCACGGTGGCGTGTTGGTGGCTCAGTGGCCGTTTTAGGGACTTCCTGCTGGATCCTTCTGGAGCCCAAATCCTTATGAAATCTCACCAAACAAGGATGGCACAGGGCCAGTCTCTGGTACACTGGATAAGCCAAGAGGCCTCTGTTATATTTTTCCTTATCATTCACTGGGAAAGTATTTTGGGAGGGTAGAATGGGGAGCAAAGTAGGAAATACTGAACAAAAAGCTTTCCAGCCTGTCTCCCTTACTAGATGGATTTCCAGGAGGTCATGCTTTCTTCAGGATTTATCCCACATAACATGATTGACACACAGTGGGCTCTCAGGGAAAGAATTAGTTTATTGCTCTAAGTCTAAAAGAGGTGATCGATCAGTGATGGGCACGGAAACACACACGTTCTTGTAACAACGAGGCCCATGGAAATTCGTGAATGGTTGGGACCTACCTAAGCCAACCAGGGTGTGTGGGAGGACTGAGGAGAGCATGGTTCACATAGACGGGGCTTCTGGGAGCCAGTGTGGACTGAGCCTGTGTTCGGTGAAGGCCAGTGGACCCAAGGGGAGCCAGGGACCATGGACTGCAGCCATTGGACAGGCTGCTGGATGGAGAAATCAGAGCTACTCAAAGTAGATCGGGGCATTTCTTGTCTCCTGTGCACTTAGAAGCTCTTTTTATGTTTTTGCTTCCTTTCAGGGATAACACTCAGAAATTGACTTTTAAATTGTGGGGTATGGGGGGAGAACTAACTCTCTCTTAAGAACCCTCTCCGTGGTGCTTCCTCTCTTCATGTCTGTTAAAAGCGATTCCCCAAGGTGCACAGACCTTTGCTTCCGCGAGTCATATTTTGCAGATCTCAGCTTTTTCTCAGGGTTGCAGCCGCTTCTTGTCCTGTTGACCTGTACTCCTGCCCTCAGTTACACCTGGGTTCCTTCCCAAAGAGAAGGAAGTCCTGAACAAAAGCCTCTTTCCTCCAAGGTGCTAAACATCATGAGGCCCCATTTTACCCTTTAAAGATCTTTTAAGGATTTTTTTTTTTTTTAAAGTAGGCTCAATGCCCAGTGTGAAGCCCAACATGGGCTTTGAACCCACCACCTTGAGACCAAGACCTGAGCTGAGATCAAGAGTCAGGCGTTTAACCAGCTGAGCCATCCAGGTGCCCCTGGGCAACACTTTTTTTTTTTTTAAGATTTTATTTATTTATTTGACAGGCAGAGATCACAAGCAGGCAGAGATGAAGGCAGAGAGAGAGGGAAGCAGGCTCCCTGCCGAGCAGAGAGCCCGATGTGGGGCTTGATCCCAGGACCCCGGGATCATGACTTGAGCCGAAGGCAGAGGCCTTAACCCACTGAGCCACACTTTTTAAAGGGACTCCTGAGAACCCCACTTTCTACCACCTTCCTCCCCCTGCCATAGGCTTCCGTTATCTGTCTACCAGAGAAAGCAAAGGCTTTCCTGTGCTCACGAAGAAGGAAGAGTAGTAGAATTAGTCACAAGGAATACATTTTATATTTGACTGGTTAGTTTTGGTTTATCATCTGCATGTGAATATATCTGATCTTCTGGGAAATTACAACACTCACAATAAAATGCAGAAGCCACAGTGATGAGAGCAGCCTTTGCGGACCTGGTGTGTTCTTTTGATTTTATCCCTACCAGCTTCTCTTAGTTTCCTTCCTCTTGAGAAGTGGCAGCCTAGGGATGAGGCCTTCACCCTTAGGAGCAGGCTGGTCAAAGCGGCCAGTGATGGTCAGAGAAGATGAGGACTGTGGCATTTCCAACCTCCTGAGGGCGCTCCGCCAGGTACCTCTTTCCCCTGCCCACCGGGGCCTCACTGTCCTGCCCTTTGCCCTCTGGGCCAGGGACTTGTCTGCTGAGATCTGTAGACAGACTTTGGTGGCTTCTACAGAATGATTTCCAATTTTTTAAAAAAAGATTTTATTTATTTGACAGAGAGAAAGAGAGAGCATGAGCAGTCGGGGGCAAGGCAGAAGGATAAGCAGACTTCCTACTGAGTAGGGAGCCCGACTCGGGTCTCCATCCTAGGACCCTGAGCCAAAGGCTGATGCTTAATTAACTGAGCCACCCAGGTGCCCTCAAATTTTATTTTTTTTAAAGATTTTATTTATTTATTTGACAGACAGAGATCACAAGTAGGCAGAGAGGCAGGCAGAGAGAGAGGAGGAAGCAGGCTCCCTGGTGAGCAGGGAGCCTGATGCAGGGCTCGATCCCAGGACCCTGGGATCATGACCTGAGCCGAAGGCAGAGGCTTTAACTCACTGAGACACCCAGGCACCCCTCAAATTTTGTTTTAAAATACATTTTTAACTATTACATTTCCTTGAATCTAAGATACATACCATTGATTATAAGATCTACTAAAAACTTAGCAACAGCATTTCATGCTGGAGGGGGAGGCGGAACCTACTACATTCTGTACATTATATCTTCATGTATTTTGAGTTCCAAAACCTTCAACTATGAAGAAAGGTATATTAGAGTTGATGAGGTAGGAAATGATGAAAAGGCAAAAAAAAAAAAAAAAAACAAAAAAAAAAAAACTAATTTAAAAAGTCACACATCATCAATGCATTATAGACCAAATATTCACACTTGGAGACCGCCCATGGTCATCCTGCCATAATTCCGTGTTGGGCAGACCTTGAATTCAAGCTCTCTCTGCCATCTTCAGTGTTTGTTTGAACTTTGGGTAAATGTGCTGTTGATTAGAAAGCTTATATTCTGTGTTAGCCTTTTTAAAAAATTCAGGCTTGAGCTTGTTGGCTCATATGAAGTGATACAAGGGAGCACACTATTACTTTTCTGTGTGATTCAGGATTTTCTCCATACTGTGAAACTAAAACAAAATACAGAAATAAGCTGGATGCCAATGCTGATTCAAGACTGCACCTGTCATCTGTGGCCTTGACTTTGAATTTGTATCTTGCTAAAAACCATCTCATTTCTTTGAGTGATTGATTCTTTATTGAATGCATGTTTTGTATCATACATAGATTAAATAGATAAAATGCTTTTCTGTAAAAAGTTGTCCTTTTTGGGTAAGTTTTCTGCACTGATGTTCTGATGAAGATCTTGTTTGGGGAAAAAAAAAATGATTTCTGATGCTGGAGGTGGGGTAACAGTGGTTAGGAAGCCTGGTCCCACCTTTACGCTGCCTGTGGGATTTGGGCAACTTACTTAGCCTCTGTACCTTAGTTTCCTTATCTGTGAAGTGAAGGTAATTTTGGAACCCACCTCATGGGGTTGGGAGAATTGAGTGAGATCAGGTGGAGAAAGCCCTTGGCACCGGCCTTGGACACAGGAAGCCCTACGGTGATATACTATTGCTCAGAACATCTTGTGAAAACCACTCACCCAGAGTGGACAGACAGAGCATCTTCTCCTGCTGCCTTCTGTGCAGATCTGCTGCTTCCTGTCCCTCAGGCTAGCAACTTCCACTGGCCTCTTGGCCGATCTTGCACCCATGTTTTTCCTCCGAGACTTTGTGCCATCTCCTTGAGAGAGCCTTCTCTGACTATCCACGAGAAGGTCATGGGAGAGGGGATCTTTCCTCTGAGCTGTCTTCCCCAGACCTAAATGTGAGTAGCATTTGCTGGGCTCTTTTTCCAGATTCCCCTATTTTGACTTATCTATTAGGTGTCTCTGTCCCTTTTCCCTACAGGAATATCCTTCTGTCTTCTGGCATCAGTCACAGGTCCCCAAACATGGTTAACCGTTCAGTAAGTATCCACTGAGGGACTGACTTCGCCCACGGAAGGTGCCACGGCTTCCGGACTGCCCTGGCTCTCTGTGCAAGTGGGCTGGGTTCCGTGCTGGGTGAGGCGAGTGAGCACCGTGGTCCTGAGGGGCCGTGCTCCTGGAGGCTGGTATGCTGGTACACGCCAGCTCAGCTCCCCGCTCCCTCCCCCAGAGGCAGGTAGAGGGAAAAAAAGAGTGAAAAGTAGGGGGACAGTAATTCGAGTGTTTACAAGGGTTTGCATGTAATTAGCAGTTTATTTCCATGACACAGTTGGCATTCAGGCTTGGAAGCTGGCTCTGAAATGCTTTTAAAGAGACCCACACCTAGGCAGTCTGAGAGATGCTCGGGTTTTGGAACATAACAAAGAAAAAGGATGCTCTGCCTTTTGTGATGAACCCTGACCAAGAACAGCTCCCTCTTTGAAGACTCCTTAAACACACACACAAACACACACACTTTTGTTTCTTTTTTCTTTTTTTAAAAAAATATTTTATTATTTTTTTAAGATTTTATTTATTTGACAGAGAGAGATCACAAGTAGGCAGAGAGGCAGGCAGAGAGAGAGAGAGAGATGGGGAAGTAGGCTCTCTGCTGTGCAGAGAGCCCGATGCGGGGCTCAATCCCAGGACCCTGAGATCATTACCTGAGCCGAAGGCAGAGGCTTAACCCACTGAGCCACCCAGGCACCCCAACACACTTTTGTTTCTTGAATCCATTTCCATTACTGAATCTACCTTTGACTTGAACCTTTTACAAGCTCCATCTTTTACTTTCCTTGAAATCAGCTTGGGATTGATACATAACTGAAGGTAGGGACACCACCACTGGATCCCCTTCTGCTTAGAGCCCCGTGATTGAAGGCAAAACACTTATCTCTCTTTTTAAGTGTTAGGTAGATGAATAAATAAATGTGTTAGTTTTCTCATTAGTAATATTGGGGTTTGGGCACCTGGGTGGCTCAGTTAGTCAGTTAAATGTCTGCCTTTAACTCCAGTCTTGATCCAGGAGTCCCAGGAATGAGCCCCACATTGGGCTTGCTGCTCAGCAGGGAGTCTGCTTCTCCCTCTGCCCCTTGCCCATTCCTGTTCTTTCTCTGTCTCTCTCTTTCTCTCTCTCACTATCTTGCTCAAATAAATAAATAAAATCAGTTAAAAAAAGTAATATGGGGATAATACCATCTCGTGTTCCTACCTCAAAAGAGTCCTACATGAGATAGGAAAGTACTTTGAAAAATACTTTGCTATAGGATTGCTCTTCTCATGACTTTTTGCTTGTATGAGCTGTGTACTTATAAACTCGGTTTTACTGAGACAATTTTATTTTATTTAATTATTTCATTTTATTTTATTTTATTTTTTTTGCTTATTTAAAGGGAGTGGCTGGTTGTTTCAAGGGCATGTAAGGTGAATTCTCCCATCATGTTTTCTCTTCCTTCGCATCTGTTTGCTGGTTAAGTCTCTGCTCTGTGCTCTGGGTGCTCTCATGCCCTGCCTTTTGGCTTAGAAATACGGTGTGGTTTAATTACGTGTGTGTTGAAAACCGTACCTGCATTTGGTGAAAAATGGTTTCTGAATATTTTTGAAGCGTTCACATCAGTTCTTGCTAACTTTGTTACCTCTGAATAATGGGGAAATGGTGATAAAAAACGGCCACAAAATTCTAACGTGCTTCAGGATTTTTGACACTTTGTAAGTATAGGGCAGGCCTGAACTTAACCCACAGTAGTGTTTCTGAATGGTCCAGGGCCGAGGCCTTGGGAAAGTTCTTACCAGTCTGGCAGAACAGGACGATAATGGCAGTATAGGTTTTCATGAAACTAAACTCGTTCAACTTGCATTTGAATTTAAAATTTTAAAATGTTAATGGCTTTTCTTGGCAAAATAAAACATTGACCCTATTGCAAACCCATATTCTTTTATTTGTTTGTTTTGTGAAAATTCTCTGAACTGTGAAAGGTAGAAAAACAATGGTAATATAGATTTTATCTATATCATAGATTAATCTGTTAATATAACTATATATTGATATAAATAATTTACTGTGAATGTACAGTATTGCTAATAGCAGCTTGGTACTTAAGTTTTCTTTTCGATTCTGGTGACACTGAACTTTCTACTTTAATTTTAGCAGAACTTAGTGGTTGCTTATCTGACATCACTGAAGAACGAGTATCTTAGGAAAACAGTTAAGCTGGTATGGCAAATGCCATAAGACATGAGGTAATATTAGACGTAGGATTGTGCTCGGGAGGCTGGAGGCCCATTCCAGGCTTTGTTTCTTATCCACTCCCTGCTCCCTCCAATCATGATTTAGGAAAGTCACATGACCTCAATGAGACTCATTTTACTCTTCTGTTAAATCGTAATACCAGTTCAGTCCTTAGTTCTATTACGGATGTAAAAATTAAGTAAGAATGTGTGTGAGAAAGTATTTCGTGCTCCAAGATATGCTTTCTAAGTTTAATGTATTATTAAAACACTTTACGGCTACAAAGAGTTATGTTAGGAGGATTTCTATTATTGAGCTCCACAATGCAGATTTTTCACGTATCTCCTTAAAATGTGTTTTGACAGATACGGTCACTGGGATTCCTTGGAATAAAGGTAGACTATGTATTCAAAATATTGTTAGCATCTTTCTCTTTCCTTTGTGCACAATACGTCGTAATACCATGACCTTTTTCAGCTGTTTCCTTGATGTTGTAAAACAAATCCGCCACTCCCCAAGTCATTTGTATAGAAACAGCAGATTTCTAGATGAAGCAAAAAAGAAAGGGAGCATGGAAACATGAGTCCTTCCCCAGGAGGCTCCATCTTTAGCCAAATGATTGCGGCACACCCCCACCTGCCTTTAGGGGCGCCTCTAGTTATGACTGTCCCTTGAACCAGAGAGCCTGCCCCGAATGATTTGGCCTGAGAGGCAGGACCCAGGGGCAGCAGGCACATGCCCAGCCAGCCGATCACACCTCCTTCGCCACCAGTCGTGGGTACTTTCCAGTTCTTGGTAGGACCGGCCCCTAAACACAGGTGGGGCTAGGGTAGTCACTGAGGCTGGCACACCTTTCTCCTGGGGTTTTCACTCAGGACTCTCTCTTCACCTTCCTCACCATCCTCAGGTCTGCCACTCTCCTCGCTCTGTGACGGGTTCCTCTTCCTTAGCAGGCTGCACGGGACAAGCCTGACACGGGCCCTCGGGGAGCATGCCGCCCGAGCAGGCAGGGAAGGAGTAGCGGAGGCACCTAGGGCTGTCATCGCGATCCTGCTCCGCAAAGAGGCGGGCCCCCCATGGCTCCAGTCCTCCAGAGGTTCGAAACTCCATTGCCTCGTTGAGCCGGCGGTTTCTGTCTACCCTCGGGGACCTTCATCCACCCGGGAACACCAGCTTTGCCTGCGGCCCTGAGCTGCTGGAAGCGACTGTGACTGCGGGCTCGCCCGCCCGCCCAGGAAGGGTTACGGCGGAGTGTAATTGCCCGCGTTTAGTTTGTGTGCGCGCGTGTTGGAGTGACGGGGAGGGCGCGCGCCTCTCTTTTGTGCCCATTATTTATTGCGTTTGTCTTCCATTGAAAGCTAAATACACTGCGAAGTAGGTTATTTAAACTGGATCTCGGGTGCCTTTAGCAAGTGGGGAAGTGGGCGGTGAGGAGGGAGAGAGACAGGAGGTTGGGCAGAGGAGATCAGACGGGCCAAAGAAACAGAACGGGGCTGTTTCCCTCCCCTGGGAGGGTAAGGCAGCTGTGCTGCGGCTCCTGCGACGCACACAGCCCCTTTGCCGGAGGGTCTTGGAGAACTTTCTGTCCCAGGCACTTGGGAGGCCGCTTCCAGTGGGCTTAAATTGATTGATGATTTATCAATAAAACTAAGGCACCGCCTAGCGCTGCAGCCTGCTGGAGTCGGCCGTGAGCTTCCCCTCCTGGAAAGGTGGGTTTCCACCTGACCTCATCGTACCTGGGCCCCCTGCGTGCCCCGGCTTTGTGCAGCCTGGAGCAGGGCAGAAGAGTGAGGGAGAAAGAATGTCCTTACTGTGTACTATACTTGCTGGATCCAAAGGATTTGGGGTCTGGTCTCTACCGAGGGGCATGCCCCCCACCCTTCCCCGCACGTGCCTGTGTGCGCTTATTCAAGCGCCAACTGCCTGCAGGCTGGGGCAGCTCTTTGTCATCTCAAGAGACTCCTGGTCCATCAAAACCACTCATGAATTCTCTTTTGTACAGATTTGATAAAGGGTCTTTCTGGAGTACCAGAAGTACTGAACATAATTCATAACATGAAACAAGATGAAGTAGAAAGAGCAAGAGAAGATAATAACTGGGGAAGGGAAAGTTTTAAGCTTTGTTACAAGCCGGGAGGATGAGTCAGCAGCACGTGTGTCTTGAGGGAGAACTTTTCACAAAGCTGGTTTTGGGGTGGGGACTTAGGTGTCCGAAAAAGGAGGCCAAAGGACTCCAAGAAGGAGTGAGAAGTAGGGAGTGGGAGGAGACGGGTTGAGGCGCAGAAGGAGGAGAGGGGCAGATCGTGAGGGGGGTGACCTCTTGCTCTGCCCTGCCCCCTTCCCCTCCCCTCCTTCCCCTCCCCTTGAAGGAAGGAAATATCCTGGGGCCGTCATCATCTCCCCATCTCTCGCTTCTCTCCTGGTTTAATTAACTTCCTGTTCTAATTTGGAAGAGCCTGCAGATCTTTCTCTGCTGTGGCAACCGATCTCTTTTATGAAGCCCACCCTGGAGCTCAGAAGAGCTATGACTTCCACAGGGACTTGGATCCTCAGTAGCTTTTGCGGTCACGGTCAATTGAGTAAGCAGAGGCTGGCGTGAGGGGAGAGAGGGGGCCGTTGCTCTGGTCAGTCGTCTTGCTTCCCACAGCTTCAGTCTGCCTCTTCCCCTTCCATCACCGGGAGTCAAGCCTCTCCTCCCATCCATACACCTTTGCGTCTTTCTCCTTGTGTTACCTCGCCTGTCTCAGGACAAAACACGCTTTGTTGCGATCTCTTTGAGCATGAGGTGAATCTGAAAAGAGAGATGAAAGACAGGAAACGTGGATAATCGTACTAGCCACCATTTTTGCTACACCTGCTGTGTGCCAGGCGCTGTGCCAGGCACTTCACGTATATGACCTCTGATTCTTACAGTGCCCTTGAAAGTGACTCTTGTCATTCTTTGTTTTACATATGAAGCAGCTGAGGCACAGAGGGGGTGAGTGATCGGCCCAAGGTCACACAGCTATGAAGTGGAAAGCCTGGGTTGGAACCTAGTTTTGCCTAACTAGAGAAGCCCAGATTCTTTCTACTTCTCCTTGCTGCCATTTGTTAGGGCAGAATAGGAGAGAAGATGGTGGCTGATAGGGGAATTCAGTTCCACTTAATTCACACAACAAACCTTAGAGGACCTACTCATTGCCAGGACCTATGCTAGATGTTGGAGTGTAAAAGAGATTGTGTTCCTGCCCTCGGGAAAGGAAAACAGACTATGTTCAATCAGTGCCATAGTGAAGTGTCTTGTCATGCTTAGTGCTGTGGGGTCATGAAGACAATGCCCACAGTCTGTCTGAAGCGGTCAAGAATAGCATCGTAGAGAAGCCTCCCAGTGTCTTGCATGGCAAAGTGGTTGCTTGGTAGGTTCAGAGAACAGCAAGAAAGCCAGAGAGCTCCAGGGTGAGCTGAGAGATAGTTGGGGCCAGATCCAATGTGGCCTGGTTGGATTCTGTTTCTCATTTAATGGGAAGTGGAAGTATTTTGAGCAGATGGATGGTCTGATCTGCTGTATGTTGAAAGATCACCCTGACTGCTGTGTGGAGAACCGGCCAAAGTGGGGCAAGAGTGGAGGTGGTAAGAGAGCATTGGTAGTGAAGTCTGGAGTGGTCGTGCTGGTGGCGGTGAGCGGTGGTCTGAGTGGGGTGTGTTCTGAAAGGCAGGGGCCAGTGATGGGTCCTCGGCGACAGGGATGAATCAGCAGTGGTGCCATTTACCAAGACAGGGACACCTAGAGAAGAAAGAGGTTGGTTGGACAAGGTCAAGAGTTCATTCAGGGGCATGTTACATTGGGGACGCCTATCTGATGCCTGTTGGTGATCCGAGCCAGAGATGCCGTGGTGAGAGAGCGGTGGAATACATGAGTCTGGAGCTCAGAGGAGAGGTCAAGGCAGGACACACACATTTAATTTCTTTTAAGATTTTATTTGTCAGAGAGAGAGAGAGAGCACAAGCAGGAGGAATGGCAGACAGAGGGAGAAGCAGGCTCACTGCTGAGCAAGAAGCTCCATGTGGGGCTCGATCCCAGGACCTGGGGATCATGACCTGAGCCAAAGGCAGATGCTTAATGACTCAGCCACCCAGGTGTCTCAGGACATATGCATTTAAGAAGCATCAATTTATTAATCATTTTAGAGTCATGGGATGATGTCCCATAGGGGGACAGTGTCCCTAAAGAAGAGGGCCAAGGCCTGAGCTCAGGAACTACAACTCTCTGTGTATTAGGACAGCAGTCAGCCTGTTACTAAGCCCTTGAGAACTTGGGGTTTTTCTCTTGGAGCTATTTCTTCTGGAATTTAGCCCACATTTAGCATTATTAGTCCTCTTAGGAAATTATCAGGATAATAACATGCTCTAGGGCCAGTTTCTTGATTGGAACAGGAACTGCTTTGCCCTAGGGAATGAAAATAGGAGTTCCGTTACCAGCCAGGGAGCTAGCTGCAGGTTTAGGGCAGAGAGAATTTCAGAGTTCTTCGATCTGAGACTACTGTGGTTTGGTTCATTTTCCTTTTGTCTCTGCCTCTTCTCCTGTGAAATAAAATTATATTTTCCTTCAAGATGATGTCGTTTGCAAAGCTTGGATTTTATGTCTGTAACCGTATCTCTCTGCGTTCAACAAACTTTCAGTGAGGGCCTGCTGCATTCTGGACACTGTTCTCCCTTTTCTAACACGGTTCTTTTCTCCCGTTCCCTATTGCCCCTCGGTGTCCTCTGCTGCCTTTCCACTCCTCTTGACATGTTACATTTGTGCGTCAATCACTTACCTGTCATATGGTTCAGCCGTGGACACTGGAGCTACCCAACCTTGAAACCGCTTTTGACTTCTCTTTTCTTCTCCCACCCCACATTTAATTCGTCCATAATTCCTGTTGAGTCCCCATTCCGTATTATCCAGAACCTGACCGCCAGTTCTAACCCCCAGCACTACCCCCCGTTCCAAGCCTGAGTTCTGCAGTGCCCCTGATGGCATCATTGCCCCGCATATCTCTGTCCCTATGACCTGGTGAGTTTAAGTTAGAGCTTGTCATTCAGGCAGGGAACCCTCCAGTGGCTCCTCCTCGCTTGCCAGCTAATAGCCAGAGCTCTCCCAAGGGTCCAAGGGACTCTATGCAATGTGCTCCCCCACCCCCTGCTCCTTGCCTACTCTCCCCCTCATGTCTCTGCTCTGGCCACAATGGTTCTCCTGTGCACCCATGTCAGGCATGCTCCTGCCTTGAAACCTTCCTGGTATGCTCTCTCGCTCACTTACCGTGGTGGGCCCACTCTTTGCCCTCCTCAGTGAGCTCTTTCATAACCATCCTATCTAAAATTCAACATCCCCTTCCCCGTTTTCTTTCTTTTCAGGGAATTTACCACAGTGTATATTTCACCCATTTATTCTGTCTACAGGCTCCCTCATCACACTAGAGTATAAGCCCCACAAGGGTAGGAATTTTGTCTCACTCACTGTTCACAGTATGTTGGTGTAGAATAAGTTCTTAGTAGATCTTTGCTGAATGAATGAATTACAGAATGTGAGTTCATGGCAGGTGAGCTGGTCTGTGCACTGTCTGTTACTCCCTGGCCCTCCGGTGACCTCTGGAGTGCCTTTGTGAGATGGCTCGCTGCCGTAAGGGACCCAAGAACAGCATTCCCATTGGAGAAGTCAGCTGGCCTCCACAGCGTTGAGCCATTCACCTAGACGTGCTTAGTCTTATTAACAAACTGCCCATCCCACGTTTGAGCTTAGGTGCATCCACAAAGGGCCTTATTGAGGTCGTATTTACCAAAGAAACAGTGATTTATTTGAGGGTCCCAAGATCCATTTCTGTGCATGAAGATAACTGTGGGGTCTCTGACTGGGGGGTGGGGAAGAGGTCAGAATTCCCAAGGGAATCCTCAGGAAGCCTTCACCCAGACGTACAGCTGGTGCCACAGTGAGCTTCCAACACCACTGGCTAAAGTTTGAAATTGTGAATGAATTGGAGATATTTGAACCTTAAAACCAGGAAGGGAAAACTACTGGCCCTAAGGATTGGGAGACCTCTTGCTTACATCCTTGGGAAACATCCAGGGTGAGGAATCATGGCACACCACAGACAGCACGTATTTTATGCCAGGCAATGTTCTAAGCATACTATAAATACAAATTCGCTTAATTTTTCCTAACAACCTTTTCCAGTAGGACTGTCCTATCCCCATTTTACAGTTGAGAAAACCAAGGCTATCTATGCCCAGAATCTGTGCTCTTAACCATTATGCTACAACTATTTCAAAGTCAGTATTGCCAAAGGGCCATTTAGGGGAGTAGACAACTTATTTAATTTGCTTACGTGTTATATTTTGATTTTTATATTGTTGTAGGGAGTAGCTGTGTGTGAAAACTGACTTTTTAATGAGGCATGCATGTATGAACACTGTAATTAGTATTTCCAAGATAGAACAGGTTTTTTCCGTTCCTGCACCTAGCTGGAGACCTTGCTCATGACACATCTTTTCTTTTTTTTCCTTTCATTTCCTTTTCTTCTTCTTCTTCTTCTTCTTCTTTTTTTAATTTAAATATCTTCATAAGAGAGAATGTTAGAATAGGGCTGTCCTTTTGATGAAAGTACTGGAGGGTTTGGGACCCTTGAAGACTGGTCAGATGCTAGTAAGCATTTTTCACCTTTGATCGTCTTTACTAAGGAATTCTTGATTACCAGGAAGGATTCTATAGTAATTAGAGAAGCCTGTTTCTTATCCTCTCCTGTTTTTTGCTTCTGCCTGCCTGCCTTTCCATGTCCACTGATGTGAGCTGGCTCACCATCAGGTGTCTGGGGCAAGGAGGCAATCAGGTGTGCAGCAGCCCACCTCACAGAGCACCGAAGGTAGCTCAGGTAATGAGTGCTGGTCAAAGATGTGCAGTACTTAGCCTGACCAGAAGCTTGAAGATGGCCCTCTGACCCATGCCCCTTCACACTTTGCCCTTGCCTCGAGGGCACAGAGCTGGGAAGCTAGTCTCATCTTGGAAGCACTGATTTTAAGAGAAGAGGCAGACTTATATTTGCTGGACTTATTGTTATTTGAGAGGCAGCGTCTTGTTGACTCCCATGAATGGTGCCCACATGCCCAAACTTCCAGTGCCATTGCCATTCGAGGCGAGTAGTGGGTGAGTGGCTCCACACTGACCCTCCTCAGACTGAGGTCCCATTGATCGCCAGAGCGTGGTCATCGGGGAACTCGCCTCACCTTGGCTGGCCTTCCTTTTTTGGGGAATAATCAGAACCCTCAGACCCTACTGCCATCTTCACAAATAGAACTTCCCACCTTTCCCAACTTTCTTCCAGGCAGGCTTGAGATAATCCTTTTCATGGAGAGGGGCTGCCACGGAACTGTTTGGGAACAGGAGCACAGGTTGGCTACACGTCCCTCTGGTAAAACTGAGGAGTGGGAAGAGATGGAGTAGTTGGGCTTGGCCCTTGGAGGCAGGGCTTTCATGGGGGCGGTGGGTGGGGGAGTACGTCGTCCCTGCACAGTGCCACGCCTCACGCTCATGTAATTAGACTCCTCATGCCACTTTCCGCTGATAAGGGTGAGGCTGCTACCAAGTCACTTGAGATGAAATTAGGTCGCCTGTCACAATTCCTGTGGGACTGAGGTAGAACGGTGCTTACTATACACCTTGCCCTACTTTCCCCTCCAGCTGGATCTGATCCCACATCCCAGCTGGAAGGAGGAGAGAAGGCCTCTCTGGGCTACTCTGATCTCCTCGGGGTGGGGACCGGCCCAGGAATGCCTCTCTTAACCTAACATGGAGTTGCTTAATGGAGGTCAGAGGGAATCTTTTATCCCTTTGTGAGTCCAATTTGTAGAACGAGAGGGAGACATGACCCCAAAACCCTCTGAGTGTGGGAGACATGAGAAAGGCCCCATTTGTCATTCTGAACGTGGAGGAAGGAATGGGCAGTTATTTGTCTTCTCTCAGAAAGCCCTGATCCCTGGTTGCTAGCTCTTCCCTGAGAATGGAAAGCAGGAGAGTTGTCCAGAGACTGAGTGAGCGAGGGAGGAAAGGCAGAGAGAGTCAGTTGGGAGTGTGTGTGTGCGTGCCCGTACACTCCTGTGTTTAACTTAGGATGCTGCTGAGGAGGAGACCGAAAGAGAGAAGTGAGAGCAAGCAGGAAAGGTCACGGAGTGGGGGTGAGGGAGGCAGAACGTGGACAAAAGCCTGCCTGATGAGGCAGTGAAAACTCCATGAGGGGGAAGAGAGAGAGAGAGAGAGAGAGAAGAGAGAGAGAAGCCTGGGAGGGAGGGAGGGAGGGAGGAATGGGGGCTGGGGAGCAGGATCAGCACGAACTATTTCCCAGATGCTGGGACACCGCTCAGCCCTCAGCCGGTGACCCAGAGCCCCCACCCCTTAAACCTCCAGACAAAACACAGGCAAGGAAAGAATTCCTTTATTTTGTTTTCTTCATGTTTTGGGAATAGGAATAACAACCAAAAAAGAAACACAGGGGGCAAAAAAAGACAGGGAAAAAAGTCTGTGATGGAGGTATGAAAATTTAATCAACACCCAGCGTTCCTAGCAGTTCGGGAACATGGCTAGATCTCATTATCTATGCAGCTATTTCTGTCACCTGGAGGGGGCCCTCAGCTGCGCTGGCCCTTGCCTGGGCTCCCGGAGACAGGGCCTGGGATCCACTGGGCTGGCCAGGCAGCGGGGAAGGGAAGACCGGGTGACCCGGGGAGGCTTCCGGCACAGGGCGGTTTCAGGCTTTACCTGGTAGGGACTGATGAAGGTGAGGATTTTAGCACAGAGTCTCTAAACTTGTAATCTGAGCATTTAAACCTCAGCCATATTCCCTTCGGTATACGGGTATGGGTCAGTCTACCCTACTCGACCTCTCAGCGACATTCAGCCCTGCAGCTCCGTCCCTCCCTCTTGAAGCTCCCGGTTTCAGGGCCATCTCACTGTCCTGCTTCCTTCCCTTTTTGTCGTTGCTTCTTCTCCTTGGAGCCCTCATTTCTTCTTACACGCCCTTTCCCTTGGGATACTGTTGAAAGTCCCTTGACTATACACTGATGACTCGATTTTATATTTCTAGTCCAGAACTCTCCTCCGAGCTCCAGGCGGAGATGGCTAATTACCTACAGCTGGCACCGTTGCTAAATACCTCAGCCTTACACAGAAGTCTTGATCTTCCTGCCATCCTGGTTTCCAGTCTCCCCCCAACCCAGTACGGGAGCCCCACCGCCTGTTCAGTTGTGTGAGCCAAAAGCCCCCTTGTCATCCTTGTTTCCTCCGGCTCCTTCACTTTGTCTCCCTGTCAGACAGCAAGGCTTACAGATGCTGCCCGCAGAACAGGTCCCAGTCCCTCGGTCTCTGTCTCCGCTACGGAGACTCTGGTCCGGGGACCGTCTTCTTTCCCAGATTATGACGGCCACCCCTTGACTGCCATCCCAGTTTCCTCTCTGGAGCCTCTGTCTACCCTGCAGCCTGAAGGGTTTTTAAACAAGGCACAGTTTCTGTGTCACTTCCCTTTCCAAATGCTTTATTGGGTTCCTGTTGCACTTGAACTACACACAGAACTCCTTAATGGCACGTGATCTGCAGGAATCACAAGCCTCCCGGCTTCAGCTCCCTCGGAAAGTCAGGTATGCGGTTCTGCAGGTATGAGAATTTCCGGCCTCGGTAGTCTCCCATCTTTCTGGTTAAACTCCTACTCAGCTTTTAGGTCCCAGTTTAAAGGACGTCCCCTGAGGAAAATGTTTTCTGGGCACGGGCCCTAAACAGACTCAGCTGTGCCCAGGGATCATACTCACGACTCTTTCTGTTTTCCCGTGGATCACTTACCGTCGTTGTACTATTCCAGTTACTTGTGTAATGTTTCAGGCACTAGCATTCCTCCTACTAATCACAAGGCTCCATGCGAGCACGGCTGTGTCTGGGTAGTCACGGTGGTGGCTCTGGAACATGGCAGGCAGCCCACTGTAGAGACTGAACAAGTGAGGGCAATGTCTCCAACACCTGTGCTCAAGGTGCTTTGATTCAGAGAGGGTGGGGGTGGGGCAGGACATTCAGAAAAGCGTAACAAAGAGTCCTGGGCCCTAAGACCCCTTCCTATTTGGCCCTGTTCTGTGTTCAATTATCAGCTTGTGTGCATAGGCATTTTTTCCCCCAAATAGAGCTTATGTATTTCTCAAGGACTGTGTCTTCCACTCTGTGGTCACACGTGCAGTGGGTTTTATCTTCTTGGATCTCGACTGTCCATAGATACCCCCCAGCCCCCACCCAGCCGGACGCACCTCCCTCTCTCCCACACTGGCCTGTCTCCGTGGGGTTCCAGTTCTTCCCGCAGCCCAGACCGCCTGCATTATGACACCCTCATCGCTGCATGTTCTCTGCCGTGGCTGTTGTTCTCCAGAAGCTTCAGCTCTCTGCAAAATGCGAATGAGATTATTAATGGTAATAATACCTTGTCTATCTTTCAGGGCTGTTGTGAGGAAAGGATGAGTTCATTTATGTCAAATACTTTGAAAACCCTAAAGCTCCATCAGAGTGCTGGAATTAAGTAAGAACGTTGGGGAGTGACGAGAGATGAGCGATCACTCTTAACTACAGCAGAAAAGAAAGTTTCTTGGAGGAGGCGGGATTTGGAAGGAGGCTGGAAAGATGGTGATTCCGGCAGATCCTGATGGTGAAGAGAAAACAGCTTCAGGTGGCGCGTGAAGAGGAGTATTTAACGAAGCGATGTGGATGGGGCCTACGAGGGGGGTTTAGATCTCAGGGACTAGCTATAGTGGTACGTCACTTCTGGTCCTGGGTCTAAAGAAGCAAGGGGAGGAACGGAGGTTATCACAGCCCAGTGAGAGCTGGAAGCGGGAGGAGGGACCTCCAGACCGTCTTCACAGCCAGAAGGTGCCCTGAAATCAGAGGGAGCGGGGAAAGTCAGCCATCCGACCCTCTCCTGCTGCAGGTGCCTGTGGTGAGAAGCGAAAGGGTTAAGAAGCCAGGTGAGGAAGCTTGCTTGATTGCTTGAACAGGGCCACCCTCTCCCTCTCGGAGCACAGAAACAGGCAGCGAGTAGATGGGGGAGGGGCAGCACAGATGGGTGTGGTTGGGGAAGGCAGGAGCAAGGAACCCAGGATGCCCAGATGAAGACGATAGAGTGAGGAGAGCAGAAAGGCTGGAAGGTATTGAGGGGCAGCTAAAGAAACCAGTGGGAAGTAGGATTTAAGAAGTAGGTAGCTTCCACCAGACCGTGAGGGCTGTTGTTAGGCTCGGAAGGTTGGGTGTTATCCTGCTGACAACGGAAGTTACAGAAGATGTTTCAAAGGCGAGGACCCATTATTAACACTGTGTTTGAAGAAATGGTTTTGTCAGAGGTATGTGGGTCAGGCCGAGAGAAGCAAGGAGTGGCTGGAAGGCTGTTGTCATAGGAGCTGTTGTGAGGGGAAAGGGGGCCCAGACAGAGTGGTGGCTGACTGAAGATGGAAAGCGCCCGACGAACATGAGGAACCATTGGGAATGGGGGAGACTTGGGTGTGGAGGCTGTCAGTAAGGACACCCAGGGCACAGAGAGCCCCCCAATCCTGGCATTTGTGGGCAGGAGCCCTTTGCTTGCCCCTCTCCCTCCTTCCCCTCTCTTCCAGTCCCATGCCAGGGGTCTTTGTGACCAGTTGCTTTTCTCTTCTTTTCCTTGGGGCATCACTGCTGCAGCTGCCTAGCTCCTTATTTCTGGGGGCTCCTTCCACACCCCTGATCGCACGTTATTACTATGAGACTCGGTAATGATGGACTGAGGCTTTTGTGTCTGTGGGGCTGGTGGGAGGCGTCTCCTGACTCTTCTAACCCTTGTGCAGCTGCCTGGACGGGGGCTGCCATTTGAGACACTGTGGAGACAGCCGCACCCACACGTGGGCCCGCAGGGGGTGGGACGCCCAGGAGGAGGAAATGGAGGGCGAATATTTGTCTTCCCCGGCTTTCTCCTGAGCACCTGAAAGGATGCCTTACCCAGCAGGGCCACCTCTTGCCCATCTGTCCGGCGCCATTCCTTTATTGTAATGCCAGTTTCTAGTTCATGTCCACCAAGCACAAAAGTTACATCAGGGCCACATGGGAACAAAGCGAAACCATGGAAGGGCTCCTTGGGTTTAGGCTTGAAGTAGGACAAACAAGAACGTAAAACATAACCCCAGGAGTTGAGGGCCCAGGAGAAAGAATGGCGGTGGGGCTGGCTGGCTGGCTGGCTGGCTCAGTGGCTCGCTCTCAGGCTCTCTGCCCTCTTCTGCTCTCCCTTCCTTAAGACCTCTTATTTGAAAGATGTTTGTGTTTTGTTTTGTTTTTGTCAATGAGAACTGAATGGAGGCAAATATTTGGAAAGGTTGGATTTTGAGAAGGGTTGTTAAACAGAAAACAGTTCGGCAGGTATGATGGGGAAGCCTTAGGAATAATAGTCCCAAATGTGGCAGACAAGGAGAGGAACCGAGTGGGCAAACGAACACCAGATGCAGTGAGTGTGGGGGTAGAAGGGGCTCTGGGATGAGGTGAGGAGTTGGTGAAGGTTTTGCCTGAGAATGTGTATGCAGATGGTAAGAAAATTGCTAATGAGCCCAAGTAAATTCTAACGCGTGTTCATTATGTGATTAAGCAGTATGGCTGCGTTCCTTCATGCATTATCTTGTTTAATTCTCCTAACGGTTCTGCGAGATAGAACTATTAGCTTTCGTTTGTAGATGACAAAACTGAGGCCGAAAGGGAGCATCTTGCCTTAGGTCACACAGCTGGTCAGGGGCACAGGTGGATCTCAGACTTGATATTACAATCAAGGGATCGTTGCACCTGGTTATAGTTCCTTAGAACTAGCTGGTCTTGGTTTTCCACCCAAGACAAGCTAGTTCTAAAGAACTACAACCAGGTTAAAGAGGAGTTAGGAGAAGAGCACACACATCCACCTTCCGCATGCTCAGAGCTGGCCCAGAGATACCAGCACAGGTGTTAATTAGACGGATGGTCAAGAAAGGCTGGAAAAAGCCCTGTAAGTTTGGTGTGTAGAAAGCATCTTCCTTACCGGTTATAGATCTTCATAGTCTAAAGCCCCTGTCAGTTTGTTCCCCATGTTGCATAAGGACAACCAGGTCCTGGTGCTCCAGGACCACCTAGAGGGTCTGTGGCTTGGGCCTACTTCCTGAAGACCAGTCCTTTCCAGTCCCTACACATCATTTTTCCAGCCATTCTTTTCCCCCTTATCCCCAGTCATAGACCAGGAACCTAAACAAGTAAGGCTGAGAAGACTCCTTCTACGTGTCTTTGAGTAATTGGGGTGGGGGGTGGCCTACAGAATGTATGTGAGGATTTGTTGGGAGGTACCAAAATCATTTCTTTTTCTATAGTACTTTCTACCTTGCCTAGTCTACAAAAGACAGCCAGTCTCCGAGTACAATACTGTGTACTTTGGTTTTTTCATTTGACATGCCAACTATTCTTAATCATCTTTGGATGAGAGCAAAATGTTCTGTTGCAAACATTGTTTCTCACATGGAAATCACTGAGAGAGTTGAAAGCAGGCCTTGTGAACTTGGTCATCTAAATCTTATTTGCAAAGACACATACTTAGGTAGCTCTGTCAATACTGGCATTAAGACTCAAGAAAACCATTTGGTGCTGAGCTCCCCAGACTCAGTGGGGTGTCTTGATGCATGAGGCCCCTCTGAGGCCAGCTCAGCCCCATGCACACTAGCAAGCAACTTGGCTCTGGTGTAAATAAAACTATGGAAAATGGTTCTTCATTGAACTTTTTACTATACAATGGACATTATACTGAGGTCTTTACTATACAATGGGCATTATATTGAGGTCTTTAAATCCATTATTTTCAACTTTTACAACACCTGCAGTACAATGTCATTGTGTCAGAGTCAGATCTTGGAAAAATGGTAAAGTGTGATTCTAGCTGCCAGCCTTCCTTTCCTTTCCCATATACACCTTTTGTAAAACTCCCCCCTCCTATTACCACAGTCAACACAGTTTGGTCCTCCATGCCTCCTCTATCAAATTCTCTTCCCCATTCATTCATTCATTCATTCATTTATTCATCCATCCATCAGCTCATACTAATAAGTAGTATCATGCTCACTGTACTGGGTACCATCATGGGCACTACTCCAAGGAAAGGTACTAATTTTAGTTGCTTATACTTTTGCTTGATTTTAAGTCTGTATTTTCTCTTGGAAAACCATTTATACTAAACACTTACTTCTAACCAGAGAATGGAAGACCCTGTCCATTACCAGCAAGTACATTGGTGAGGTGTTTTGGGTAGGTGTATCACTGCTGTCAAGCCAGACAGCAGCCTGCTTTCCTCAAGGATAAGATAGACTTGAGGTACACAGAGGTGAGTTCAAGCATGATTTGGACCTACCTCCAGAAGCTCTTATGTTACTTGGTAATCTGTAGATTCAATCAGCCTTCATCCCCTCACCCTATCTCAGTATCGGTAACTGGGAAGAACCTGTGGGGTCATGTTTACTGCCATAATTATTCTAGTGTATGAAAAGTCACAACATTGTGATTGTGCAACTCTGTGGTTAGCAGATTTTTCATTGAGTAGTTGACTTATGTTACAAGTCTTAAATGAGGATCACTTATATCTGGTCATTCTAGAATGCAACCAACTCTCCCTGTTTACCCTTGGTAAAAATTTTAGCTGTGGACAAACTATTTCCTTATTGCATACAGGTGGGAAAATAAGGTATCCTCTAAAAACACAAAAGAAAGAGAAATAAGATCTCCTTCTGAATGTCAGTGTACAAATCTAAGAGTAGGGATTGCTAAATCATGTTCCAGTCTACTGGAACCAGTCTAATACTATTAGTAGATAATACTAATACTAATACTATTAGTAGATTAACATACCTGAACAAAATGTGGCCCTCAGAGTAGGTGCTGACCATCTGCAGAAGCAAGGGAAAGAAGAAGCTTGGAGAAAAATGTAGGTCCTACCTAACCATCCTAGCTTCTGTAAGGCAGAAGTTTCTCTGCCTAAGGAGTAGACTTCCAGGTCTATCTGGGGCATCTACTCTCCTGGAGGGGAGTGGCTAATGCCACAGATCTTTCCAATCCTGCGACTCCATTTGCTCTGAGAAATATTTCAGTTACAGATTGGCTTCACAGGTGCCTGATGGGTTGCTGATTGGTTAACCTGAGCATGTGGGCCATGGATATTATATAGTTCTGTCATTGGAAAAGTTGCTGATGGTGAATCTGATGTGAGAAATCCATTCTTTGGGTGAATGAATCATGTTTGTGAACAGCCTATGCTCAGGGCCAAACTGGGGGTGTATGGAGTTTACTCAGGGAAGTTTATCACTGGGAGCCTCTTAGAAGTCCATCTGAGCCCCAAGCAGTAGCCCTTGGCACTGTCCTTTTTGGGGTTTGACGCCACCGGCCCCTGGGCCTTTTTCAGTATCAGTCAGTTGGGACAGTCCCATGGAGAGCAGACGTGCATGAACACACATACACACAGGTTACATTTAAAATGCTCTTTCCTGAAGAGCTACTATGATCTACAATGCCAGGCAAGATAACTCCACCATTCATTTCTTTGAGTATACACAAAACTATCAGGTTGGCTGAGCAAATTTTCCCACCTTAAGGTCATGAAGATATTCTCCTGCCTTATTTCCTAGAAGTTTTACTGGTTTACGTTTCACATTTGGTTTTCAGCACACCCAGAATTGATTTTCATGTATGTTGTGCATGGGAGTTAAGACTAATTTTTTTCCATATGGACATGGGATAGCACTTTTTGACTAGCACTGTTTACTGAAAAGGTTATTTATCATTGACCCTATATGTATGAGTCTCTTTCAGGGCACTCTGTTCTGTTGTCTCTTTGCTTGGTCCCAGTACCACCATTTCTTAATAATTATAGATTTATAGTAAATTTTGATATGTGGTAATATAATTCCTCCAAATTTGTTCTTCCTTTTCAGGCTTGTCTTGGC
The DNA here is from genome assembly GCF_010015895.1 of Lontra canadensis. Classification (NCBI taxonomy): domain Eukaryota; kingdom Metazoa; phylum Chordata; class Mammalia; order Carnivora; family Mustelidae; genus Lontra; species Lontra canadensis. The sequence continues at coordinate 6,335,974 of NW_022631018.1, read as the reverse complement.
TATTACTTTTTTCTTCTAGCATTTTCGTGTGTGTGTGTGTGTGTGTGTGTGTCTGTTTGTATATATATTAGAATTATAATTTAGAATTATTTTAGAAAAATTTTATTTATATTATATATCTATTTTAGAATTGTCAATTTCCATCACAGAAATTCCTGCTAGAACTGCTCTGAATCTATAGATTTGGGGAGAGAATTAACATCTTTACAATAGAGAGCCATACCATTTATGCATGTAGCGTATCCCTCCATTTATTATATCTATTTTAATTTTTCTCAGTAATGTTTTATAGTATGTACTGTGTAGAAGTCTGATGTATCTTAAACAATGTTTTCGATATTCTCATAATTGGTGTTTTTAAAGTTTGTTTTCTAATATTTTGCTAATAGTATATTAACATACAAATGAGTTTTGTTTATTGAATTTCTATCTGGCAATCTTGCTAAATTCACTTCTGCATTTTAATAGTGTATCTGAAAATCCATCTACATACATAATCATGCCAGCTGCAAATAATGATAGTTTCATTTCTTCCTTTCCAATCCTTACACCACTATTTCTCTTGTCTTATTGCACTGGCTAGGACCCCTAGTACAAATTAAATTTAAGTGGTAAAAATGGGTGTTCTCATTTACAGTCGCCATGAAAAAGGTTTCAATATTTCCTCATTAAATATTTTTGTTAAAGCTTTTTCATATATATCCTTGTTTTGGCTAAGAAAATTTTCTTCTAGTCCTAAATTGATAAAGTTGTTGTTTTTTTTTTTTAATCAAGAACGGAGGTTGAACTCCCTTAAATTCATTTTTTTCTACTTATTGCATCGATCATATAATTTTTGCCTATATTTTAATCTAGTGAATTACACTTTTTCTTTTTTTTAAAGATGAGCAGAGGGAGGGACAGAGGGAAAAGCAGGCTCCCCACTGAGTAAGGAGCCCAAGGAGGGGCTCGATCCCAGGACCCTGAGATCATGACTTGAGTCAAAGGCAGATGCTTGACTGACTGAACCACCGAAGTGCTCCTACACTTATTTTTCTAGTGTTAAACTTTCAGTGCTGGACTAACACAAACTTTGTTGTATTATGCTTTTTCTATGTCACTGGATTTGATTTATTCTGGTTTAGAATTTTATTCTATATGTTTATAATAGAGATTGGCCTGTAATTTTCCTGAAATGTCCTGGTTAGGTTTTGGTATCAGTGTTGGGCTTCCCACATGAAACAAGATATATTCTCTCTTTATTCTTTGGAATAATTTGTAAGATTTAAGGATTAGGGTTACTTCTTCCACTAGTGTTCATGCATCAAGTAATCTGGGGTTGGTGTTTTGTTTTTGTTTTTTGTTTTTAGCTTTATATTGGCCTTATCCAACTTGCAAATTGTTTAACAGTATAAAATTAATGTAATTCACTGTATTGAAAGGATGAAGGAGAAAAATTGTGATCGATGCAAACATGATCAATATAGAAAAAGAATTTAGTAAGGTTCAAGTTTCATTTTTGTGATTTTTTTAAGTACAGATTTAATTTCTTTGCTAGACATTAAACTTTTCAGCTTTCCTGTTCCTTAGATAGATTATTTCAAGTTGTATTTTAAAAATTACTGATGCATTGCCTCTTAATTTTAAAATTTAGTTGCATAAAATTGTTATTCTTATTTGATGTTTATAGGATCTCTAGTAATGTCCTCTTTTTTTTCATTCCCAATATTACTAATCTGTGTCTTCTCTTATTTTTTGATCAGTCTTGATAGATTCATCAAACTTTTTTAAAGAATTATTTATTTTAGAGAGAAAGCATGTACAAGTGAAGGGAGACAGAGAGAGGAATAGAGAATCTCAAGCAGATTTCCACTGAGGGTGGAGCCCAATATGGGGCTCAATCTCATGACCCTGAGATTCATGACCTGAGCCAAAATCAAGAGTCTGATCCTTAAACCACTGCACCACCCAGGTGTCCCAGCTTATCAAATTTATTAGCCTTCTCAAAGAACCAATTCTTTATCCGTATATACAATGGAATATTATTCAGCCATCAGAAAGGTTGAATACCCACCATTGGCATTGATGTGGATGGAACTGGAGGGGATTATACTAAGTGAAGTAAGTCAAGCAGAGAAAGACAATTATCCTATGGTTTCACTCATACGTGGAACATAAGCAATAGCACGGAGGACTGTAGGGGAAGGGAGGGAAATCTGAAGGGGGAGAAATCAGAGCAGGAGATGAACCATGAGAAACTGTGGACCCTGGGAAACAAACTGAAGGTTTCTGGGGGGAGGGGGTAACGGAGTAATGGGTATTAAGGAGCACACATGTTGTGATGAGCACTGGATGTTATATGTAACTGATAAATTGTTGAACACTACATGAAAAACTAATGATGTGCTATACTGTGTCTAACTGAACATAATAATAAAATATTCTTGATTTTGTTGATTTTCTGTATTACAGACTTATTTTTATTTTAATTTCTGTTGTTATTATGTTCTCATTTTGGAAGGTTTTAATATGCTATTCTGTTCCACCCTGTCTGTATATCTTTATATCTAAGATGTGTTTATTCTTAAAAATTTTTGTGTTGTAGTTGGCACTTTTAGTGTTTTTTTTTTTTTTATGGTAAGTTGCACCTGGAATAGTAGCTGGCATATTCTAAGTTTTAATCAGAAATTACTGAATGAATGAGTGAATGGGCACTGAGGTGTTCGTGACCAGCAGGAGATTGGGACAGAAATAGTCAGGGATCTGAATCTGTCCAGCCACAAGTGGAAGGTGCAATTCCTTTGGACACCTTTGTTCTGTGTTTAGTTGCCTCTCTGACTCTCTGACTGTGATTTAGCCAGCTTTCATGCTTATCTTTTTTATAGCAATCCCTCTATCAAGGACTCCTGCTTCCCTCTTCCCCTCCCCCCTCCCTCACAACGATAACAGTGAGAGGTGCTGCGGCTTAAGTATAGGACATATTCTTTGCCAACATTCTCATCGGCCTTTCCTTGTCAGTGTTCTCCCAAGGAAAGATTGCCACCCACACCTCTCTCCATTACAAAAGAGCCCAAATGACTCTGGGTATTTTAAGGGGCACAACGTTGTGACAGTGACGGAGTGATGTGGTATTAGCATAGTGACTCCGCGGGAAGTGCCATAGAACTTTTCATGTCATCTGGGTGACTGCTGCTTTGTCCACATTTAGCCAGGTGAGGCCCAGAGCTGAGGGAATTTATTTTCAGTGTGGGAAGAAAAGCTTCTTGGATCTGCATGGCAGCTTCTTCTTCTTTCTTTTTCTCTTTTTTTAAGACTCTAAACTTGATATGACTTTTCCTCCCTGCCTTGCCCCTGAGGCCCAAAGTTGCAGACAGTGAGTCCCTGCATGACATTTAATTTGCCTACAGTGGTGTTTTGAATGTTAAAGATCAACCAAGTATGAATTGGCTCCATGTCTGTATTTATGTGGGTATGTGAGATGGAGGGGATTTGGTGCACCAGAGAGAAAGGCTCTTGGGAAAAGTAGGAAGATGTTGGAGAGGGGATAATAAGTGGGTGTGACAGATGAGCTTCCCAGTGGCTGAAGGGACATCAGATGATCATCTGGTTGGGTCCTTCTGTCTTTGGGTAGGTAAAGTATTCTCACTCGTATTTCATGAACAACTTGTCTCAAGAGACATTCCATTACTTGGTAAAGAAGTAAGAATCGGATTCTTCTAGATTGTAAATTTCAGGGGTCAAAGGCTCTATTCGCTGTGGTTGATACTGTTTCCCCAGCACCTGGCTCAGTAAGTAGCCCACAGTAGGTGCTCAATAAGTGGTTGTTTAGTGGACCTCAAATGCATAACTATTGCCAGTAAAAGTTCCCTCAAGGTTATTCTTTAACATGTTCTTCAGAGTATTGGCTTAATCTGGTCCTGAAGTTCTTATTTTAAGATTATCAAGTTCTTTGATTTAATAGATAAACAACAGTAACATAAAATAAGTGGCTTTCAGTTTCTTAAATTAGGGCTTATAATTAAAACAAATTCTTATTAAGAATCTATTCTATACCAAGTGCATAATAAAGATCTAGGTAAGGAAGGGGACAGCAGGGAGCAAAATGATCAAAATACCTGCTTTCATTGATTACATTCTAAATAATGTAAAAAGCAAAATAACAAAATGATATACATAGTATGATAGAAGGGGTCATAATCCTTGGGGGCATGGGCAGGTTCGGTAGGTGGGTCTGGTAATGTGGTTTTTTTATAGGATAGTTGGGAAAGCCTCTAAGAAAAGTTGACTTTTGGATAAGACCTGAAGAAAGCTAGGAATTGAGACCTATGCATCCCTAGGGAACAAGCATTCTGAGAAGGAGCAGCACAAGGGAAAGCCCTGAGGTAAGAGTAGATCTAGAGAGGACAGTGTGTGTGGAGCTTACCAATAGGAGGGCAGTAGTAGGAGATGAGTTCATATATGGGGAGTCAGATCCTGGGGGTCCTGTAGACCATGATGTGGCTTTGAGGGGTGAGGTAGAAAGCTTTGGGAGAGCTGTGAAGATGGCAGTGATGTGATTCAGCTTGCACTTTGATAGAATTAGTCTGGCTGCTGTGTTGCGAGTAGACTGGAAGAGGGCAAAGGTGAAAGCAGGAAGACCAGCTAGGAAGCTATTGCAGTAGTCCAAGCAAGAGGGATGGTGCCTTGGATCGGGGTGGCCGAAGTACAGGTGGGGAGGAGTGGAATCCTGAAGGTTCTGAAGGAGAGGCTGATCTATTTATTGATGAGCCAGAAATGGATGTGAGAGACAGAGGGGAGTCAAGAGAGATCTGAAGGTTTTTGGCCTGAAAAACGGGTAGAATTGCATTGCAAGGGCCGTGTCATGAACTCAGATTGGGACATGTTGAGTTTGAGATGGCTGTTGGCCATCCTGGAGGACCTTGAATGGGTAGTATCTCTGTCTCTGAAGTTCAGAGAAGAGGTTTGTGGTGAGCTTCAATATTTCAGGGTTATTATAGCATATAAAGGTTTTGATTTTTGTTTTGTTTTACTTCTACATATTATTATAGCAGATAGCCATGAAAATTAGGTGGGAACAAAACTGTCATGAGTTCCATTTGGATATGGCCCAGATGGGTTTTCCTGTTTGAGGGGGGTGTGGGGGGGGGGACACTGAATTGTGTCAGGGCCTCCAGCCAAGCTAGCTGTAGAGTATAGTACAAGTACGTGTTCACCCTACAGGTGAGCCTCGTGAGAGCAGGCAGGGGGGTAGATCTACATAAGCCAGCGTCGCTACTGGAAAAGCAGCCTCATGCGGTGAGTCAGCCGTCATCACCGTCCTTGCTGTGAGGGGAGCATAGCCTGATTGCTGTGACAGATATGCAGATACAACTCACCTGGATAATGTCAGTTCAGCACGCTGACACCCCCTCATCCACATGTTGAGACATGGCTGACATGTGCAATTGAACTCATTTCTTGTTTTTCTTAGGGTTCATTCATCTCAAGGTGAGACTTGGAGATCGAGTTGACAGATGGGCCAGAGTGAACGCAGATCAAAGCATACTAGGACTGGTCAGCACTGCCCAGGACACTGGGAGGTTATCTTCTCCCAGCTTGTTTTCAGAAGGTGTTTCCTTGGGAGGAGTCCCAAGTGGGTTGTGTTGCATTCATAGCAATGTGGTGGGTCCTGGGAGTGCACAGAGGTAGAAGACTCACGCTTCTCTTAAGAGACTTATCATCTGGTGGAATTTCTATGGAAGTTCAAATAATAAACGCAAGATGGAGGATGCTAGAAGGCAAAGGCAACGTGTGTCATGAAGAACACAGAGAAGAGAAAGACTCCTGAGTGCCATGGAGTCAGAAAAGCCTGTTCCCACAGGAGATGAGGCTTGAGCTGGGCTTTGAGGAGTGGAGGGACTTAAATAAGCACAAGGAGGAGGAGAAAGTCTCCCCTGTATGGTTGTTCAGGCAGTACATAACTTTACACGGCACCCTATAATACACTGGTTGTGTCCACAGTCAGTGACCCCACCACAGAGGGACCCTCCAGGAGGCAAGAAGTATGAACAAAAGCAAAAAGGCAGAATTGGGTACGATATAGTCCTGTTAAATGCTTATCTAAAATCCATCCACTTGTTCAGGAAGTACTTATTGTCAGGCATCAACAAGCAGGCCACATCGACCATAGTGGAAGGTTCGTGCTGGAAGGTGGTGGCAGAGAATGGGCCTCCACTGTGCTATGTGACGTGAGGCCTTGAATGTCCAGCTAAGGAGCTAGAACTTTGTCCTATGGGCAGTTAGGAGCTGACAATTTTTGTTTGTTTTTGAGTAAGAGATTGAATGTTTTAAAAAATAATGTTCTGGTGGTAGGTATTATGGAGGGCACGTATTGCATGGTGCATTGGGTGTGGTGCATGAACAATGAATTCTGGTACACTGAAAAGAAATTTAAAAAATAAAAAATAAAAAATAAATGTTCTGGAAGCTATCTTGGTAGCATGGGGCAATCTGGCTTCAGTTATGAGGTGACCGGTGGTGAGGAAGTGACAGAAGGCCATTGGCTAGGGGAAGAGTTGCAAGTGTTAATGGAAAGACATGGTACTGCGGGGCCAAGAAGGTGCCTGTTAAGTGTTTGGACTGCCTGAGCCCACAGTTCTCTAACACCTAGAAAGGGGAGATGGGAAAAAATGGAATATATGCCTCTCTCCCTCGATTGCCCAAAGTCTAGCTGAATATAAAATGCATGTGAACATTGGAAGTCAATCTACCAATAAGAGAGGACTGTACTTGGATAAGCAGAAAGAAATATAGTAAGTAAATTTAATAATGTCCAGGATAACTAACATTTATGGAGCTCCCCAGTGGCTTCAAACATGACCATGAGTTACCACCCTTGATTCTCACTATAGCCCTGTGAGATTGGCATCATCATCTCCATCTTACAGTAAAAAAACCAAAATGCTGAGAGGGAGAGACACCAATGTTATCAGGCTCTTCACCGATTTCTCCAGAAATGATGCTGTTCTACTCCCATGTTGTCCTGTGCTGCATGTTGTGTCCGTCTTCTGAAGCCATGGGAGACCCTGCAGAAAGTATTGGTAGAATGAGGAGAAAGGGAAGGGGATGTTTCCCACTGGTAGGTCTTTTATGTGTGGTGAGCCCTGGCCCTTTCAGAGTCCTTGCCTGTATCAAGCTGTCTTTCTACAATGTGTAGGTAAGGGAACATCTACTCCCAGAGCCAGCTTTGTCTGTGGTGGTGAGGGTCATGCCTCAGCCCACCATGAGTGTGTGCCCTCCTCAAGGGGGATACAAGACCCTGATGATCTCAGACAGTCAGTACAGGCCTAGAATGCCCCTGGCCTAATTATAGTGTTCTTGAATAAGAGTCCCTACTCCCTCCTTTTGGATGTATTGGTTGACAAGGACTCCACCAACTCTCCCTGGCACTGGTCCACCAGAGCTGCCTCATGCCTGTTTCCATTCTCAAGTTGTGCTTGGCATATCCAAAGTAAGATCCTCCATTTCCTCCCCCTAAGAGTCTTCCACAGCGTCTTGGAAAGCCAGCTCTTGGCTCAGTAGAGGGCTGTTCTCTTTCAAGGAGTCGAGGCTCTTTCGTTATTGAACTGTCCTTGATTATGAGGGCAGTGTTAGAGGAGCTGATAGGTGTACGGGTTTGCTAGAGAAGCCAAAAATTACCACAGGCTGTGTGGCTTAAGTAACAAATTTATTTTCTCACTGCTCTGGAGGCTAGAAGTCCAACATGAAGGTGTGGGCAGATTTGGTTTCTCCTGAGGCTTCTCTCCTTGGCTTGCAGATGCCCATCTTCTTGCTGTGTCCTCATATGGTCTTTCCTCTGTGTGTGTTCAGTCTGGTATCTCTTCCTGTGTCTTTAGCAAGACTGGATTCGGGCCTACCCTAATGGCCTCAGTTTAATGTAATCACCTCTCTAACACACCCCATGTTCAAATACAGACATATGTGGTCATACTGGGAGTTAGGACTGTAACAAATGAATTTTGGAGGGACATAGTGTAGCCCGTAACGATGGAGAAGCTCTTCCCTCTTCCTTCTCTTGCCTCCACTTTCCCTAGGACCTTTCCTGGGAGTCCATTTGGCCTGGATCCAGAGGATAAAAGGTGGGATCAAAAGTGGTTGCTTACAAACTGGACAACAAGTTCCTTAAGGACAAGGACTACAGCTTAGATGACTTTTTCTGCCAGAGTTTAGCAAAGAGTAGACACAGTAGGTTCTCAGATGTTTGCTGAATGATTAAATGATTAGGGGACTCGTCTGAAGCAGGGATTTTTTTTGGTTTTAAATATCAGAAATTTCTGCTTAATCAAATATAGTACTTAAGACTTGTATAGATTTTGTAGAGTATAAATTTTACAAAAATCAAGCTGCAGTTGAATGCATTTTAAATTCAAATAATATAAAACTAATCCCATCTTCGGTATATGATATAAAGCAAATGACATTAAAGCAAAGCTAGAGCGTTCTGCTTCCTCCTCTGCTCCTCATGGGCTTTTGGATCTCAGGATCCAAAGTTTAGTTTTTTCTCAGGACCTCTTACCAAACAAAAATGAGGGGATGGACTCTCAGCTGACATGTAAGCTTCACCTAGCATGCAGTGTTTAGTCAATGGACACAGTTGCCTGGAGGAGGATTCTGATATCATATTCAAACTCATCTTTGCAGAGTAGCTTGTATGATTAGCCATGTCTATCAAATGCATGGGAGAGGGGAAAGGTGACATAAATGGAGATGTTCCCTGAGGTCACCCTGAGAAATAAAGTTCTATGAATTTATGATTTAGAGAAGGCACTTCAGAAACTTGCTGGGCCCAAAGTCATCACCAAGAACATCTGCTTGCATTGTACTGATGATATGTAGGAGTGCTCATTGGCAGAGATTTCTGGTCAACCAAATGCTGGGTGAGTACAGAGTATGTGACTTGATCTAAATTCAGGAAAACATGCACAGGGCGTAGGACTTCCATATGTAAATTTATTTAATTGCATTGATGTAAAATGTGCCATTGAGAGGGTAATGAGAGTGGTTATCTCTAGGTGATGATTGTGGTTAATTTTTATTTTTCTGTTTACGCTTTTCTTTTTAAATGTTCACGCGTTGCTTTTATGACCATAAGAACAAAATCTTATAAAAAATAATTAACATTCTAGCAGGGTGAAAGAACAATGAAAAATTTCAAAATTCAGTTCTTTGCAACAAACACATTACCCATGTCATTCAGTAAACATTTATTTAGCATAGACAGTGTTACAAGTACTGTGAGGGTTACAAATACAACTCAAGATGGATAGCCATTCACAGGATGTTTTACAGAAGAGCAAGCTCTTAAACTAGGTCTTGTGGGAAGAGTTAGCAATGGATAGAATATGTAAGGTGGACATCTCAGTTGGAGGAAATAGTACCTGTATCTGGAAGATGTGGTATGTTATCAAAGGACTGCAAGAGGTCAAGTTTAGATGTATGGCAGGGATCCTATCAGGGAGTGGGGAGAGATAAAGCTGAACATGCACACTGGGCCCAGACGGTTGCCTCACAGCTGCCGGTTGGTGGGCAGAGTGTAACCACTGCAGACCCCTGAGCAGAGGAAGGTCATAACAGAGCCGTGGATTGACAGAATGGACTGTGGTCACAGGGTGTGTTGGAGGGGACCCATAAGTCCGGCAAAGTAGATCAAGTATATGGGAATGCTGTCTAGGCATTCCAGGGTCTAGAAAAAGATTATCAAGGTGGTAGATACTTCTGGGAGCACCAGGTTTCTCCACAGTGTTGCTAATGATTACAAATTAAGGAGAGTAAGGTTTAAGGTCTCTCACTAACATGCTTATCCAGTAGGCGAGGCTAAAGGTTGCTAAACTTTTTGGAATCGTGATACAATAATTTCATTGTTTTAGTGTCATGTCTTGTCAGCCCACCTCTGCTTTCTCTGTCGAGCCTTCTTCTACCCCATTATTGACATTTAGTTCGTATTCATTTTAGTACTAAAGTGAACTAAATTATTTCTGTATTATGAAATTCACATTTGAGATCATTTAGACATATTCTGTAATGCTGGAAGCCAGAATCCCAAGACCAATTAAGTCCTATTCTTTAAAAAAAAAAAGAAAAAAAAATCACCAAGAAGCTAGAAGAGGTAAAGAAGTGCTGAAGTGGGCTGGTCTGCATCCCTCAGACAACTGACCAATGTCAATAACCTTTGAAATTTGCACTCTACGTGAAAAGCTCAGCTGTCCCACTGTAAAGCTCTGATCATTGGGGGTGCCCCAGGAAGCTTTCATTTTCTTAGATTCTTCAGCAACCCTCAGGAATGGGAACACTTTCAGGGAAAACATGAAACTAAGGAAGTAAATATCCACAGTAGTTACAGAGAGGAAGCAGGGCCTCTATTTCTGAAGGACTCTGTGCAGCCAAATAATTTTCTTCTATTAAAAATTGGAACCCCTTTGTCCTAGGAGCTCATTGCCAGACGTCTTTGTAGTCTCATAGTCAATTTAAAAATATGTTGCTTCTGGAAGATGGGAGCTTGAAGTGAATGCTATCACATGAATCATTTTTTTTTAATCATAGAAAAGTCTTAGGTGGGGTGTTGATGTCAAGATTAACTCAGAGAAAATTGACTGAAGTTAGGGCTAAACGATAGTGATCTCTGCAAAACTCATTAAGAGTCTGAAAAATGGATAGTTAGACTTCATCCTTGACCAAAAACCATTTGTCCCAGAGTGAAACATGGTAGCTGGAGAACGACAGTTCAGCAACGCTCAAGTGTAGGCGGGCCTTTTTTATGAACCAGGCATGTTCTTGACATTTACTGTGTCAATCAGCTTTTTGTAAATGGAATCTTTTTTTTTTCCCATTAACTTACCCTGTAATTTCAGCAATGTTTAACATTCTTCCCTGATTGATCTTGAGTTGACACATAACTGCGAATATTCGGCTTTGGAATTCAGCGCTTCTTTCTTGATTTCTTGCTCTTTTCCTTTGCTCTCTTTCCTTTGGCAGCTCCGTAAGGAGTAAATAGTGTGCCAGGTGCAGTCCTAGGTGTTGGGAATATAAAGATGCATGGCAGGTAAATAGTTACCAAATGATAGGTAACGCAATGCTGGGGAATGCAGGGAGACCCATGATAGCACAGAGTCCCTCTATCTAGAGAGGTGAGGCACCCGTAGGTGTTTGAGCTGAGTGCTAAAGGAGACGAAGATAGGAGGACGAGTTTGCTTGGGTGTTGCACACCCAAAGATGACTGGAATCAAAGGCCTGGTTGGGATCAACCGGCTAGAAGGACTTTGATGTTGAATAGTTTCAGCCCTGGGACAAGCATTCAGCAGTGGGTGGTTTTTGCTTAGCCTTCTACATGGAGTAAATATCAGTCAAAATTTGTTCCCAACCTTCGTTTCTCTAATGGTTAGAAGGAGATAGTGTACTGTTATTTTCTCCTAACTTTTCTGTCCAGTGCACTTGAGTTTCTGCAGTATGCATTGTCTTACTTCAATCTGTAAATTCAACCTATAATACCAAAATCTTTGTATTTGTGAAGTAGAGCAGCCCCAAATAAAATTGAGAGGGAAAAGAATAGGAATCTTTTCATTTCCAGTAGGAAGACAAATATTGAACTTGCAACTTGAAGAAATGATTATATAGAAATTATAATTTTTTTCAATGGCAGAGGACATCCACCATAAGTAATGTCAAGATATTTGATGGACTAAGAAAAATGACACATAAAACAAGCTTCTTTTTTTAAAAGATCTGTTTATTTTATTTATTTTTAAAGATTTTATTTATTTATTTGACAGAGCGAGAGAGAGAGAGAGAGAGAGAGAGAGAGAGAGGAGGAAGCAGGCTTCCCACTAAGCAGAGAGTCCGATGTAGGGCTTGATCCCAGAACCCTGAGACCATGACGTGAGCTGAAGGCAGAGGCTTTAACCCACTGAGCCACCCAGGTGCCCCAGATCTGTTTATTTTAGGGAGAGAGTGTGTGCATGAGTGCAGGAGTGGGGGAAGGGGCAGAGGGAGAGAATCCTCAAGCAGATTCCCCGTTGAACACAGAGCCTGACCCGGGGCTCAATCCCACGCCCCATGAGATCATGACTTCAGCCGAAACCAAGAGTTGGATGCTCAACTGATTAAGCCACTCAGGTGTCCCAAACCTGCTTCTAATATAACTGAGATACAAAGAGCCTCTACAAATTCGTAAGAAAAAGACAAAAGACAAAGCACATGAATAAGCAATTCGAAGAAAAGCAAATGTGTATGATAATAAACATCTGAAAAGATGCTAATTTCAGAAAAATGAAAAATAGGACTTTTTTTTTTTTTTTTTTTTGGCCCAATGGCCAACATTTAAGGGTCATAACATCCAGTACTTGTGAGCATGTGGAGGAAAAGGCATTCATGAATGTCTGGTGGATTTGGTGGTGGCTTCTGGTATTAACTACAACCTTTGGGAGAAGTAATACTGAAAATAAGTATTCCCTTTGACTCTGTAAGCCCATTGTTGAGACATCCACCTGGCGAAATAAAAAGGCTGCTTGATAAGGACATAATATGTAAAGGAGAGTATTTCAGCCTTCTTTAAAAGTACAAACCAAAAGCAAACAAACACCAGTAGTGAGATCAGTAGAACATTGTACTGCTATGATTCTGTGTCTGCGCATGCCTGTGTGTGTGTGTGTGTGTGTGTGTATTTCAGTGAATTTGATCTGTGTGTTTGTCCTGGAGGGAAACTCCTACTGTGTTTTAAATAAGAAAAGCAAGCTACAGAGTAATGTGTATAGTATATGGTCCCATTAAAAAAAATAGTGAAACACTTTATGTACGTTGGAATGTGCATGGATGCAGGTAGGTGGGGGAAGTACCACCTCAGACCGGAAGCACTTGTGTAAACACAGCAGGATGAGGATGGAGGTGAGAGGAAACTAAACCTTTCCTTTACACATTTTTGTAGTGTTTGACTCTCAGTTGTTCCGCATTCTCACTGCTTTTGCAATTTAAAACGTCACAGGTAGAACTGAAATAAGTACATGAAAATTGAGAACTGATTAGGACACCTTTGTTGCTACTTTTGTCCAAGCCAGCAAGAAAACAATTACACGATGCCAAGGAAGGTGAGCTCTCTGCCTCACCATCCCATAGAACAAAGCCCTGTAATCGACACTACCCACTCTTTTTTAGGTCCTAGTATTTATTCATTCATCCATTCATCAGTTTCTTACTTTACCTATAATTTATTTTATTTTTTAAACATTTATTGATTTTGGGGCGCCTGGGTGGCTCAGTGGGTTAAAGCCTCTGCTTTCGGCTCAGGTCATGATCCCAGGGTCCTGGTATCGAGCCCCCAATCAGGCTCTCTGCTCAGCAGGGAGCCTGCTTCCCTTCCTCTCTCTGCCCGCCTCTCTGCCTACCTGTGATCTCTGTCAAATAAATAAAATCTTTAAAAAAGAAATAAATAAACATTTATTGATTTATTTGAGAGGGGGTGCAGGAGCAGAGGGAGGGGGAGAAAGAATCTTAAGTAGACCCCCCCCCCCCCACTGAGCTCGGAGCCTGATGCGGGGCTTGATCTCATGACCCTGAGATCACAGCCTGAGCCGAAACCAAGAATTGGATGCTTAAGCCCTGCACCATGCAGATGCCCCTCTTTTTAATTTTTATTTTATTTTATTTTTTTTAAGATTTATTTATTTGAGAGAGAGTGTGGGGGTGAGGGGTAGAGGGAGAGGGAGAGAGAGTCTTAAATTAGACTACCCGCTGAGTGCATAGCCAGGTTATTTATTTATTTATTTATTTTAAAAGATTTTATTTATTTGACAGAGATCACAAGTAGGCAGAGAGAGAGGAGGAAGCAGGCTCCCCGCCGAGCAGGGAGCCCGATGCGGGGCTCGATCCCAGGACCCTGGGATCATGACCTGAGCCGAAGGCAGAGGCTTTAACCCACTGAGCCACCCAGGCGCCCCTAGGTTAGTTATAGTTTTAATAAACATGTAAAGAAATGTGTTTAATAAATAAACAAATTTATTTGACAGATAAACAAATGAATATGTATGTGTATCTAGGTTTCTCTCTATATATTGATAGGTAGGTAGGCAGGAAGATTGTCTCCTATGTGCTCGGCTTCCCACGTGTACTGGCTTTGAGCCCCGCACACCTCGCCGGTGGTAGTGTTGAATGTTTCTAACTCTGACCTAATTCTTCCCAGGCCAGAGGCCAGCACCTACTGGAATTGCCCTCGGGGAGCTGGAAAGCCTGACTGGAAGGAGCTTGGTTTTTGTCACCCTCAGCTGGGTGTTGCTCCTTGGAGGTCTGCTCTCCAAGAACAAACCCACTGAGCCTGGCACTGCATAATAGAGGCGTTTTCCCAGGCTCTGTGCCCACGGGGGTGGGTGCCTGCCAGGTGCGCGGCCCTTGGTTAATTAGGGGATGATGGCGGTCCCCGCAGCCCTGCTGTGCGCTCATGAATCTGGGCTGACCTGGGAGGCCTCGGGCCATGAAGGGACTTCTCTGTAAGGAGTTTGAATATTTCAGGTTTCAGGATGACTTTTCTTTTGGGAAAGTCTTATAGGACTGCTGAGGCCCTCAGCACCTATCTAGCCATCTCTGAATGTCTTTTTTGGGGTATATCCTTTCTCATGCCTTCAATCATTGCACTTTCCATTTTCCCTGGTTGGAATTTAGGCTGCCTGAGGTCAAGAATTTTCTCTAAGCGTTCGCTCCCTCCAGTACAGTGCTTCGGGCATAGTTGTTGCTCAGTAAGTGGACAGCTGCCCGAAGTGCTGTGGCTGTTGGGGCGTGCACGGGCCTATATTCCCAGATGCAGGGGCCTGCTGGAGGAGGCTAGATGAGGATGGTGGATGATGGGCCTTTCCGCCCAGGAACATCTGCCAAGCCGTCAGCTGCATGATACCCCTCAGAGGGAAGGGAACCCTGGGGCAGGTGAGAAGAGGGAGAGGCTGGGTCCTCGGCTTCGAGGGACCACATCCAAAACTCACCTGTTAAAATGCCCACTTTACTCCCACTCATGGCAAGCTCAGAGAGTTGAGGAACCCCCCCCCATTTGCCCACTTTTTCTGATTCATGGTAGCCCTGGCTGGACCCCCAGGGGAGACACCTGACCCATACAGCCTTTCCCAGAAGCCCCTGTCTGACTCCACAAGCCCAGGGAGATTTTGTGTGTGTGTTTGTCTGTGTGTTCAGCTCAGGTTTCATGTGTTGATAGGAATACTGTAGAGTGGATCTCAAGGCCCCACTAAAACTCAGTATCTTGGGGGACCTCAGAGTCTGTGCACGAAGCAGGAGACTCGCATCCAAGTAACCTCAATTCTGCCTGGGAGTCCTGAGGGGAGAGTTTACCCTAGTGTGGCACCAGGGACTTGAGACTGAACCAGAGTCACCTTGGACCACTGATGCGGTATCAGCAGTGACCCATACTCCTTGGGACATCTTTCCTCCGCCTCTCCCACCTCGTAGCCAAGGAGGGATGGCACTGAAGGATGGCAACAGGGGTGAGCTAACCTCTTTCCTGGCACCGAAGGAATGGGGTGTGTGCATCTTCCCTTTTATACCTACATTCTAGGGGAGCTAGGTATAGAGGGGATAGTGTGTAACCCCAGAATGCAGATTTGGGAAGAAGTGAGCTCGCTTCTTTTGAAGTGCTGTCAGCAGCTTTCTTGGTCCCCTTGGTAGAAAGTATGGTGGAGCGAGAATTCTGCCGGGATCAGCTGTCCTCCAAGGAGTATGTGTTCTCCCTCACAGGGATGCTGGTCGGCAACACTTGTCTTTACAGATATGGCCATTTTATACCGCGATGGACTATACTGTTCCACGATAGGGATTATCATCCCCATTATACAGACTGAGAAATTGAGGCACTGAGAGTTTAAATGATTTGCTTATTGTCACACAACTAGTAAGAGGTGAGGCCAGTGTGTTCTCATTGTCCTGTAGTGTCTCACAGACGTAACCTGCCCAATGAAGACATCCAGTTCTGGCTGGAATAGACATCGCAGCCCTTGGACAACGTGTGGGCCCCCAGTTCTCTCCCTTCCCCTTTCCTGTAGAAGAATCATGTCCCTGGTTGTGGACGTGTGAGCATGGCTTTTGAAGTCAGGCAGACATGGATTTGAATCCTGGCTCTGTTTTACTACTTGTCTGAGTTCAGTTTTGTCATCCATAAAAGGGGGGTAATAATGACCACTTCGTTGGGTCATGATGAGTATTAAAGGAAATCAGATAGGAAAACTCTCTCTCTGCACATTCTTCCCCACTCTCCCTGCCCCCCAAAAAGGGTTCAAGGCTGCACCAGGACTTTCTGAGGGTACATTCTGTGAACATAGCAGTGGCTTACTGATTTCTCTTTTTCCGCATCTACTTTCTTTCTCACACAGAAAGTGACACTACGTCTTATATGCAGTTTGCTCAGAATTTTAACGCTAGCTTGTTAGTCTCATCATAACCGCGTTCTTCTTGGAAACAAACCTAGCAACAGCAATTATTTCTTACTTTTAGTGTCTAATTGGCTGTAAACTCCCTTTTACTAAGTTATTTCCAGCTAATGTATGGAGCATTGTGCGTTTGGCTTATCTCAATGTCCGCTTCATGCAGCCCCTATCTTGCCTTATTAGGGAAGACAGTTTGATGTGTGTTTGCCTTGTGGGTGCCCTGGAAGCTCCAGCCATTCCCAGCAAAGGACTGGTAACAGTCTTGTGAGCCTTCTGGTCCCCGTTATTCCTTGGTTCTCCCACCAGAGTCTCTGGCCTTCAGTCTTCTTGTGAGTTCTGCTGGTATGCCCCTGCCCCATTTGTTCTCTTCTCCTGGCCTCTGGACTAATCCCTCCCTACTCTCTTAGCCCTGCTTCATTGCCCTCCTCTGCTTCCAACCCTCAAGCTAGGTGGGCTCCCTCCCTCTCCGCTTAAGTCCCTCTTCTTTTCTCACAGCATCCCGAAGGGCAGCCAGGCCATCCACCCAAGCCAGACTGTGTTAGGCTGTGAGCCTACAGCAAACCCGAGTGTCTCTACCTTGCTGTGTCTTCTGCCCTTGCCAAATAGCCTTTGCAGGAGCCCAGCAGGGGGCCAGAGCCAACGTGGGATGCCTTTTCCTTAAGCTTTCCCCTCATTAGGTCCTTCCAACTCAAACTTGGAACCTTCTACAGGACTCAGGCCTCAGCTTAGGTGTGTCCAATGCCGGGCCGTTGGCAGGGGAGCGGGGGAGAGATGCTGTACCTGTTGCTATGGTAGCGCCCAGCTGAGATCATGAACCCATATCATTCCCAGGAGATTTCAAGGTGAATCAGTCTATCCTCCTCACCCACTCCCTTTCTCCTCCCTCTCCATCTCTCCCCACATTCTTCTGTCATCTTTCCTCCTCCCCCACGCAACCTCAGGCTTCTTCTTCCTCCGATTTCTCTTCTTTTTGCTCCTGGATACATCCACATAGCAACTGAGGCCACACACAGCAGACACCCCCCCACCACCACCAATCAGTGTTTCTCGAACTTTAGCAGGCATCCCCTAAAGAGCTTGTTAGAACCCAGCTGCTGAATGTTAAGCTTCGTCGCCAGAGTTCTGATCGGAAGGTCCTTGTTGGGACGCGAGAATATACATTTCCAATAAGGCCCCCCAAAATGCTGGCGCTGTGGAGCCCTTTGAGAACCACTGTTCTAGACTATGTTTGCCCATGCTGAGCTAGTTATGGCTGTAGTCTTCCATCGTGTTTTGATCCTAGATGATTGGATTAGCTCATTCATCCATTCATACACCATGTTTATTGAGCACGTACCTACTCAGGGAACCATGGCCGTTATTCTCTACACAAAGAAACACAAGACCTTGTCCTCCAGTTCACAGATTTGTACAGGGGACAGACAAGTAAATAATTATTATATGGTGTGATAAATATTATAATAACCTGCAAATAATGAAAAAGGTTTAGAAGTAGGCACTAATTTCCTTGCACGGGGAAGTAAAATATTTAGATGAGATGAATACAAATTGATTCATTCACATAAAGTGATTCATTCTTTCTTTCGCTCTTTTCCAAGGGTTAAGGGGAGCTGAGATTAACCTATTTAAGTAGCATTTAAATAGCATCTAATGTTTGTGGAGCATTTACTCTGTTTTAGTTACTGTATCAAGTGCAGAATGTATTGTGGAAACTTCTGGGGCCAGACTGATTGCTGTAGCCTGGTCACTTCCTCTCTGTGCAGCCTCAGACAGGTTTTTCAGCCTCTCCATGCCTCAGTTCCTCACCAGAGAAAAAAGCTATCATACTAGTATCTGCGTCAAAACATTCTTGAGAAAATTTAAGGTGCCAGTGTGGGTAAAATGAGCATAGTAATTTCTCCAATAAAAAGTTGGCTCTTATTATCCATATTTTTAAACCTCATGCTGAACATCAGTCTGCCTAGAGAAATGTGTACCCCCCCAGATTAAATAAATCACCAGGATTTAGCCAAGGGAATGATTTGTGGGTAGGTCTGAATGTGGGGATTGCAAGGTCTCCCAGCAAGCCTGGAAGGCCCCTGGGACACCAGCCAGGGGAAGCAGCCCCAGCGGGGCAGTCAGGAATCACTTCATCCAGATGGGGCATAAGAAGGGCCTTGAAAGATGGCCAGGATTTTGACCAAAGTGCCTGCCTCCCTTCCTCCCTTTCTGAGATGATGAATTGTCAGGATTGAGCCTGAAAAGCATTCCCAGCAGAGAGAACATCTCTACCCCACAAAGTTTAAGAGGGAAGAGCCCTCAGACCGAGATCTAGAGTTTCCGACTTAGCTTTGCCAGTGAGAGGGCCGGGTTACCTTCCCCGAGAGCTGCTTTATTCCCCCATCACCTCCAGGCCCGAATGTCCTGTATGTGGTGCTGTCAGCATTAAGTGACTGTTTCCTAGCAATGCCCTCCAAAGAGGCTGTGTTTTCTCTTGCTTCCCCCGAGGCGCAGGCTTCTCCCCTCTTAGATACTCTCTCCAGCCCTGAGGGATGAGGTTCTCTGTACTTATTCTGAGATCAGGGAGTGTCCCCCTAATCTTTGGGGCCCTCCAGGGAGGGACTATGGTCCACATTCATGCTGAGTGTCCATTCTGAATTTTCTACCTTTCTCAGAGCCAAGTTTGCAGCTGAAACTGTAGCTGGATGGGAAGGCAGAATCTTAGCCGTTTTGTTTTAATCCTTTCCTGAGCTCATCAGAAATAAGAGTGATACAGCCTCTCTTCTTGCAGAGACAATTAGAGGATGAAGTCTTCCCTGGAAGATACACCTGGGAAGGGCTTATTAAGTGATAATCCCTGATAAACCCAGTCGAATTATCTACTAACCCTGCCCTCTTAGTAATGAAAGAGACTTCTAGGCATTTCATAAACTCCTTGAGAAATTTTTTTTCTCCTCACCTTTTCTTATCTCCCTTCTGCTTGCCTTGGATTTAATCAGAGCCATGCATTCAGCTTATTAACTTATTCCTTTATTTATTCATTCAATGAACACTTGCTGAGCACCTGCTGGAGAACTAATTTGAGTTCTAGGACAGATGCCTAGACAGATAAGACTTGTTCCTTGTTCTTAAGGGAAGTCAAGGGGCACCTGGGTGGCTCAGTGGGTTAAAGCTTCTGCCTTCGGCTCAGGTCATGATTCCAGGGTCCTGGGATCAAGCCCGGAATCGGGCTCTCTGCTCAGCAGGGAACCTGCTTCCCTCCCTCTCTCTCTGCCTGCCTCTCTGCCTACTTGTGATCTCTGCCAAATAAATAGATAAAATCTTTAAAAAAAAATCTTAAGGGAGGTCAAGCTTTGCAGGGGAGAATGACATGTGAGGAAGCACTGATGACTGCACAAAGTTCGGTTGTATGACCACATGAAGACCTCTCATTGCTGATGAGAGCGAATGACTCTGGGAAGGTTTCCCTGGCATGGGTAACACTTAACCAGGGTATGTGCAGAGGCTTTCCAGGTGAAAGAGTGGAGAGGGATTTCTAAATACTGGAGAGAGCATGAACAAAAGCCTAGAGATAGGAAAGAGCATGAAATATGAGGGAATTGCAAGAAGCGGGGTCTGGTCATTGACCTGGTCAAGGGAGAGGGAGCAGTTGTGAGGTGAGCTGGAGAGGTCAGGCTGGAATCAGGCCTTGGAGGGGATTTGGCAAGGGCGGCCATCAGAGGTTTTTAAGCAGAGGAGAGATGGTGAGATAGATTGGTAGGAAAGAACAGTTTTCCCCTGCTCTGAAGACTGAGGCCAACTGTGTGGCTGGGAGTCCCTTGTCCCACTTTACAAGGTCACCCTCCTAGCCAGGGAACTAGCTGGGACAGTCTTCCCGCCTTATCAAATGTCCATGGCCGGAAAGAAACCCCTGAGTTAAGGCGAACACATCAAAGGTGTTGAAACAATGTAACATTTGGATGGGATTAAGATGTGCAGTTGGTTAGAAATGATTTCCTCTGCTGGCACTGCTGTTATAAATGCCTGCCTTCATAACTCTGTTCTCAGGTATGTTCCAGGTTACAATGATATGGTTATTTTTATCCCCCACCCCCAATACAAGAAGCAACATAATGTGATATTTTGAGAAGAGGCCAAATGAGGGTTTGCATATTGGTTCTGTAATTGACTGTGGGAGCTTCAACAAGTCCCCTTAGCCTTTCTAAGTTTGGATTTTGTTGCTTTTGTACTTCCATGAACTTAAAATTGGACCTGTCTTGCACATGGTTGTGAAGATGAGAGTTCATGTGCATTATGTACTGGCTCAGCATCCAGCAGAGAGTAAGTGCTTAACAAGCAGAAGCCATGATTCTTTTTCCTCCTCAGTTACACTGGAGTCTGAGGATAGAAGTCACAGGAAAATATTCAAGTAAAGGTGTTTTAATCAGGTCCTCTTCATAATTCCAGAAATAGGTCTCACTGGGTCCACGCTGGAGCTCCATTCAATAGCTTATATACATTCTTCCATTAGTCACCTATCACCATTAATCCTAGCACATTCATAGTACAAAGGAAGTTCTGCAGAGAATGGTAAAAGCAAAAAGTGATTCTTTCCAGGGACTCCTTGACTGGGGAAACAATGAACATTATTGTTCATCATCTGTGTTCTGTTCCAACCTTGTTATACCCCTAAACCAACAGGAATGGTCCATTGCCATGAATTTTATGCGTCTTTGGGGAAAGCGGAAGAAGAAGAAGAATTTCTAGCAGTGGACTGAACCAGACAGTAGAAAATCAAGAAATGAGAAAAGAGAAGGGTTTGGGGGAGTGGTAGACTCGGAGCCCGAAAATGAGAGTCCGTTAGTGAGAGGAGAGACAAAGTGAGGAATATGGTCTGAGTGGGAAGGGCTCTCACATCTGTCGTCTGATGTAGGCACCTACTCAAGTGAGCAATTCCCTCCTCAATGTCCCTAACAGATGGTAATCTTGCACAGTTATTCCCATTTTTTTTTTCACATCATGGCACACATAGAAAATAATATTTGTATAACACTGGCGTAAGTGGATGAGGCCGCTTACGAGTGGAGGTGACCAGCCTGGGGCCTCTGACAGGTGAGCAGAGCAACACCTTGAGTGCTCCTGGAACCCGAGACTCTAATTAGCAGCACCAGAGTGGGAAGCCTCACCCACGTGTTCTCAGGACAGGACCCCAGGGGATACACAGGCACATAGGACTGGGTTTTTCATTATCACCACCACTGAAAATTTATTGAGCATGTTTTCCAGAGAGATGTCTTGGATTCTGAAGATGCAAAGACTTGAAAGCCGTAGTTGTTTGCTTTCATGCTGTTCTTACTAGGAAGTCAGAGTGCTTCCTGTAGCCACAAAATAAATGAAACTGGCCTGCAGCTTCTTCAGGGAGCCAGCTGGGCTTATCATTAAGCCCATGAATGATTAATGACACATGAATCATTAATTAAAATAAGGATATTCAGTGATAAATTAATTCACCTGCTCAGAAGGCATTGTGGCGGGAAGAATGAAAGCAAAGAAAAATGTTTATTGGAAACCTTTTTTCTTGAGTGTCTCCTCTAACATGGTGTGCTAAATATTTGTTAGCTAGGTGGACTTGCTATATGTCAACAAAGGTGCCATTTTATGGACAATGGATTTATTTCCAGAGAAGGAAACTCCTAGAGGCCTGTGAAACAGAAGAATGCTAATGGTGGTATAGTCTCCCATCGGTCAACGACTTTATTGAGAATCTGTTGTTTAAGGAAGAAGAAGAAAAAGAATCTAGGGTTAGCAGAGTGAATGGAGAAACAAAAGATGTATTCTGTTTTTGAGAAACATTTAACCCTAATGGGAAGGTAGGACCAACATGTGAAAGAGGCAGAATATATATAAAACAGGCCTGTAAATAAGTACAAATCAGAACTCAAGTGCAGCACTGAATGTTCTCTTTTCTGTGGTAGGTATTTCTACTCATGACTTAGGCTTCGTTAAGATACCAAAGGCTCTTGAGGACTGTTTTCCATTCTTATTCATCTTGTGCGGAGCCCACACTCAAAGGTGTTGAATGAATCTGCTACTATGGGGGAATTCTGGAGTGCAGTAGAGTGATGTGCTCAGGGGAAGCCTTATAGAGGCTGAGCAGTGTTTTCAACTGTGAGAAACTCACAGTTTGGCAGGGGGAGGGGACCGGAGAGGGAGGAAGGAAGAGCTCAGAGGCAGTGAGCAAATCCAGACTCACTGAGGCCGCCACTCAGGGTCCTTCGTGACCTTCTCCTGGTGTTGCCTTCCTAAGTCCTGCCAAGGACAGCCCTTTGTGTCCTCCTCATTTCTGCCCATTTCTTTCTCTTTGGACTATCTTCCTCCATGGACTGGCCCGTCTGAATCCTCCTCCTACTTTGGGTGCAGGTGAAGGTATAGGAAGCCTTCCATGACCCTTCTGAGCTCACTTCTTTCTTCACAAAATCCGATAAGAGTATTCACAGGTCTGAGCCCTGGGCTCTTCACGTTCAGAGGAAGTGAGATACAGCATCAAAAGAGTCTTCAACCTGATGTAGCGTCTACGTGAGATCCTGAGGCTGGACTAATTATATACAAAAGAATTAGATGGAACTGGCCCATGGAGACGGAGTTTTAGCACTGAACTGAGTGGTATAGAAGTGCTGTGCAGAGTGAACTGGGGGCCCTGAGTCCCGCATCCCAGTTCTACTCCTCCAGCCAGCGAGTGGGGTGTCTTTCAGCAGTCCCCTGGCTTGTGATCCTCAGTTCTTCACCTGTGAAATGAGGGGTTTGTGCAAGATGCTAGGATTCCTTCTCTCTCTGTAATATGCAAGATGATAAATGTTTGAGTGCTAACACTGAACATTATTGGTTAGCTGGAGGGGACAGGGCACCAACGGGAAAGCAATAATTGATGATACCTAGGAGGACTGATCCCTGAGGACTATAGGATAGAGGGGAGAACAAGCTGGGGACTGGTGGAAGACCTGTTTTCCTGGTATTATCAGCACAGTCTTTCTGGAATACAATGGACCCTCCACAAAGCACCCCCCTCCGTGTACAGAGTCTGTCAAGCCTCATGTACCTGCTGGCCCTGACCCTCAAAGGAATAGTCTTCTGAGACTCTCTCCTTTATTTTTTTTTAATATATATTTTATTTATTTGAGAGAGACCAAGAGTGGGGAGAGGGGCAGAGGGAGAGGGAGAAACAGGCTCCCCACTGAGCAAGGAGCCCAGTATGTGGCTCGATTCCAGGTCCCTGGGATCTTGACCCGAGCCAAAGGCAGGCGCTTAACCGACAGAGCCGCTGAGGAGCCCTGAGACTCTCTCCTCTTTCGTTCTCTGGTTCCTGAATTTCTTGAAAAAGTGTATCGAGTCTCTCATCAGCAAGCTCTGTAGAAGGGGTGATGTGTTTTAGCTAACCATCATAGGATGCATCCTCTTTGATTTCCTCTTTCAGTCACGGACTTTGGCCAGCCTGCACACGTTGCGGTCAGAACAACACACTCACCTTTTCCCAGAGCAAAGCAGCGTCCCAGCCTGGATGGCTTTAGCAGAGGGTCAGCTGCCTGTGTCCTGGCTTTTCAGAGGCTCTGAGAATGGCTGCCTGCCTAGCATCTTGGGTTGCAGGGAAGGAGGACTTCTCTCCCTGTCTCTCCCTCTGCCTCCCTCTTTTTTCCCCATTAGCCTTTGTTTTCTGTCATTATTAAAAACAAAAGTTACTGCAGGACGAGTTTCAGAGTATAGAAAAGAATAAAAAAACTAGAGATTTAAAAATCTTTAATTTCTACCCCTCCCATTACCATCACTATTAACATTTTTCACCACTTTGACTAAAATAAAAATACATAAAATAAAAAAATAAAAGTATTTAGACTAAAATAGGATTTTCTGTTAAAATGTGTTCATGACCCTGACCTATTTAAATAAATGGTTCAATTTTGGGAAAATTTAAAACCTCTTATAGAAATTTTCAAACATATGCATGACTAGAGAGGAGAGAACATGTAATCTAATCGCAGCTTCGGGCAGATGAAGAAAACCTTTAAACGACCGGTTCTCTCCGCGGTGGGCTCTGGGGCCAGAGCTCGGAGAGGGAGTGGACAGGATAAACATCACAGAACAGTGATGTTGGAATTATTAGGACTTAACCAAAGAGGTTTTAAGGATGGCGGGGTCCTGAGCCGTGTGGGCTTCAGGGCCCTGTGTATATGGACACACAGAGTCACGGCTGCCTTCCCGCTCCGACGTGGCACCACTGATGCTCTCTGTTCGGTGGTATTTACGGTAGTCCTCTTCCCAGGTGTGTGGATGGACTTCTCTTGGCCCATCAACGCCTGTCTGCGCCGTGCCGCTGTGGATGGGCCCCTGTGGCCAGGACGGAGCAGTACTTGGCCCGTGATGCTGAGCCGGGCTCCTGGGCATGCGGGTCCTGTCCCTGGTCTCGTTGGCATCCTACTGCCGCCTGGGAGCTAGGCGGGGGCAGGGGGGGGTTGGGGGGGGGAGTGGTGCTGCCTCTTCCTGGCTGGCTTTGTCGAACTGGTTCTGCCATCTTCCCACCGGCAAGAGAAGGGGACGGATGGGGGGTGAAATGTCCAGTAGGAAGTGACTCCTTGCGGTGCATTTGCGTCTGGACTCAGGCGCTGCTGCATCCTCTCGGTGGTGGGAGAAAGGGCTGCTGGCCATCCAGTCTGGGGCCTTGGAGCAGTCAGCATGTGTGCCGAGTCTTGGGTATCAGCCCCGGGCCCCTGGCTAAGCCAGATGCTGCCTGTGGTGCTTGTTTGTGTGGGGAAACTCGCAGTGTTGGTTCAATATGCTCAGGGAGCTGAGACGTAATAAAATACTTTGCCTTCAGGACTGACAGGCTTAGCCTTCTTGCGGGTGGTGGGGGGTGGGGTGCAGGTTTTGTGTTTTACTGGGAGCTTTCTGGCCTCACTTTTCCCACCTGCTCCTCCACCCTTCTTTCTGGCCTGGGGGGATGGGAAGACAACTCTTACTTTCTGGCTGCCAGGTTCCAGTGTTGGCTTTGTTCTCCCCCAGAAGGTGTAATGGTGTGGACAGGATTGTTTTTAAAAGACCTGAGAATAAAGGAGATACGGAGAGTCAAGCATCCTGAAGCACGTGACCATTAATTGTTCTACGCTGTGACTCCGGGTCACGTTGCTGATTTGGGCCTCAGCCTCCTTTTCCACCGAAAGGTGGCTTGGATTGCACCTTCTCAAATTCTTCCAAGTCCAGGGATGGAATTCCTGGTATGCAGGGAACCAGGGTGGGTAATCCGTACACACTTTTACTTGTCCCCAAGGCTGTACCTTGTGTCCTTTTCCTAAAATGTGAACATGGTCAGAAGGGTATACATGGCTCTGCCCCTAGAAACCGCCAACTCTGTGACTCGGGGGTGCCCCTAGAAGCCGCCAACTCTGTGACTCTGTGACTTTGTAAGGCTGGTCAAAACCCTGATGAGAAAGGGATATAATGCCTTAAGTCAGATTCCCTGTCCCTTAAGACAGATTCCTGTAGCAGTGATTTATTGAGGGACTGCTTTCCAGAGAGAACTGTAAGGATATGCGGAAAGCAGGATAGGCTAGGGGGAAAAATATTAGAGATGTGGTTCTAAAAGTTTTGACCTCAGTCTGATCCCACAGGCAGCTCCAGAATGTGAATTGCAACTCAGAGGTGGTCCCCAGCCACCGCCACCCCCCTCCCCGCCCGCCAGGGGAAAATGGGCTGGATCACAGATCCCCTTCCATCAGATAATTATTGCCTATTGGACACCCGCCCTCCAAGGGCAGACGTAAACTCCTGGGTGAGGCAGGTCTCTCTGCCAGGGCTAGGCTTCTGAGAAGGGCCTGCATGTGCGCCCGTAGCAGCCAGCACACATGGTTAATGAGGCATGGGTGCACCAGCAGGTAGAGGCCGCCTGTTGGAGGAAGGCGGGGTGGGGGGGACAATACAGGATTTTCCCCATCCAGGCTGGTGAGAGCCAGATAGGGAGCAGGGGAAGAGGCCGGCTGGGAGAGGGTTATTCTGAAAGTAAATCTAGAGCACTTCTCGGTCCTGGGCAAAGAGGGACTGTGGATGGCTTGGCATCTGCAGGGAGAAGCTCAGATGTGACTTTGCAATTAGGCTGACGTAACTGATGATTGCGGAAGAAGTCAGGTTAATGGTACATTTGAGGAGAGGGAGCTGGTGCCTCAGACAGAGCAGGAGGGAAGCACCAAGCTTACCTGGGGGCAGCTGGCACAGTCACGTACACTGGGAAGAGAAGCTATGGAGAGGTCCCCTCACAATTCATAGACGTTTCAGTGCCACACCTACACAGGGTGGTGGGAGTTCATTCTGACAGGGCATCCCCAGTCTCCTTTCTCTTCTCCTGTGTCCCCCAGTGTATGGCATGCCTTCATCTTCACTTTTTTCTCCCTTTTGTTTCCCCTTCATAATGAACCTGTTCTCTGCTTTTCTGGCCTTTGCTGTCTCAGCCAAGGTCGTGTCATAGATAGTCATGTGACTCTTTTCTCCGAAGGATTCAGCGCATCCTTTCCTGACCCCCTGGACCAGATCAGATGCCCCTGTGCATCCCTGCCCGGTGTGGCGCCTTCATGCCCACAGCTCACGAGCAGGTGTGTGTATATTGATCTATTTAATGCAGGTCCCTGTTATCCTGGGCTTCACCAGGGCCAGGACCTGTGGCTGTTTTGCTCATTGTTTATCCCTAGCACTTAGGAGACTGTCACAAAGTATGTGATCCACAAATTTGTGGAACAAAATGTGGCCCTTCGGCTCTGCGGTGTGAACTCCAAGTCCTTCTGGGTGGTAGAGAAGCCCTCACGCTCAGGGCTGGGATGAAGCAGAGGCAAAGGGAGGCCGTCAGCCGGGAGATGTCTGGTGCGCTGCCCTTAGGGAAGGTGGTACTTGGTAGAGTCAGCCTTTGGCTTCTGTCCCTTTTCCTTTCCCATGCTCATCCTCCCTGAGCTTCCTCTTCCTGGGGTGGTCACCGGAGGGCTCAGAGGGATGCGTTTGCTGAGATGAACAGTCCAGTCCTTTCGGCAGCCTCGGGTGCTGGTTCCACCCATGTCTTGACTTGAGATCAGTTGGTGATTTCAAAGAACTCTCCTTGGGACAGAGCCTCTTAGCCTGTGGTTCTCAACTAGGAGCTTATTTTTACTCCTCAGGACACTTGGCAATTCCAGAAACACCTTTCCTTATTACAGCTGGTGGAGTGCTTCTGGCATCTAATGGGTAGAAGCCAGGGATCCTGCAAATGAACCCCACGGGACAGAATTATCCGGAGTTGGCCATGACCAAGAGTCATCCAGCCCAAGATGCTAGCAGTGTCCAAGCTGAGAAACCCAGCTGTAGGCCAGCCCAGGCTTGCCAACGGATGCTGTCTCCTGCCTGGAAAGCAGCTGTGTCCCACAGATCCTCTTTTTTCCTGAAGGGGCCCTAGAATCCACATCCCCCTTATTCCTAGTTCCAGCTCATTCAGACTCCTTGGTCCAATTTGCTCTGTGAAAGGCAGGTACCTAGAAGAGGCCTTTCAGCATTTCTTCCAGAGCCCCGTGGAACCTTGACAGAGACCTGCTTCCGACAGTGAGGGCCTAGCTCTGCATCTCCAGCTTCAGTCCAGGAGAACCACGGGAACCCCCACTTCATCTCGCTGCCTCCATGCTCCTGTTTCTTTTCAATCCTGTTCCTCCCACCCCACCTTCTACCATTTCCCCCAGTCCTCCAGAGATTAATGCGATAATTGCCATGTGTGCCTGTTTACGCAGCGAGTGGGTGTGCTCCCCAGCCCCAATCAGGCAGGTTCCCAAAGGAACACATCTCACCGTGTCAGGACTGGAACCTGCTGAGCACTCCTTGTGCAGGTGGGCGGCCACCCCCGACTGCTTTCTCTGTCTGTCATTACCCCACCGTGCGCACGTGTGCGTGTGTGTGTGTCACTCAGGGAGTCAGCAGGTGAGAAAGTCAGACATCAGCCAGCGTGCCGGTGGGTCGAGGGGCTGGGCTGGGCTGGGTTGGGTGGAGAATCCGCGCCCTCACTGAGAGGACATTGCCCCGAAGAAAAACACTCTTCTGTAATGGCTGCCAAAGAGTAGGTGTTGCATGAATGGTGGGGAATGAAGATCCTTCCCTGAAGGGAGGAGACTCGTTTAGCCTCAGCTGCTTTGCAGTAGCAAGCTAGGCAGGGGAGCTTCCACTGTGAGACTCTTGGGCCGGAAGCCAGTGGAACATGTTCAGAAAGCGGCAGGTCTCTTTCCTCAGCGTCTTGCTCAGAGTACTTAGCATGGCTGCCTCCAGAAGAAGGCATAGCGGCCTTCTCTCCTGAGGGAAGAGTCGCCAGGGAAAGTAGAGTGTGAGGATGCCACAGGTGGGGAGCTTGTCAGAGTCACAGAAGCAGAGGGGTTTGGAGAATGGAGCAGAGGACGAGGCCTTCTCACCTCGGTAGCCTTCCTCCCTTCTCCCTCCCGCTATGACAGGGACACATGGCCTCTTGAGAGAAAACCGTCCCAACTCTGAGGTCGCACCGGCCACTTTCTCCTTGGCCTTCCTGACTCCCACCTCATGGGACTTGAGGACACTTACTCACTCCAGAGTTGTTGATTACTTTCTTCTTTTTTAATCTCAAAAGACACTTGAGTCGTTGTCTCTCCTACACTGGACAGTTTTAAAGTTTTTATAATGATGAATCAGAAAGGAGATTGAAGTTCTAATTAGCATCAGAAAGAATCTTGCCATTTTGGAGGAGGGAAACCTGAAGTCCTTTGCCTCCTTCCTGCTGAGTTATGGCCCCCTGTCCAGCTGGATTTGTCCTTGATCCACTGACAGGCATGTGAGCTGAGGGGGAGGTCTCCTGGTGGGGAAAGGTGGGAGGGGAGTAACCAGGAGGAAGCCTGAGGGAGGGGAGAAAGGTGTAGAGAGGGTGCGGCAAGTCTATTAAAAGGTTTGTGAATAATCTTGGGGAGCTGTCAAGCTGGCTTCTCCAGAAGAATCTTTACACCATCAGTCATCTGTAATAACTCCCCAGGATACCATGCCGGTGGCCCTAGTGTCCTCCTAGCCTTTCTTTTTCTCTTTCTCTTACCCCTTCTCTCCTTTTTCTCATCAAACAGAGCCTGGTGCCATTGTTGGTGACAATTTTTCTTAAAAAACAATTCAGACAAAGCTTGAGGGGAATTTCAGAATGAACAATTCTGGGGGATACATTTTAAGCAGGAGAATGTTCTTACTCAAATTGTGGTCGTGTATTGGTTAGTTGACAAATACTTCATGTGCCGAACCCTTCACTAGGTACCATATATAGAAACAGACAGTTAAGTTTCTTACCTTAAGGTGGGTTAAACCAAGAGCCAGAGCGTTCGCAACACATGGATAAAGAGACACTGTCTGCCATTGTTTTTTTCTGGCAGAACTGAGAAGTGCTTTCCAGACATTAGGCCCATGAGGAGAGTCCTTTTATCCCTGCATTTCACAGGCTATATTTCCTCATATGTGAAAAGATTTCCTTCACAAAAGGAGGTTTCATAATCCAGAAAGTATATGAAATGATATTAAAGTTAATAATTTTTCAGGCTAAGGGGAAAAGAGAATCTGTTGTGTTTCCTAAGTTTCTTTGGTTACAGAAGCTCATTTCCCACAGAACACATTCACACGGATGACTAGCAGTGAGGAGAATGCGGTTTGGGAAACGCTCTTCACTCCATAGCATCTTGGGCAAATCGTCCCCTTACTGAAATTGCTTCTCGCCATCCTCAGACTGTAGCTCAGTCACTCCTGGGACCAAAGGTGCCTTAACAGCGTGTTTCATGATTGCCGTGGCCGGTACCAACTCGGACATACTGGCAGCTCAGCTCTGATCTGGGTACAGGGAGTGGACGTGGTCCTTGCTGCCAAAGAATGCTGGGGGACGGGGGACCCTGGCTAAGCCATCGAGTGGATGAAACTTGTTGGTCTTGTGCACTGCTGGTGAGCCATCCAAGCTAACCAGTCTTTACAAAATGTTGCATTTGTAATCATGAATAAAGACAGAGCTATTTATACAAGGGTCATGTAATCCATCCTTCAGCTTACAGGAAGGACCATGTCTAAACTGTCTAGAAAAAACAGCTTCCTCTGTTCATTAAAATCTCTTGTGGCTGGCCTTCAGCATCTAGCTCTTCCACATCTTTCTGATAATCAGGAGCAGTTTTCTCCGAGGTCTGGTCCACATCTTCCCTGCTTGCATTTAACTGACCAGACCAGGTTGAACTGAAGAGTTAGATCTTATACACACAGAAATCAGCAGACCCCACCTTCGCCCCACCGTTCAGCAGGTGTTTGTTTTTAAGTTATATTCTGCTTCATTTGCAATCATCTGTCTCTGAACAGTGTGGGGGCAAGACGACAGACACAAGTTTGGTGAAAGAGGTTGCCTTAAAAGTCTTTTTTGTTTTTTTAAACATCTGTTTTTACTTATCTGACAATGTATTTTGCCATTTTTGAGGGATTGTTTTGCTGGAGTAGAATCTTGATAGACAAATATTTTCTTTTAGCACTTTGAACATACCATCCTATTGCCTTTTTTTTTTTTTTAAAGATTTTTATTTGTTTATTTGACAGACAGAGATCACAAGTAGACAGAGAGGCAGGCAGAGAGAGAGGAGGAAGCAGGCTCCCTGCTGAGCAGAGAGCCCGATGCAGGGCTTGATCCCAGGACCTTGAGATCATGGTCTGAACCTAAGGCAGAGACTTTAACCCACTGAGCCACCCAGGCTCCCCTTAAAAGTCCTTTTTAATGGAAAAATCTACTGTATGGTGATAGCTTCCAGGATCAGTGGGAAGCTATAATCTGCGGATATTTGAATGGGAGGCAGAAAGAAAATTAGATAATTTTTTTTAAAAGATTTCATTTATTTTTTTGAGAGAGAGAGCGAGCATGAGAGGGGAAAAGGTCAGAGGGAGAAGTAGACTCCCTGTGGAGCCAGGAGCCTGATGTGGCACTCGATTCTGGGACTCCAGGATCATGACCTGAGCCAAAGGCAGTTGCTCAACCAACTGAGCCACACAGGTGCCCCGAAAATTAGATAATTTTGATAGGAAAGATAGAATGCCCTAGAAGTCCACAGAAAGCGTGAGAACAATGAGTCAAAATATGTTTGCAAGTTGAGTAGCGAGAGGGAGAAAAAGGTAAATCGCAGGGACAAAGAAACACTTTGCCTTAGAAATTCTGAGTTCAGATCTTAATTTTACTAATTTAGCCTGTGAATCTTAGGCATGGCATCTGACTTCGATGGCTTTGTTTCTCCAGTGAACTGAGAATAAAAAGCTTTTAACTGTTACAAATGGGTATTAAGGTTTGCATGTGAGGGGCCTGTGGGGGTGGGGGGGGGACTTCAAAGCCCTGTGTATGTAAAATGCAATTCAAGGAGACTATTTAGAAAGACTTGGAGTTGATATTATGGGGAAAGAGTCAAGGTGAGGTTTAGTTGAGAGGCTCAAGTGTTTGAGAAGAGTTTTCAAAATGTTCCTAAACTGTTTCTAGTTCCTAATAAGATATCGTTCCAAGATTTGCTGCCTTGGCTAAGCCATGTGGTATAATCCTTGCTCAACCCCCACCATCCAAGGGTCTTGTATCTCACTTATAGTATAAAAATCCAGAATACGATTTCCAAGCACTTTGACTTCACTGAGGGATTGCTCTTTAGAATTATTCCTCGTTCTGTCCAGAGCCTCGCTGGGGCCAAGCCTGAGTCAGCTCTGTACTATTGGAGTCTGATAGAAGAAAGCAAGCCAGAGCTGAGGGTAAAGGGCTGAGTGGGAAGTGGCTGACACTAATGTCCGCCAAGCAGCCCTGTCAAGGCTTTCGCCAGCATCCAGGGACTAGACTGATGGCCATAGCTTGCCTCTGGCTTTTTGACAGTTTGTCCAACTTAGACTGCAAAAGCTTGGAACCGACATCACTAAACACTATAAAACCTGTAATTGTTTCCATGACCTTGGAGAAGTACTTGCCCTCACTGGATTTAGCTATCTCAGCTGTTAAGTGAGGGTGTTGGACGATTCCTACTCATGATATCATGCAAGGCTCATGCAGGGTCATTGACTCTGTACATGGTGGAATAGGAGTTAACCCACAGTAACACCAAGCTGGGAGTGAAGCAGGCCGTGTTCATCGTATTGACCTGTGCTTGTTATATCGCCATATATGTGAGGCTTCAGGAAGGGAAGCCTTCTCCTGGCAGATGGTTTTGGTAAAATATTAAGGAACCATTTTTCTTTCTTTCAGACCAATGATGCCTTAGGAGCCACCTGGAACTGGCTGTACTTCATCCCCCTCATCATCATTGGATCCTTCTTTGTTCTCAACCTAGTTCTGGGAGTGCTCTCCGGGTAAGCCATACTCTCTCCTCTTCTTTCCAACTGTAAACTAATGCTCCTGACCGCCAACCAATTCATTCATTGAGCATTCATTTGGAAGACATTTACTGAGCAGCTCGTGTACCAGTTACTATTCTGGACGTGGTAGATGCAGTAGTGAACATTGTTCTCATCGTGTTTATTTTTCTTAGGCGTTACAAAAATATTTAAACCACGTACAATATTGAACATGATATCTAGTGAGAGTTCACGTGTCCATCCGTCCTTTCCCTCAGCTGTCATAGACCTTCTTTGTCAGTCACCGTGCTGGTTGTGAGGGTTATAAAGTGGAGTAAGATGCAATCTTTACCCTCAAAGAGTATTGTTCTGTCATTTATTGAATGTTGAATCCCATATTTGTAGCTTGGGTTAGCGTACCTCAGTCAGCAAGTACGCAATGTCCTGTGTATGGTGAGCATTGCCAAGAGCACACAAAGTCTTGGGCATGATTCCTTCCTTAAGAAAACTGTACTTTGTGGGGCACCAGAGTGGCTTAGTTGGTTAAGTGTCTGACTCTTGATTTCAGCTGGGGTCATGATCTTAGGGTCACGGGATTGAGCTTTCCATCAGGCTCTGTGCTCAGCATGGAGTTGCTTGGGATTCTCTCTCTCTCTCTCCCTCTGCCCCCTACCCCACCTCTCTCTCTCTCTCTCTCTCTCTCAAATAAATAAAGAAAATCTTTTAAAAAAAAAAGAAAATTATATTTTGTAGACAGGACAACACACTTGAAAGAGTGAGGGAATGCAAATTCTTTTACTTACTAATGTAAGCTGTAAATCATTTGGTTGAAGGAACAAATCTATTTATTCTGAAGTTATCAGGAATGGCTTCATAAAGGACTGGCCTTTTGCTTGGATGTACAAGATGTAGTAGGATAAAACAGAATATATCTGAGTGAACATTCCAGGAAGGAGAGCACCAAACCACAAGCAAAAATGAAGAAATGGGACTAATCTTACAGTGGGAAAAGATTGTAATGCAACCTAACTTACCTAGGCTGAAACTTTACTTTGGGAAATGAAAAATATAAAATAGGGCTATAACAGGGGTCGATTTTAGAGGGTTTACATTTCTCTAAGCAAAACTGGACTTAATTTTTTCTCTGAGTGGCATAAGTTCTTCAAGTGGAAGTCAGATGGTGGTACTTCTGTTTCAACATAGTGGACTGAACCAAGTTTGTCATGCATTGTAACTCTACAAACACAGGAAAAAATTTTTAAGAAGGGCATAGTGATAAGACAGGAGAGGAAATGGCAAAAATGAGAGATGTCAACAAAAGTTTTGAAGGTGGAGAGTAAATGGTAACTCATCTAGTGGTGGGAAAACTGAGGTTTAATGCCCTTTAGTGAGGAATGCCAATAAAAAGCCAAAATGATTGTCCTTTAGAACCTTCCACAGTCCTGGAGAGGCTCCAGGTATGTCTGAGAGATGAAGAATGGGTGGCACTAAAAATAAGAGGATTGGTCAAAAGCCCTCGTAAGGAATACTTTGATGCCTTCTGACCAACACCCTAAATCTCTACCCCCAAACACTTCTAACTGGTATCTGCCCCACCCAACCTCCCACCCCAGCCAAAGTCAGAAGACTTCCTGTCTCTTTGGAGGCTGAATCAGAAATTTGCATTGGCAACATCAGGTGCTTCTGAGGGTAGGGGTGATAGGTTTGTAGTGAATTCCGCAAACTGAACATCATGCTTCCAGCCCACATCTACTGTTGACTCACGGAAGTGGATCGAGCTGGTAAGGGTTAGTAGGATTCCTCTGTGGGGAAACTGTACATCTTAAGAGAAGAATCGAAGTACGCTGATGTCTGAGGATGGCCAGAGAAATGGCTCCCACCCATCACCCTCAGTGAGGCTGCTATTAGTTTACAATGGCTGCTGCAAGAAAGGAACCAACTAGGTGGCTTCAGACTGTGAAAGATATTAACTCTTTCACAGTTCTGGAGCCTAGAGGTCCAAAATCTGGCAGGGCATTACTCCCTGAGAGGGCTCAAGGGGAGAATTTATTTCCTTCCTCTTCCAGTCATTGATGATTCCAAGTATTACTTGGCTTGTGGCTGCATTACCCTGGTCTCTTACTCTGTGGTCCCATTGCCTCCTTCTCTTTTGTCTAAAATCTCCCTGGGCCTCTTTCTTATGAGGATACTTGTCGTTGGATTTAGGGTCACTTGTATATTCCAGGATGACCTCTTCATCTCCAGACCCTTACTTTAAGTGCATCTAGCAAGGACTCTTTTTCTAAATAAGGTAACATTCATAGGATCCAGGAATGAGGATGTTGAGATATATATATATATATATATTTATATATATTTACATATATATTTTTATATATGATATACATATATATAAATATATACATATACATAATATACATATTGTATATATTTACATATATATTTATATATATTTTATATATATATATGTAAATATATATATATTTATGTATTTTTTGGTAAGGGCATTCAACCCACCACACTCATCATTTTAGAAGCTCTAGCCATACACACAAGTTTCCAATAAGCCTTTTGAGACTTGCTCTTAAATATTAATGCACAGCTAGAGATTACCAGCATTTGAAGAAAATGTTCAAAACAAAAGACAAAAAATAATACATTAAAAAAAGGAATTAGTTGGAATATCAATGATGCAGGGAGCAAAAGACTTAAAAAGCATAAGTGATATCAGCAGAGATAGAAGAAAAATAATTTTAGCCACAAACTAATATTGCTATTTAAAAAAGAATATTTAGCCATTAGGAAGAGCCCTTGGGAATTAATGTAAAATAAATAATGTAAAATTTACATTAATGTAACATGAATTAATATAAAAATGTAAACATGTGATGAAAATAATGAGGTAGTAAATGGTTGGAATATGAAATTAATAAAATCACCTAGAACGTCGAACAAAAATAAGAAAATCAAAGAGTTCGTCCAACATTCAACTATTAAGAGTTCCATAAAGAGAACAGGGAAGTGGAGAGGAAGAAATTTATAAAGAAAAATATTGAAAAATGTTTCCAGAATCAGTAAACACACATTGCCAGAGCAAAAGGTCTGTTGAAACGTGTGCAAGGATAGTCTTTGAGGGGGAGTTGGAGAACCTGGGCATCCATAATTGGGATGGTAGATAAGTAGGCTGTTGAATGCATATCATGACATACGAGGCAGCAATTAGGAGCAACAAATACCGTATACACATGGCAACATAGAATATTTTAAAAGGACAGAGTTTAGTGAAAACAAGAAGAAATAGCATGGTATAATACCATCCACATAAATAAAAAATACATGCATATGCAATACATAGTTTGTGAGAATGCTTTCAAATAAAAAGTGTACATTGAATACAAGTTTCTCTTGCTACCTGAAGATAAAACATTTTTTGTTTTTTATTGAAATATAATTAACATACAATGTTAAATTAGTTTCAGAGGTTCAGCCTATTGATTTGACAATTCTATACATTATATGGTGCTTACCATGATAAGTGTAGTCACCATTTGTCACCATATAACATTATTACAATATTATTGGTTATATTCCCTAAACTGTACTGTTTGGCTTTGTGGCTTATTTTATAATTAGAAGTTTGTAACTTAATCCTTTTATCTATTTTGCCCATCCCCCCACTCCCCTCCCCTCTCAGGCAACCACCAGTTCTCTGTATATAAGCATCAGGTTTTTGTTTGTTCCTTTGTACATCATATGGTATTTATCTTTCTTCATCTGACTTATTTCACTTCACATAATACCCTCTAGGTCCATCTGTGTTGTCACAAATGACAAGACCTCATTCTTTTTTATGACCTAGTAATATTCCATTGCCTATGTATACCACATCTTCTTTACCTTCTATGGATGCACACTTGAGTTGCTTCCATATCTTGGCTATTGCAGAGAGTGCTGCAGTAAGCTTGGGGTGCTTTAATCTTTTCAAATTAGTGTTTTTGCTTTCTTTGGATAAATACCTAGTAGTGGAATTAATGGAGCACATGGTATTTCTATTTTTAAATTTTTGAGGAATCTCCATACTGTTTTCCACAGTAGTTGCACCAACTTACATTCTTACAGACAGTGTTTGAGGGTTCCCTTTTCTCCACGTCCTTGCTAACACATTTCTTATCCTTTTGCTATCATATCTATTCTGATATGATATGTATGATATGATATCTCACTGTGTTTTGATTTTCATTTCTTTGATTAGTGATGTTGAGCATCTTTTCATGGGTCTGTTGACCATCTGTGCATTGTTTTTGGACAAATGTCTATTCAGGTCCCCTGTCCATCTTTTAGTATGACTTTGTGGAGTATTTTTTTTTTTTTTGGTGTTGAATTGAAAGAGCATTGTTTTGAAATCTTTCATAAACCAATATGACAGAAAGTAAAGAAGCAGTTACCATTTCATAAAGGCAAAAATGCTCTTTGGATTTTTTTTTGGTTATCGAAAATAGGTACTAATGTGGATTTTTCATGAAAGCAAAGTGGTATAAAGTGAAATTTCAGATACTGGGGGAAACCTGCATATTGTAATGGTAATTTGTATAGCAGAGACATGGGAGGGAGGTATAGAGATAGAAGGGAACAAGTGAATTTAATTAATAATGAAAATGCCCACTAAGCACTTGACACAACTGATGAAACGAGACCACACCAAGATAAAGACCTCACAAAATTTCAGAGCATCTGAATAAAGATAATATTCCAAAAGCTTTTGGTTATTAGGAAGACAATATATTTTGCCAATTTTAAATATATTTAAAAATCAGGAATTAAGGCAGCTTTGGGCTTCTCATTGATAACTGAAAGTTAGAAATGAACAGAGAAGTTCCTAAAACTTTTTGAAGGAAAAAAATTTCCAAGGTGGAATTCTATACCCAGCCCAAATAGCAATAATTTATGAGCTTGGAATAGCAGTATTTTAGGACACTTTCTGAAGAAGTTACTGGAAAATGTGAGTCACTAATTAATTCCTAAGAATAAGGAATTAGTTGAAGAATGAGAAGGACATGATATTCATACAAACAAGGGATTCAGTAGAGGAGAGAGACAAAGGGAATTCCAGGATGATGATGAGAGGACGTCTACCATGACAGCTGTCAGAATGCCTAGAGAACAGCAAGTTCATATTTGAGTAGGATGACAACTCTAAGAATGAAATAAGTATATTCCCTAATATATATTATATTCAGAAAAGTTGAATGGTTTTGTGAAGATTGTATATATATATTTACAAAATATATACAAATATATGTTTGCATTGTATATAAATATGTATATTCACATTTGTATTTGTATGCACATACCTCCATCTAAGCAATTCCACAAAATACAAAAGTGTTACCATTAAAGGAATATAAGCATAGGAAGTTTTTTCTGCAGCTGTCAACTGGATTTTCATTGTTAACACTGGACTGTGAGGGACCCCTTATGGTGCTACAATTGTCTTGAGAGAAAGGAGGGAGGTAAATATGGGGAGGGAAGGGACTGTCAAAGACTAAAATCTTAGGTTCCACAGTAAGAGTTTTTAAGCAGTATCTAAAATTGAAGGATTAAAAAATAGCCATTGTGTAAGTAAGATATTCAGAAAATTGGAAGCGACTACCAGAAAAAAATACAGGTAGAAGTTACAAGTGGTGGTTTCTGGGGAACGAGATTTAGGAGTGGGGAGGGATGAGGCAGTGGACAGCTATCTCCATGATAAGTCTCTTTAAAATATTTGACTTTAAAACTCAGTGTGCATCACTTTAAGAAAAATAGAAATACAATTTTAAAGTAAAAATGCTGCACTTACATTAAAGTGTAGGATGAAAGGGATGTATAAGCCCATTCATCTAGCATCAGTGGGGGAAGGATTGGCATGGAGAGAGACCAGATCCATAGGATTAAGGAGGAAACAATCATACTAGTCCAAGTATGTAGTACTGAGAGCCTGTGGTGACTTGTGAAATGGTTATGAAATAAGAGCAGGGGACATTGTTAAGGCATTCTTAATACTGTGTATCATGAGCGGAAAGTTCTAAGACATAATGGGACTTCATAAACATGTACTCATTTAGTGAGCGTTTATTGGCATTCTTGATGTGCAGGCACTGCTGCAGGTAATTTGCTGTCTGTACCCTACACCTGCAACTCAGATGCTCTCTCTCAATGACGACTTACTCAAGGGGCCTGACCGCCATTCTTCATGTATTTCTACAGAGGGGATACCTCTTATTTATGTAATCTGACTTGATCTTCTTTATCCTTACTTGTTTCCAAAGTGTGTATCTGTGTTAATTTAGAAAACTCAAGTCCTCTTCTTACTATTGGAAGAGGGAGAAAAGCAGATGCTGTGCCAACCATCATTAGTGTTACAGATAAGGCTTCGATATGGGCTCAAGATATGGGCTCAAGATATATTTTAACAGAGCTGGACATAGGACAGAGCACTGCCCTCTGGGACAATTCTTACATCTAACCATATCCACTCTAATGGACCAGGTCTGGTTTGGGGTTATATCTTTTAGTTCCCCTGCATCCTTCTTCTGATGAGAAAGAGTGGCACATTGGGGGAAGCAGGGTCTTTGGCACGTGACAGTCATGAGTGAGACCCTTATCTTGCCACTTTCCAGCATTGTACATGTGGACCAGTTACTCTGAGCCCACTTCCTCCTGTATGAATTGGGATAGCATTTTCTCTCATAGGCAGAGGCCTAGCCTGGAGTCTGGCACAGAGAAGCCACCAGCTCTTCTACCTTTGATAGTATTGACGTTCATTTTCTCCACCCATTACATCTAGGTGGCCGTCCTCTGAGTAGCAGTCTGTGATGATTGGCTTGACTTGGCTGTGAGGCCGTCAGCTCCTCTCTGACGGGGAGACAGCCTCCTCAGACTGGGAGATGAAACAGGCCTGGAATGGCGTATGTCTCCTTAGCACTTCTGGAGAAGCCTAGGAAGTGACAACAGCAGCTGGGAACAGCTGGTGTGAATAAATTCTGACATTTCAAGGAGTGTTAACAATAGGGGCCTTACAGGCTAGGAATGAAATATTTCTGTCCTGGTTTCTTTTTCACATTCTGATGCCCAACACATCAACACATTTACTGGTGTCTGCGGAGGGTTCAGCAGCCACTAGTTCTATGTATAAAGGGGCCAAGGATGCTCCCTTCTGCTTGGTCTGGTTCTCACATCCCTCTGGAGGGGATGTTGGCTTTCTCTTTGGAGTAAGTGTTTGGTTGGGATTTGTGCTTGAGAGCCAGAGAAAAGCTTGGGAGGTTTTATTTCCAGGGGACGTGTTCCCTGTGCCCTGTGGGCAGTTCGAATATTACGTACCCAAG
This sequence comes from Lontra canadensis, assembly GCF_010015895.1. Classification (NCBI taxonomy): domain Eukaryota; kingdom Metazoa; phylum Chordata; class Mammalia; order Carnivora; family Mustelidae; genus Lontra; species Lontra canadensis. The sequence goes on along the minus strand of NW_022631018.1, from coordinate 6,295,863 downwards.
GCTTTCCTAAAGCAGAGAACAAAGGCAGTGGAAGGAGGAACCCCTGTGTCGGCAAGTGACAAGAGGGTTCTGGGCGAGAGGAGGCAGGTAGCCTATGCCAGTCCTCCTGGCCCACTGGATACTCAGTGTGCAAATGGCTGAGGCACCCATCTCAGGGGCAGGGGATTTGGGGAAAGGAGGGCAGTCAGCTTCGGTGTATTTAAAGAGGAAGTATGGATAGAAGCATTGCAGCATTTTTACTAGTCTCAGAGGAAATGGGATTTGATAAAAACCATTAGCTTAAGCTTGAAGAGAAGCAGAGCTTCCCATCTCCATGGAAACAAACCAGGGCTGCATAAGCACAGGGCTGCAGGGCAGAAGGCTCACACAAACAATGACCCTGAGCTAGCCTGTTGCCTCTATCTATTGCTCCCAGGGCTTCTGGAGAGAGGGGAAGGTGAGCTTGGGGGAGTAGTTGTATTGTCTCCAAACTAGGACGGAGACAGCCAGGCCAGAGACTGCTTACAGACGCACAGAGGGAGCAATTGGAAACCTCATGTATACAAAGCAAGCCATCGTTTTCAAAGCTCCTTTTCTTCCATTTTCAATAGCACTCAATGTGGCACAACTAGAGAAAGGCTGGCCAAGGGTTAGCCTAGAATATCACCCTGTCCATACAGACTTGGTGCAAGTTTTAATCTGTACATGCATGGACACACACACTTACTCACACACACTGGTCTTCATGTAAACAACATGACCTGGTACATACAAGGTAAAAAAATCCAAGACACGCTCTCCCAGTCCTCTTGCCCTAAGGACTAATGGGAGGGGGTGAGTTTTCTGTATTAGAGGAGGAATTCTTCTGGTTGCCTCTCTTATGTGAATGGAGTGGTTCTCACAACAAGCAACGTGACAGTTGACTGTCTGTCTTGACACCAAACTCATTTGCTGAGTGGGTTTGACGATTTAGTGCAATTTCATAAATGTTTATTGAATATTTGCTATGCAGTAGAGACACTTTGCCAGACTGAGATTACAAAGATAAATAAAATAAGGAGATTATAGATACATTAAGGAAATAATTCAAAATACATGTCATGGAATCTCAGTTCAAGGAGATCCAGAATTTTAGCCCTATCAAAAGCTATTTATATAATGTTCATATATATCATATATATTTTTTGAAGATATATATATATACATATATATACATACATATATGTATATATATGTATATATATATATGTATATCGCATATTTGAGTGCCTACTATCTTGCAGGGCATTGTTAAAAACATAAAAGTGAATAGGACCTAGGTCCTGTCCACAAGGAAGACACCAACAAATGTACCTTCAGTATTAAACTTTTCATCTCCTGAATCACTTGCCCTCACTTCTCTTTGAATATTAGAAGCTGGCACCTGAGTATTTCCCAGACCTGACTTGTATGTAGGTGAACTGCACAGTAATTTTCCTGCCAGATTCTGACCCTGGAATCAACTGTAGAAATTCATTTGTTCATGCATCCAGTGTTAACTGAGTTCTTGGTGTAGGTCATCTGCTACTAGGAACCAAGGATATCAGACAAGGGCAGAGAGCTATTACCCTCAAGGAACTTGTCATCTAGGTGGAGAGACAGCAAAGGTTGAGCATTTAAATTAGAAGGAAAAGGATCAGTCAAGGCCAAATGAAGAAGTTGCCATTGATATATATTTTGAAAGAATAAGTAATGGTTGGCTAGAGGAAAAAGGGAGGACATCCCAGCAGGTGGGTAGTTAAGAAGATACAGAAGGCCATTCTGAGTGACGTGAATGATGGTAGAGGAGAGGAAACTAGAGGCAAAGGCAGAGGTTGTCACGAAGGGCTGATCAGATGGGTGAAGCCGATGAGTTTAAACCTGATTCCAGAAGCTTGTGGGAGGTTCTCAAGTTTTAAGCAAGGAAGATGACCACTTTCCAATTGAAGATGATCATCCTGCAGGAAATATGTAGAGAAACAAGCCTGGAGGCAGGGAGATACTTCAGGAGTAAAGCAGAGAAGCAACGAGGCCCGAAGGGGTACAGTGGCGTGGCAGTGGACAGGATGGGCCAGGAGGTGTCGGTTATGCAGGATGTGCGGACTTGGTGACTGTGTGGGTGTTTCTGAGTGTGGGCTGGGGGCAGAAAGAAGAGGGAAGTCTCTTGGACTGAATTTCTGAGTTGAGCTGCCACGTGGCTAGTAGAGAACACAGGACAAAGATTTTGAGGGAAAGGTTGTATGTTCTGGATCTGTTGAATTTGAGAAAACATAACACGCCCTACACCTGTTGGCTAGTTTGTAGCAGTAGCATAGTGTTTGTTTCAAGTGGATTTTTTTTTTCTTTTTGCCTGGGAGTGTCTATAATTTATTGAGACTGTGCTGTGCATTGAAGATTGTGCCAATGTCATGAGACACGTTGTTTCATTTAATCCTCACAATGACCCCATGAGGTACTACTATCTTCTTCTATGAATAGGGCAACTGACCGTAAGGTTTGGTAATTTGCCTAAGCTCACAAAGCTTTTAAGCAGCAGGTTTAGAATTTGGGATGAGGTCTGCCAGGCCCTAACACCAATTCTGTTAAACATATCCTGCGTATAGTAAATGTCCTTTTTGGAAAGAAATTATCCAGCATTCAGCATGACAAATCTTGGTGGAAATGGAGGGATGCTTGGTGGCTGGCAAGACATGTAGAACTTTCCAGTCCTTCAGACAGAAGTTTCATGTTCAACACGGGTAATAACCAGAGTAGTATTTGTAGTCCCTCCATGACTAGGACAACACTCTCCTGGATGAGTTGTGTGACCATGAAAGTCACATACAAAGCCATGAGAGCTTCTTGGAAGCATCTGCATTTCCCCAAGACACTGTTCTGTATCAGTTACCAGAGCTGTATCTTAGAGTGTGATACAAATTATTTGAGGTGGAAGGGGCTATAAGTGAAGCTTATATCTGGCCTCTGTGTTACAGATGAAGAAATGAGAACAGAAAGTGAAGCAACTTGCTCGAGTTATAGATAGCTAGTTAGTGGCAGATCTTGACTGGAACCTAGGTTCTCTGGCTCCCTGTCCAGAGTGCTTTTTTCCCTCTGCACAATAGGTATAGCTTGGTAGTAAAATATGTAGACTCCTACACAGGATATATGGGTTTGAATCCCATCTCTGTCACTTGTCATCTTTATGACCTTAGGCAATTCACTTCACATTTTCATACCCTTAATTACCCAATGCTAAAAAAGTCTCCACCATGTAGGATTGTTGGGAAAACTAAAACAGGTCTGGCATGTTAAGTGTGTAGTACCTGGAGAGAGTTAATACTTAATCAGTATTGGGACACCTGGCTGGCTCAGTCGTTAAGCACCTGCCTTTGGCTCAGGTCATGATCCCAGAGTGCTGGAATCAAGCCCTGCATCAGGCTCCCTGCTCAGCGGGAAGCCTGCTTCTCCCTCTCCCACTCCCCTTGCTTGTGTTCCCTCTCTCTCTGTCTCTCTCTGTCAAATAAACACATAAAGTCTTAAAAAAAAATCTGTGTTAGCTATTAGTGGCAGATTCTTCTCTCCAGAACCTGGTCTACACCTCAGTAGGTGGGACTGGGAAAGAGTCATTCTTTTTACCTACCTAGTAACCCCACTGAGTCAATTAACATCAACTAAGATGGTTTCAGATACCACTGGTAGGTCTGACGGACTATGGCACGCTGCTGGGAGTCATCAAACCAGTGGACATATTCTTGTGCCCCATGTGTGGCCATTTCTTTAGACTCTCCTCTTCTTACAGTTTCTTCAAAATGCCCTGGACTTTCTGCCCTCTGCTCCTGTGGTCTAGAGTAGGCCCATGTCCCCTTCATTTTCCTTGTTGAATTCTTGCCCTCACAACCTTTTTCAACTTTGACCTATTTCATGAGATCTTTCCAGGTCCATACTCCTCCTCCCATTCTTCAGTTAGGATCAAAATCTTCCTCTCATATATTCTCATAACACTATGTACCTATCCATTATAGAACCTATTACTCATAATAACATGCAATTTTGTTATAGAACTTAATAATGCTGAAGACAAGAGCTAACATTTATTGAAAGCTCATCATCTGCCTGGTACTATGCCAAGTACTTTATATACATTATTTCAATTACTTTTTATAACAGTCTTGTGAGTAAGGTACTATTGTTAACCCCAGTTTATAAATGAGGAAATGGAGGCTGAGAGACCTAGAGTCTTGCCTAAGGCTTCATGGTTAGTGAGGGGAGTGTATTGGAGCTATGAATGTCCCGGTCCCCTGTTAGGTTTTGTTTCCTATGCTAGAGATGGCTTTCCACGTAATTGGATCTCTCCTAATATCTCAGTGCCTTGTTCTTGGGTTCAGTAAGTAATTGCTGAGTTGAAGGGAAATCCAGTAACACCAGGCCCTTCTTAGAGGATGCCGTACTCCCTGTGACCTCTTGGAGAAAAGTATTGCAGAGACTATGGAAGACTCTGTTATCTTAAAAGTAAGGAGCAAAGTCACTGGGACTAGAGATCCAGGTAGAAGCCCGGAGAGGCTGTTTTCTCTGCAAAGCGATGGCCCTTGCCAGCGTCTTCTACACAAAGTCATCAGCTCACACTGAACGTTTTTTTTTTTTTTTTTCTTCACATGGTTATTGCTACTCACATTTTTTAAAGTTACTGATTATGGCCTTTTCCCACATTTCTATTGGTATGTTTATCTTTTTTCATATGAACATAAAAGGTCTATTTGTATAGCAAATATATTAACCATATTAACCTTTTTTAAAATCATATGTAGCATTATTTACAGAATAATTGCTTTTAAAGGATAAAGTTGTCATCATATTGGGAATTGTGGGCAACTCAGTCTGTTGGAAGCAGAAAAAGACTAAAATGGTTATTCTTTTTAAATGTAGGGCACTTCACTTAGAAAGCATTCCATATGTTTTCATATGTTTGATTCTCACAATGGTGCTAGGAAGCGTATTATCATTATTTTACAAATAAGGAGAGTAAAGCTCAAAGCAAGTAAGTATTATGCCCTAAGTCGAAAATCTGAAAGTGTGGGGTTCTGCTGTGATAAAAGCTAGCAATCACATCCAGAAAGATCAACATCGGGGGTGGGGGGGCAGTGTCGAAGTATTAATGAAAACAAAATAGAGAAATCAGTAAGTAGGACTATCAAGATACATAATCAGAAAAAGGTACTGTTCTACATGGACTCACCATTTGTATAGAGATATTCAGACAAATACATTGGGATTTCATTACATGCCTTTTTGATGATGTTGAGGCAAGGGCCAAATATAAAAATGCCCCCATTATCTCTTGAATTTTTTGCACGTGGAATTTCTTAAATTTAAATTTTACTTAGTTAACATACAGTGCAATATTGGTTTCTGGAGTAGAATTCAGTGATTTATCACTTAATGTACAACACCCAGTGCTCATCAAAAGAAGTACCCTCTAGTGCACCCATCTAGCCCATCCCCCACCCACCTCCCTCCATCAACTCTCCATTTGTTTGCTATTGTTAAGAGTCTCTTCTTTTTTCCCCCAAAGATTTTATTTATTTATTTGTCAGAGAAAGAGGGAAAGACAGAGCACAAGCAGGAGGAATGTCAGGCAGAAGGAGAAGCAGGGTCCCTGCTGAGTAGGGAGCCTGATATGGGACTCAGTCCCAGGACCCTGGGATCCTGACCTGAGCTGAAGGCAGATGCTTAGCCGACAGAGCCACCCAGGTGTCCTAAGTTCAGAATCTCTTATGGCTTGTTCCTCTCTCTCCTTTTTTTCTTTTCCCCCTTCCCTTATGTTCATCTGTTTTCTGTCTTAAATTCCACATATGCTAAGATAAAATCAGAGAGAGAGACAAACTATAAGAGACTCTTAACTATAGGAAACAAACTAAGGGTTGCTGGAGGGGAGGTGGGTAGGGAGATGGGGTAGTTTGGTGATGGACATGAAGGAGGGCATTTGATGTAATGAGCCCTGAGTGTTGTACGCAACCAATGAATCACTAAACTCTACCTCTGAAACTAATAATACACTGTATTAGTTAATTGAATTTAAATAATTTTTTAAAAAATTCCACATATGAGGGAGATCATATGGTATTTGTTTTTGATTGACTTATTTCACTTAGCATAATACTTTCTAATCAGTCGGTGGACAGTTGGGCTCTCTCCATAGTTTGACTATCACTGATAATGCAGATGTAACCATTGGGGTGCAGGTACCCCTTCAAATCTGTGTTTTTGTATCCTTTGGGTAAATACGTAGTAGGGGAATTGCTGGGTCTAGGGTAGTTCTATTTTTAACTTTTTTTTTTTAAGATTTTATTTATTCATTTTTTTTTTTAAGATTTTATTTATTTACTTGACAGAGAGAGACCACAAGTAGGCAGAGAGGCAGGCAGAGAGAGAGGAGGAAGCAGTCTCCCCACTGAACAGAGAGCCCAGGACCCGGAGACCACGACCCGGGCCAAAGGCAGAGGCCCAACCCACTGAGCCACCCAGGCGTCCCTATTTTTAACTTTTTGAGGAAACTTCAAACTGTTTTCCAGAGTGGCTGTACCAGTTTGCATTCCTACCAACAGTACAAGAAGGTTCCCCTTTCTCTGAGTTTCCCCCAACACCTGTTGTTGATTTTAGCCATTCTGACCATGTGAGGTGGTATCTCATCATGGTTTTGATTTGCATTTCCCTGATGCTGAGTGATGTTGAGCATCTTTTCATGTGTCTTTAAGCCATTAGGAGGTCTTCGGAAAAGTGTTCATGTCTTCTATCCATTTTTTGTTAAAAATATTTATTTACTTATTTATTTATTTATTTGATGGGGTGGGGAGAGCACAAGTAGCAGAGCGGCAGGCAGAGGGAGAGGGAGAAGCAGGCTCTATGCTGAGCAGGGAGCCTGATGTGGGGCTCAATCCCAGGACCCTGGAATCATGACCCAAGCCAAAGACAGACGCCTAACCGACTGAGCCACCCAGATGCCCCTCTTCTGTCTATTTCTTAACTGGATTATTTGTTTTGGGGCGTGTTGGGTTTGATAAGTTCTTTATAGATTTTAGATACTAGCCCTTTATCAGATATGTCATTTACAAATATATTTTCCCATTCTGGAGGCTGCCTTTTATTTTTGTTGTTTCCTTCACCGTGCAGAAGCTTTTTATCCTTTTTTAAAAAAAGATTTTATTTATTTGATAGAAATAGAGAGAGACTGCACAAGCAGGGAAAGCAGCAGGCAGAGGGAGAGGGAGGAGCAGGATCCCTCCTGAGCAGGGAGCCTGATATGAGGCTCCATCCCAGGACCCTGGGATCATGATTTGAGTGGAAGTCAGATGTTTAACCGACTGAGCCACCCGGGTGCCCCAGAAGCTTTTAACTTGATGAAGTCCCAGTAGTTCATTTTTGCTTTTGTTTCCCTTGTCTCCGGCAGCGGGTCTAGTACGAAGTTGCTGCAGTTGAGGTCAAAGAGGTTTCTGCCTGTGTTCTCCCTCTAAGGTTTTTCTTTTCTTTTTTTTTTTTTTTTTAAGATTTTATTTATTTATTTGACAGAGAGAGAGATCACAAGTAGTCAGAGAGGCAGGCAGAGAGAAGGTGGGAAGCAGGCTCCCTGACGAGGAGAAAGCCCGATGTGGGGCTCCATTCCAGGACCCTGAGATCATTGACCTGAGCCGAAGGCAGAGGCTTTAACCCACTGAGCCACCCAGGCGCCCCTCCCTCTAAGGTTTTGATGGTTACTTTTGCTTGGTCAATTCCTAGGTCTCTGAACAATCCTGTTACTTCCTCTGCCATACCTTAACTAATTTAGTGTATATTCACCTTCTAATACTCTGATATCTTTATTTATTTATGTGTGTGTGCATATACATGTGCACATCTCTACACGCCATACAGACACACACTATATATACATTTTTATACATACAGTTTTGCATATACATATTTTCACATATGTACATGATGCTGTGTATCCATGTCCCAGCTCTAATGCATGCATGTACCACTGTTCAGTTTTAATCCTCCCATGAAGTACTTCAGGACCCAGCAGATGACTGTACCATTCTGAATTCAGCTTGCACAGTGTACACTATATTGCATACTTGTACACTCTATTTAAACCTATTTCAAGAGTGTTTCCATCTAAAAATCGCATTTACTTCTGTGTTTTTCAGAGGACAAGTTAATGTTTAATTAATAGAATAACATAATGTGAAATAATGTCTGAGACATATCTTCGTTAACAGACAGACCTGGATTTAATTTACCTGCCTGCCATTGGGCTCCAAAGGGGGACCTCTTTGCTGAAGTATCCCTTACACATCTCAGATTCAGGATGCTCTAAACTGAATTCATTCTCTCGTTCTCCCACCCTCCACTCATTATGTCCCCACACTCTCCACCTGTTGCCTTTTATCACATTCATTATCCAAGACCGTAACCTTAGTTAATACTTTTTTTTTTTTTTTTTTTTTTTTTTTCTCTGCATCTAATCACTCCTCAAGACCTACTGGTTCCACCCTTGAAAGATTTCATGAACTATATCCAGGATGATAGCACCTGTCTCTTTAAATGCTCTCCTTGCTCTACTCCAACCGCTGTCCATCACCAAAGCAGTCCTTCTAAACTAGACACTTAATGACGTTATTTGTATATCTTAGCTATTTATAATGTTTTCCTATTGCCTAAATAATGGAATCATTCATGTTTTCACTTGTTCAGTTTTTCAACAAATAGGTATTGAGCGTCTATTATATGCCAGCCAGTGTTCTAGATGCCTATGTAGCAGAGAACAGAGCAAACAAGAAGTTGGGCACTTATGAAGCTTGAGTTCCAATATGAGCATATCCCAATTGCTCTCTGTTTTCATTTAGGTAATTGAAAGGCCCACCCTGTTCTTGAAGAGGAATATTTCAAATTACAGAGATCCTTCTTTCCCCTACTTTAGTCTTTAATTTTAATGTAATATTAATAAACACAGATAAGATTTTCACTTTACTAAATTGAAATTTATTTGAACACTTATGTATATAAGAATAACCAGGACATTTCTTAGAACAATGAGGAAAGGGGGCTTTTCCCACAAGTAGTAAATTATATTCTGAAACAATAGTAATTGAAACAGTGTGGTATGATGTAGGAATAGGACCAAAGGGAGACTCAAGCATATATATGAATTTACAATAGTATACATGTGTCATTTCAAATTAGTAAAATTGAATTATTTGACAAATGGCACTAACACCTGTCCAGCACCTGAAAAGAGAAATATTAAGTTAGATCCCCAGTTCCCATATCTCACACCATAAAAATTGAAGGTGGAGCTATTATTAAAAAATGCGTGTACTGTTAAATTAAATTGTAAAAGTATTCAGAGAGATTATGCACAATTTAAAATTCTTCAAGGGGGAAAGTTTTTTTTTAAGTGTGATGCAAATTTATAAGTCATTAAGGAAACAATGGATACATTTGAATTTGTAAAAATAAAAAATATACGCCATAATTCATTGATAAAAATTCAAAGACAAAACTTGAGTTAGTTTTGAATTTTAGATGGAGTCTGTAGAGGATTAGGGAAGATTTTTTTTTTTTTTAAAGGTGATTGACTAGTAATAAGACCATAAAAAAGATCTGGTTGTGAACAGAAAATGAGGATATCAAGCACAGTTAACTGAAAAGTAAAGAGAAAACAGGTGAAGATTTCAGGTGGTGGAATTGTCAGGTGATGGTGAGTGATTGGCTGGAATGTATGAAGGAGGATGGCAGAGGGTGTCCCCAGATTCAGTTGTAAATGTCTTGGAGAAATTTAATCCCAGGTATTGAGATGAATACCAGAGGAAAGAGAAAGAAAAGCTCTTGTTCTGGGAGGGAGATGCATTCGATATCAAACAGAATTTGAGGTCCATGAGGGCCAAGCAAGTAGACAGGATTAGCCAGTATCTGTGTTTTAAGAACAGAGAGAGAAAAGATGTGATGTGCTATCAGGACATGATAGAGAAAATGGTAAAAATAGGTAAGGTTATCTATAGAAAGCATCTAGAAAAGAAAAAAAAGACAGAGCCAGAGATAGAGATTTGTCAAAACATTAACCATTAAAGAGTTAGAATATTGGGGCGCCTGGGTGGCTCAGTGGGTTAAAGCCTCTGCCTTCGGCTCAGGTCATGATCCCAGGGTCCTGGGATCGAGCCCCACATCGGGCTCTCTGCTCAGCAGGGAGCCTGCTTCCCCCTCTCTCTCTGCCTGCCTCTCTGCCTACTTGTGATCTCTCTCTGTCAAATAAATAAATAAAATCTTTAAAAAAAAAAAAAGAGTTAGAATATCGAGATGGGTCAAGGGGAGATCATGAAAGCACCAGGTCATAGAAGACAAAGAAGTATAGGGCTTCAGAAAGGAATGAGAAAACCCCCAAAACTCTCCCTTTATAACTACATCACGGTCCCTTACCCAGTCCTCACAACCCCTGGAACCACTAATCTATTCTCCATCTCTCTAATTTTGTCATTTTAAGAATGTTATATAAATAGAATTATACAGTATGTAACTTCTTGAAATGGTCAGTTTTTTCACTGAGCATAATTTCCTTGAAATCTACCCAGATGGTTCCAAGTAACAGTAGTTCATGCTTTTTAAATTCTGAATAGTGTTCCATGTCACGGATGTACCATAGTTTGTCTAACCATGCACCCCTTGGAGAACAGTGGGTTGTTTTCAGTTTTGAGCTATTGCAGATAAAGTTACCACAAAGATTTCTGCATAGATTTTTGTGTGAACAACTTTTCTTTTCTCTGGGATAAAGGCTCCAGAGTACAATTGCTGGGTCACATGGGAAGTGCATGGTTAGTCTTATAAGAAACTGTCAATCTGTCTTCTGGAGTGGCTGTATACCATTTTACATTCCTGCTGGCAATATATATGAGAGTTCTATTTTTTCTGTGTCCTCACTGGCAGGCTTAAAAATAATTAAATAATATACAGTGAACTTTAATCAGTTTCACAACTTTGTGTTGAAATTTTAACACAATATAAGTAATGTTGGTCAATGATTTTTAAATAGGTGACTTTTTAATTTTGTTTTTATTTTATTGATTTATTTGAGAGCGAGCAAGAGGGAGAGAGAGCATGAGTAGGGAGGGGCAGAGGTGGAGGGACAGAGAGAGGGAGAAGCAGCCTTCCTGCTGAGCAGGGAGCCTGATGTGGGCCTTGATCCCAGAACCCCAGGATCAAGACCTGAGCCGAAGGCAGACCCTTAACTGACTGAGCTACTCAGGCGTCCCTAAATAGGTGACTCAAAAAAAAAAAAAAAAAGATTTTATTTTTTATTTACTTGAGACAGGGAGAGAAAGAGAACGAGCATGATGAGCAAGGGAAAGCGGCAGACTGAGAAAGAGAGGCAGGCTCCCCGCTGAGCAGGGAGCCTGATGTGGGGCTTGATCCCAGGACCCCAAGATCATGACCTGAGCCGAAGGCAATCACTTAACCAAGCACTTAAGCACTTAACCAGCTACCCAGGTGCCCCAAAATAGGTGACTTTTTTTTTAATATTATGGACCAGAAAATCCCTAGAAAAAGAGAATAAACAAAATCAGAAAGCCAACGTGGAGTGTGGAGTGTGTAGAACAGATGAATAACTTTTAATTTTAACATTTAAATGCTTTAAAGCGAACGGAGTAATCACAAACACTGCTTCAACTGCTAGCTTTCTCATCATCAGTTTATTAAAGAGTCCAGATTAATGTTCCTTATCTTACACGACGTCTCAAAGCTTAGTGCAACCTACTTTTCCATCCTTGATCCTACCTTCCTCTCCGTTAGCCCTGCCACACACATGCTGCTCCTGGGTTTCCCAGGTACACATCCCTTCATTTCTTTGTTCGCTTTGCCTAGAAATAACCAACCCCTACAGTCCTCCTCCGCTCTCCTGCTTTATTTGACTGGGGACTCATCTTGTAAGGTCACATTTCCCTTACATTTGCTCATCTGTGTTTCCAGTGCACTGTCTATGATCCTCTGTGAGAGCACTTGTCTTACAGTTATTTGTGGATGTCTTTGTCCATTTCCTAAAATTATGAAGGCAGGTAGCATGGTGAGCTCATCTTCCTTTCCCTGGCACTGAGCAAGCAACATTAGTAGGCACACAGTAGGCTCTCAGTAGATGCCCTCCAGCAAACAAATCAAAGGCCATCTTCCTGTTTGTGTGATGTTTGTATTAGTCAGAAGTTTTCCTGAGATCTTGGGCATCGTTGTCGATGGGAATAATTCCCCTGAAACCCAGGTTTAATATTAGTTGAAGGGCTGAGCACAGATTAGTGTAATAGAACTCCTTTATTTTGCTGGTATCAAGGGACAACTCTGAGAACTGTGCAGACCTTCTCCATTACAGGGAGAAAGAGGGAACATTTGTCAGTATCAGTATGGTGGACGTGACCCTGTGTAATCAAATCGTTGCTATTTGAGAGGCTTTTAAATGGCTTTCTTTGCTGTCATAATTTATCCCACATGCTCATTTCACTGTAGCTTTTGTGCCAAAATCTTATGCTTTTCAAGATTAGAAAATTTTATGCTTGAACCTATGTCTCTTTTTCTAGTCTGTGGAATCTCCTAGTAATTGCTTTCACCACACGGAAATTTGTAATAGTGTTAGAACCTCACTTCATTCGGAGCTTATAGCCCATAGTCAAGCCCCTATAATTAGACATGTTTTCTGTGCACTTGCAGACATGTGCACACTGAGGTGGTTGAAATAATACCTCCCAATTTCCCCGGTTGATAATCACAGTCTTTACAACTTGGTTATATACTGGGTGCTTGGCATTTCTAGCTGTTAAGTTCAGATTCTGTTAGAGTCGCAGTTGAATTAGAAGTTCTTTATTTTCCCCTTGGTGTCAAGTGCATCCGTACATTCTCAACACTTAATTATCATTGTGTCCTAAAATATTCCTCATTTAGCAAAAATATTGAAATTACTTTTTTCCCGTTGAAGAAGCAAACTCTGATATGCGGGGAAAACACTGAGGTGCTGTGTTCCCCTAGAGAACCCAGGAAACGAACAGCAACGTAGGGCATTTGGAAGAACAAGAGGGACCCCAAAACCACTTAAAGGGTCCATGTTGCTGTCACACATATTAAACTTGATAACTGATGTGTTTAACCAGAGGGCACATCAATAAGCTAAAGCTCACCAGACCAGAGGAGGCTCCCCAGCGCTCACCAGAGTTGACTGAAACGCTCGTAAAGCGGGATGTGGTCTTCCTCCCCTCCTCCCACAGCCTTCTGTGCTGTCCACGGAGCAGTGTTTCCTCTCTCACCTCCCCACTACATTTTCATATTAGTCTCTTCCCTTAGATCAGGGTGCCCGGTGATCCAGTAGAACCCGAGAGAAGGATGACCTTATTTGCAGACACTAGCGTCTCAGCCAGCAGCTATCTGAGACCAAACACTGAGGGAAGAAGATGCAAGATAATTGAAGTAGAGGTAGATAAGGAGACAGAACATGTACTTGCTCATTTATTAAAATACTTTTCCAGCAACCATTTATGAAGCACCTGTGTGTTGGGCACTGTGGGTTTGATCGTGAACAAGGTGAGGTCTGTCACCCCCATGAGCTTCATATTCTAACGGGGAAGAGAGAAAACAAACATACGAATAACGTGATATTAATGGTAAATGTCATGAAGAAAATGAACAGGCTTTGAAGAGCAGTTCTGACGCCTTCCTAGAATGGAAAAAAAAAAAAAAATCAGACCTGATTGAAGAGCTCCCATTCCCTGACAATCTGCATGGGTCTGACCTCTATGTTAAATGCGTGGATACGCTTTTTTCAACTGACACAACCACTTCCTCGCTGTTCCCCACAGGAGAAAGGCTGCATGCTTTTCTCAAGGGGACAGTGTCAGTTATTCTGAAAATGTCCTTTCCCAACCAACTGGGCTACAAAAAAATAACCCAAGTGACAGTATCTTGAATGCATTAATTAACCTGTGTAGGGCACCTCCCGTCCTTTGCTCAGCGGTGTTCAAAAGAACGCCTCTGTGTTAAAAGATGCCCCAGCAGATAAAGCAACTTAATATTCTTTCCAGAGATAAGGAGCCGGAATCCAGGACTGTGCTGTTACTCACATCCCCACTGTCTACGTTCCCTGTGCATACACTCATGGATAGAAAAAAAATAAAAATTCTAAAATGGTCTGAGGGAACCTCAAGGCCAAGTTGTGTCCCAGATTGGGTACCCCCCAGAGAGGAGGAGTGTTATTCATTCAATCACTCATTTCTGGATCCTTTCCTCAACACTATCCTTAGAAGCAGTAGTGAATAATGATCTCTAGGTTGGGCTGTGCTGGTCATTTTCACAGATAAATTAAGCACAGATTATCTCTTCTCTCTAAGAAGTTCTTGTCCATCTAGTCTTTCAACCCTGGTCAAGATTTGCTCCTGGCTAAATTTGAGAAGTGGGTGGCATTTGTATTTAACATCATGCACCTTTTCTCTCCCCCAGTTTAATGTTACCCCCTCCCTTTCCCCCATCCTTTTGTCAGGAAGGAAAATGATTTGGTGGACTCACTAGTTCACAAGTAGTGTTTTGGTTGGGATATCCCTGAAAGAAGACCCAGAGAAAAGAATTGGGTATAGGTGGTTTATTTGGGAGGTGATCCCTAACGGCAAAAGGGAGAAAGTGGGGGAATTTAAGCAGAGAAGGAGGAAAAGCCAAAGAATACATGTCAGTTGAGAGGGTTACTAGTATGGACTGCTGAGGCTTTGTCTACTGGGAACCTTCTAAGGAAACATGTACCTCAGAATTGCTCTCCAAGACTTGAGAAATGGAGATAAATATAATCTCTGTTAATTCCTGTCCCTCCTGGAGGAATAACACTTTGGGGTTGTCCTGCTTAAGAGCTAACCAAGCTCCTAGGGCACTGGAAGAATCCCTTAGGCAGAGAAGCAGAACAATGTGGGCACTTGAGTTGGGAACTGTCATATCTGTCCCCGTGCACGGGATCTGTCTACAGCAGCTTTGGGACAACTCAGAAGTGATCTGAGAGGGTATGAAGTGGGGCATCCAGAGCATACACTCCTTGATGTCCATTCAAGGAGCATGTCATTTGTTCAACATATATTGAGCACCTACTGTGTGCCAGGGAGTAGTTTTCCCAAGATGAGTATCCACATAAATTAAAAGAAGCAGGGTAAGGGTCCCTTGGGTGGCTCAGTTGGTTAAGAGTCCTACTCTTGATCTCAGCTCAAGTCTCAGTCTCAGGGTTATGAATTCAGGCCCCATGTTGGGCTCCACATTGGGCAT
Source organism: Lontra canadensis (assembly GCF_010015895.1). Classification (NCBI taxonomy): domain Eukaryota; kingdom Metazoa; phylum Chordata; class Mammalia; order Carnivora; family Mustelidae; genus Lontra; species Lontra canadensis. The sequence goes on along the minus strand of NW_022631018.1, from coordinate 6,280,587 downwards.
GGAGCCTTCTTAAAAAATAAAAATAAAAATAAATAAAAGAAGCGGCATGGGAATAGATCCAAGGTGAGGAGCAGCCTGGGAGAGTAGGTGTTCCACTGCTCCAAATGAGGACATCCCTCAAAGGGCTGGAGAGATAGGTGCTCTGGGAATAGGTATGCTGCTTAGAAGCCATGGGCTGGCTAGAACACACCTGTCACATCCTGCAAGGCCAACCAGATACCTGGAAGTTTATGTCAAAACTCTCTTCCCCTCCCCCACAGCCTGGTTCCCCCTCCCAATCCCATTTGGTCATCCCTACCCTGACACGTGCCATGCCAGCTCGAAGTCCTTCTCCTTTCTTCTTCTGCCTTCTCTCCCCAGCACACCCAGCATTCCATTTTATCCCCAGTGTGCACTTGCCCTGCTCAGCCTCCCTGCCCTTTTCACCCTCCTCCTCATCATGAAGTACAGTATTCTCATTATCATTGCCTAGTTCCCCATCTACACAGCTAATCCTGTTAAGGACCAATTTAAGCAACGCTAGAGTCTGGAGCTTTTATGACTTCAGCAATTGAGGATCTCCTTATGTTCCCAGTGATGAATGACATAATAAATAAGCAGAGTCTCAATTAAAATACTCCTCCATCATGTTTGATGTCACAGAAGTCTAATCTCAAACTTAATAGATCTGTAAATTAAAAATAGTCGGTCCCAGTCACCAGAAGGTCATTCTGTCTTAGAGCCTCTGGACACTGTCCCCTAATCTAGGTCTGGCCCCATGTGTCAGTTTCATCCCCCACCTCCCCTGGTCCTTCCCCAGCCTGTGTTGTAGCCCCAGTCCATTCCCTTTCCTTGGGGATGAGAGGGCAATGGCAGATTGTCAGGAGGGAGGGACTCTGCCGCAGTCGCCATGACGGTGCTGGTCCGAACCACCTGTCGTGGGTCACCTGGACCCCAGTCCAAGGAGCCACAGCAGAGGTCCTCAGGGCACCAACCCTTTGGCAGCTGTACAACCAAACCAACCATTTAAGCTGTAGATACCCCTGAGCCTCCCCAGGACAAGGGCCCCCTCGCTGTGGATGAATGAAACAGATGGGAGCAGGTGCGGACCTTTATCAGGTTGTTTGTGTACAGAGGGGATGTTTGGGCTCCCTCTGCCCTGTCTTGGTTCCCTTTGCCTCTCTGTCTCCATCTGGTTTTTGATAGCAAAGGTGAACATTATAATTAAACAATCAATTTAGCAAATTTTCTTTGGGGATTTCCTTACCTTTCCTCTTGGCAACTATAGCTTCTCTTATCTCCAGAAAGCCCCTGTGAAATCTGTCCGAGGTGTTTTCACTTTCCTTTATCTACAGTTGTTGTTTTTTTAAAATGCTGTTTTAAATGATAAATAAGATGTAGCACATTCGTGGTTTACGTAAGCAGGAAGGAATAGATTTGCTTCTCTCTGCAGGAGAAGAGAAGGAGGCAAGCTGATGGCTGTTACCCAAGGCCTTGTTCCCAAATATCATGGGGATTTGGGAGTCTAAGAATATTAATTGGATATGGTGAGAACAGTGGCAATTTCAAGCACCCGGGAGGGACATGCTGTGCTGAAAGAGAGTGTGAGCGAAATTTACCTGGCGGTGATCTGGTCTTCGTTTCTTCCATGTTTTGTTTGCTGTGCAAAACATATATGTGGCAAGAGATGGGAATAGGGAAAGGGAGTTCATGGAGGGGAGAAGAGAAGAAATAAACTTTGAAAATTCTAGTTGCCATGACAACGTAATGAGCTCCAAAAGTGGTATCTCTGAACTAGTTTTGCATGGAGAGGCAGGGGAGCCCAGAAGGAGAGAATTAAAATAATACAAATAATAAAACAGGGATCATGAAACAAAAGACACCACGGAAGAGCCACTTCTTGCCACTCCCTGGGGACAGGGACTGCGGAAGCTGCCTGCTCCTGGGCAGACCACCGCAGGGACAGTGGGATTACTGTTGGGGGCTAGAATGCTTTTCACAACCTCCTGGGCTCTGGGCGATGCACAGTGAAGAGATTCTGACAAAAGAAACTCTGTGCATTGTGTGTGAAGCAGAGCGTGCTGAGAGCCCTCTCAAAGACAGTCTCTCTTCCTACCCTATGTTCTCCTCCCTTTCTGTCCTCCCACCTGCGTTCCCTTATAGCCTGGCTTCGTCCTTCCAGTGGCTTTCACTGCAGCCCAAGCGACAATGCGTGCTGTCTTGCTTTTACTGCAGCAGCTAGGAACAGAGTCCCCATTGCTGGGCACTGGGTGTAACTGGAAGGCCCTCCTCCCCCAGCCGAGGGCCCCAGAGTTGTACAGGGTTTAGAAAACAGCAGGCAGCATTTAGAAGCATAAAATAGGAAGGCTGAGAAGGAGTTGTAGGTAATGGTTTGTCAACTATACTCAAACTGGAAATGCACCCAAGGCATCTTAGAAATGTTTACTCTTAGTAAAAGGGGGGGTATTTTAATAAAGAAATCCCTCAATATTTCCTTATTCTCATTCAAATGTTGTTTTTTTTAATAGGATAACTATGGACCTTGCAATACGCATTTTTTTCTCCTATAATCAGCATTTATTTCCCAGCATTTTGAAGGGATCTGGGAGTTAACACGCTTATTCTTAGGACTGGGGGAACGTGGGGATCCTGCTGCCACCTTGCGCTTGCTTAACTCAGCTGCGCACTGGACCTGTGCCTCGCTCTGTCTCTCCCACTGAGCACAGTAGCTGACACACGATCCTTACCTAATATTATGTCTGTTGCAAAAACAGAATTTATGCCACTTAAAATACCAACCGTCTTTATTATATGTGCTCTGGCTTGACTCCGACTAATGGCTGTTTGGCAATAACCCACATCAAGGTCAAGAGATGACTTACAGGTGTATATGTACGTGAACTCTTACTCCTGAGGAGGGCAGCCCCTCCATGGAAAGAAGCAAATCATTGAGATCAGCAACGATAAATTAACTCATTTTCTAGCCCCTTTCAGGTATTATCCTGTTAAAGTATTAATACTTAATACTAAAGCTTAAGACTTCCTGCTTTAGAGCTGTTTATTTCTGAGGGGAAATCTCCTTTTGCCTGGCTTCATCGTATTTTCATATGGAGGCACTTCCTCTAGAAAACTCTAGGCTTCTCTCTCCACCCTTCATTCATTCCTCCTGACTTATAATTGATGAGCTTAGAAGACATGGGTGTGCTTCTCTCTGCCTCTCTTTTTAGAGCTGCCTTCCCTCTAGGTGCATGTGCCCTCTCCTCTGCTTTATTCTGAGCTCACAGGGAAAGCACCCTGGAATACGGTAGGCCTGGGATCGTGCGGTTGTGCCTGTGATGAGGTTGCTAAAATACTGGGGTAAATATTAGTGCTAGAACCAAAGCCACATTCTCCAATGGGCTTTATCAGAAACAATGCTGATATTTTTGTCTTCATTTATCTGACTGCTCTATATCCTGTTTCTCTCAGTTGGTTCCATAATCTGAAGGAGGACAAATATATTGATCCCCTTAGTACTGTTATACCTGATTACAAAGTCTTTTTATTACTTTACATGTGCAATTTTCAGTGATAGAATATAGTCTCCAATGTGACTTTCTTCCCATCCAAGGAATCGAGAAATTCCAGTGCACGTACCTTAGATATTTATTTTGAAAGTCAGTTGGGAAAGAGTAGTCAAAAAACAGAGATTATCTTTATAGCACATTTGATTAGTGTATGACCTTCTGATCACCAAAAATAGGAGAAGGCAAAAGAAGTATACGAATTCGTTAGTCCTCCTGGGGGCTCAGTCCTCCCCCTGGAAGCTTAAACCCGCCATCTTTTCATATGGGGCTATAGCTGGTATTCTGTGGCTTTTCATACAACAGCAGCTTTGCCAAAGAGGTGAAATTTGAGCGGGTCTTTGAGGGGGTGCCTGAAATTTACATGAGCCAGGGATGGTGTGGAGTTCAGGGAGATGGGCACCAGCTTTGAGGCAGGCCCTAATCTATTGACGGGATAGAGAAGACATTGCATTTGGAAGTTGGGCAGGCAAGGTTGGATCAGTTGGGTCTGGCCAGATTTTGGAGAGTCTCACAAAAGAGGGGATCAGGCTTGAGCCTCCAGGCAGGTGAGTTATTGTGGGTACCAGATGGAGAATAAGGGATGACCACGTGGGATGTAGTATTTTAGTAAGATTAACTTACAGACCTGTCCTGTGTGAGGACATCTACTTATCTAATTCCTTTGCTACCTCCCCAACTCTTTAATCTTCCTCTGAGCTGCACCTGGTGTGAGGACTGTGGCTGGGTCTCTCTGTCAGTCGCTCTGAACTGTGGCTAGATGAGCCTGGAATGGAAGTTGGGTAGACTGCTTTTAAAAAGACTGAGAGCATTTATTCCACCCAGACCATGGCTTTTAGAGTTGAGATTAGATATTAGGATGCGTATTTTTTTTTATCAGAAAAGTGTTTGTTTGTTTGTTTGTTTTGATAAATGAAAAAGGAGAAGTAATAGTCCCCCATTCACCTGTAAACACATAGCATTCACAATGTGATTTTCTTCCCTTCCAAGGAACCATAGTGAAGAGCTGTATGTAATAACAATAGTATTAATAATACTAATGATTTGGGGTGAGAACACAAGCCAAGGATGTGACAGTATAGCTACTGTCTATAAAGTGTTTGCTGCATGCTACTACTTATCTTATTGTATTTACTGCATCTCTAACATGTAGGTCTCTGATAAGGGCATACCTAACAGGTGTTGGGATTTTACATGCTGGGAATAAATACGGACAAAAAAGGCAACCTGTGAGAGCAAGTTTGTGGATAGGCCCCTTACCAAAAGTGGGAGGCAGCCTGGCATGGTGGTTTTGGAATTAGAGGGCTCCAGCTTGACTCCTAACTCTTCATTTTACCAGTTGTATGGCTATGGGCCGATTTCCCAACCTCTGTAATATAGTTTCAGTTACCCTGTCTGTAAAATGGGGGTCATAATACTTCAAATTGTGGTTGTTGTTGTTTGTTACTATTGTTGAAAGTGAGGTAATAATTAACGTAATAAACCTACAAGCACCATGCCTGGCAGGTAATAGATTTTCAGTAATGTGTAGCTATTATTATTAAGGGCCTCCTTAACTAGCATCCCATCAATCGTAACTTTTCCGCTATCCCCATCCATTGTATCTTTGACTTGAGGCTTTGGAAGAGCCTCTAAAGAACTAAAAATAAGATACATCATCAAAGTTATGCATTTTCTCCCTCATGTTTCCTGAATATCTTTGTGCATGTGCATTTATTAGCACTTTAAAATGATGGAGCTTTGGGAGAGAGGTACAGGCAAGACAGAATCATTTTGATAGCTAGGGGGATGGAATTGTGAAAGGTGAGGAAATCTGAAAGAAAAAAAAAAGGCAAGCTAACAAAATGTATTGAATAACCACAATATGGTAGGAAAAATTTCATGTATTGTCTATTTAATCCTCACAACAACTCAGTAAAGTAGGCTATGTTCTCCTCACATGCAGATGGGGAAACATGGACCCTCAGAAATTAAGTAACTTGCCCAAGGATACCCAGATAGTAAGTGGGGGGACTGGGATTTGAACTCCCGATTTCTCTTCATCCCAAGCCTGTGTACTTTATCCTGTATTCTCCTGGCCCTCAGGGATTGCACAGAATGACACTGCCTATTAGAAGAAGCCAAGCATCCTGGGGAAGCCAGGGTCAGGCTAAGGACAGGGCGCCAGAGAGCCCAATGTAAGCATGTGAAAGAGGTAGACATTTCCTGATAAGAGGGAAATGGGGGAAGGGTAGAGGAAAGGTATACTTTCACAATTTCTACTTCTAGTACCACTTAGGGCTCATTTGGTCTGTGGGAGATAGAGGTACCGAGCCCCTGATCAAACTCCCAAGGCTCACTACCCATCAGGACAATGATACAGGGACCAGGGTTCTGAGAGGGGCTGCTCAACATCCTTCCTGTCAGTGACAGGGCATGAGCAGGTCTGACTTGGCAGAGGCCTGGGGAATGTAGGATAGGCAGGCTACTTGCGATCTGCCATAGCAATGTGTAGAATTGGCAAATCCATGTCTAGAAGGGGACCAAAGTCATAGTAAAGGCTGATGTTCTAAATCTGGGTCCCCAACCTAGAGAGCTAGGTAGAAAACAGGAATCAGGATATAGGTTGGAAGAACCAGTGGATAGGAAGGGAAGCAGTATGAAGAGAATGAACACAGGCATTGGGAGATGGCCCTGGAGGTGTCCTGTGGGCAGGGAGTGGGCTTTTAGTGTGGTTCCTATGTCCTCCTTGGGAAGGTGGGCTGGATATTTTTCAAGGAGCCAGTTCTGATGTGTTGTGATATATGAACCTCCAACCCTTGGGGTGAGGGATGTGATTTGGGGTGAGAACACAAGCCAAGGATGTGACAAGCAAATGTGCTTGAGTGAGTGAAAACTGCCACAGTGAGAAATGTATGGGTTTGCCGACCAGTAGGGCCAAGGAGAGTTAAGGAACTGCGTGTTCCACCAGCGTGTGTTCTCTAATTCACGTGCAGACCAACGCCAGCCCCAGTCAACCCTGCTTTTCAGGCTCTCTGCCTCCAGAAATGAAGAGTCAAAAAAGGAAACCTCAAGAAAATGATTTCTACACTTCCAGGCATAGGGCCACTCAACAGCAAAGTTGACCGCACTCCTGTACCTGCCCTCAGTTAGCCCCAGTGAACCCGGCTCACCAAATCACGTTTCTTTCTTCCACGAAGCCCTGTCACTGCCTTGAGGTATTTGAATAAGTTGAGGATTTCACCGAAACCTTTCTCCCAAGTTTCTCTTTTTCACTTCCTACATTTCTGACCACTCATGCTCAGTATTAGTCAGTATGGATTAGGCTTTTTTGCTGAAACGAACAGCTCCCGAGTCTCAGTAGCTTACAAAACAGAGGTTTATATTTTGCTCAAGCTTCTAGGTCCGCGTTGCATGTCATAGATGCCTCTTAGAGACTCAGGCTGACAAATTAAATGCTTTGGCACAGAAGTGCCTCCCAGCAGTCTTGCTCACATGTCATTGGTCAGAACTAGTCACATGGCCTTGCTAACATCAGGTCTTGGAGAAGAGCAGTCTTCCATGTGCCTGGAAGTTGAGGAGAACTGGGTATGAGCAAGTACCAGTAATGTCTACCTCACTCTCTTTGCTGATTTCTTTTTCTCTAAGTTCTGGTAAAACATTGGTTTCCCACAAGGTGCCATTCTCAGCTGCATCATCCTTCTCTTCCTTGGAGGTCTCATTTACTCCCATAGCTATAAGCCATCCATGTCCTTCTGACCCTTGGATCCACATCCCCAACTTTTGCCTCTCTCCTGTGTTACAAAGCCATATTTTCAACTGTATGATAGATCTGAATGAATTACTTCAAACTCATCATGATGCAAACCAAATTAACTTTCTATACCAAAATCCCCACCTCCTCTTTCTACTAACACACCCACTTAGCCATTGTGGGGGCCTTTGGAATGTCTGGCTCTTCTAATCTGGTCTACAAATTAGTTTTTTTATTCTGCGATATGTCTGTTGACCTGTCCATCCTCCTTTCCATTTTCAGTGCCCTTGATCATGTAAGGCCCAGGGTCCTATCATAGCCTGTCAAATAGTGCCCCCCCATCTTTAGTCTTTGGCAAAAATATAGCTATTATCCTAAAAATAGATTTAATCATGTTGCTCCTTGTGAAAAAACCTTTGAGAATTTCTTGCGACCCACAGAATAAATTAAATTACATCAAGTTGTTGGGGGAACAGGGTTGTATTTGAGCAGAGCCAGACAAGGATTTGAATCCTGGTCTACCACCTACTAACTGTGAGTAAGTTATTTAATCTCATTGACTCTCAGTTTTTCAATCTATAAAAAGAAGACAATAATGCCTGCCTCTCAGGGTTGTTTTATTTCTTGCTCATGTTACATGTCCTTCATCCATTTGACTGGGGAATTCATGCCAATGGTTATTGTATTTTCTCTAGAACCTGGCTGATGGAATACCCATTCTTTGACCTCATCCCCTCCTGCTCTGTCCTGGCCCACTGCACTTCAGCCATACTTTCTCACACTGGGGTAAGGAAAAAGAGAGCTCTGAAGGCTCTTACTCTAGCAGGAAGTATTTGTCCTCAATCTTAGTTACCAGAATTGGTCATATATCCATATCCAACCTTAGGGGATAAGAAGGCAAAGAGCTAAAAATATTATGTCAACAGCATTAATGACTCCCCTATAATCCCATAGAGGTTGCCTCAGATCCTTGCCCTTTGGATTGCCTCTTGGCCTGATCAGGCTCTGACACAGAGACTCTGTGTGAGCATTAGCTAGTCAAACTTGTCAGGTTTTTCATAGCCTCCTTCAAAAGAGGATGGGACACTTTAAGCATGTCAAGGACTTGAGAATTAAAAACTGACCCTCAAAGACGCTCTAACTAAAGGGGATGGAAACCATCTTTTAGTTAGTTTTCCTCATCACAGATGAAGAAGCTCAAGGACCAAGAAGAGTAAGACATCCTGCCTAGTGTTCTCTGATACTTTAGACTCTGCATGTCTGTCTCTGAATCCTCATTATCCCTTCCAGCAAGCCCCACCATCCAGCCTATATTTTCTCTGCAGCTGGGGTCATCCTCTATTGTCTATTTATCCTTTGGAACACAACGTCCTCTTTCCTAGACACCTTCCTTAGTTCCTCCCATAGAATCAGAACCTTTCCTCCTTATGCCATCCATGTCCCATTTATAGCATATGCCATTTTGTATTGATTTCTTTGTCTCCTGGGAATATTGGATTTACTTGAATAAGAAATGGTATTTATACATCTCTATATTTTCCAATCTAACAAGTGGTACTTTATCCAGTGGCACTGGATATAGACTCTGTGTCTGAATAATTGGACAAAAAAATTCCCATAGCCACACAAGCAGTAGCAGATTTAGTACCAAAACCTAACACTCTAAAACCACATTGAGATGCCATATTACCCCAGATGGAATGGCAAAAATTGACAAGGCAGGAAACAATAAATGTTGGAGAGATGGTAGAGAGAGGGGAACGTTCCTCTTACACTGTTGGTGGGAATGCAAGTTGGGGTAGCCATTTTGGAAAACAGTGCAGAGGTTCCTCAAAAAATTAAAAATAAAGCTACCCTATGACCCAGCAATTGCCGTACTGTTGTATTTACCCTAAAGATACAGATGTAGTGAAAAGAAGGGCCATGTGTACCCCCAGTGTACATATCAGCAATATCCACAACAGCCAGATTATGGAAAGAGCCAAGATGCCTTTCAACAAATGAATGGATAAAGAAGATGTCCATACACACACTGGAATATTACTCAGCCTTTAGAAAGGATGAATACCCAACTTTCGTATCATGGATGGGACTGGAGGAGATTATGCTGAGTGAAAGATGTCAAGAGAGGAAAGTCAATTATCATATGATTTCACTTATTTGTGGAACATAAGGAATAACATGGAGGACATTAGGAGGAGGAAGGGAAAAATGAAGGCAGGGAACCAGAGGGGGAGACAAACCATGAGAGACTATGGACTCTGAGAATCTTTTAGAGGGGGAGGTGGTGGGGGGATTGGTTAGCCTGGTGATGGGTATTAAGGAGGGCATGTATTTCATGGAGCACTGGGTATTATACACAAACAATGAATGTTGGAACACTACATCAAAAATTCATGATGTACTGTATGGTGACCAACATAACATTAAAAAAAAAGCAAACCCTAACACTCTTGACTTTTGTTCCCATTAATTTTCTACTGAATTTTATTCAGCTTATAATTTTTCAGTCTCTTACAGAATTGTGTCCTCTGCTCTTCTGCTTGGGTTTAAGAGACTGCTTCTTACCACATTTTTTCCCCTCTATTCTTCATTGGATTTTCTAACTTGCATTTTTTTGGGGGGGGTGTTTCTTGTTTGGTGGTAATACCACATTCCCGTTCAAGATGGTTATTCTCCATAAATAAAAGATGTTCCTTTTTTATTTTTGTTTTGCCTTTCAAGTATCATGCTGTAAGAAATGTAAACAAGTTAATTCTAATTTTCAATCTCACAGACTCTGACAAGGGTTCTATATGGATTTGGGAACTTCCTGTATTGCAAATACTGACTTATTCTTGAGATGCTCTGTATGAAAGTTTTTTTTGTTTGTTTGTTTGTTTTGTTTGTTTTACAAACCGTAAGGTGGAATAGAGTTACAGGTATTATATTTAACATTATAATATTAAATTATACTTAGTATCCGTCATCATGTATGGTGCTGGTAGATGCTTAATGAGAATTTGATGAACAAATGAAGACTCCCCCGCTCCCCCCACAGATTATTTCATGTTGTCCTCATGAGAAGTTGTTTGTAGCCATGGGCTGTACCCCTCGAGTCAGTCAGTGCTGTGTCCTGAAGGCCTTGTACAGGTCTTCAGGGGAATTGAGCTGGACACTGTAGGTAACTAACCCAGTGCCATCTATTTTCTACCAACAGTAGGTTAATTACACTACCTTCCTTCTTGGAGGGCAGTCTCCTTACCCCCACTGACTCACTCTTTTGGGGTTCCTCTTTTTTACTTCTGGAAGGGTTCCAGTTCTTTCTCGTAGTATTCCAAATTGTTGTATTTTGGGCAGGTGTTTCCAGTTGTAAAAACCGTATCAGCAAACCCATCTTTAGGAGATGTTCTCAGTCCTGGTCTCTTTCATTCAATAAACATATGTAGTTCTTACTCAGAGCTATGTTCTGTAGGAAAAGCATGCATAGACTGACTTTTGGGATACCCTCTCAAAATTTGTCCAGAAGATTTTTAGGAATAATTCACCTATATCCCACTGTTTTATGACCCCCTGGCTTCCCAAGTCTTCCTTATTTTATACACTGACTGTTTGCACTTCATATAACATGGCCTTTTCCTTCATATTTTTCATCCCCTGCATCCTTCATGCCCTGCCTCTTTGTTCTCTTAATTTTATTCCCTGGGACCAATCAGATGTGACTTACATGGATTTCATTCGAGTTATAACCATAGAATGCTCAAGCTAACAAGGCCCTTAGAGAACATTTCAGGGCTGAAGTAAAGTCCCCCACCCCACCCCACCCCCACAATCAATTTGTCTTAACAAAGACCCAGAGGCAGTGAGTGGTGGAGTAGGGCTAGAATCCTGGCCCCTTGGCTCTTATTCAGATAGCATTCTTTATCTACCTCTGTTCAGTGCTCTTTGTCCTTATCAGATGAACCTTTTGATATTTGACTTTCATCCTTGTAATCCTTTGCTCTTGATTTGGTGCCAAGACCATGGTTTCCATCCCTCAGATTGATTACAGAGCTGAAGGGACCAATAAGAACCCAGGTTGCAGAGTGATGGCTTCATGCCTTTGAGGATGACATGCAGTGGTTGGTAGCAAGATGAGACTTTTCTCAATCCTTATTACTAGCTAGATAATGCAGCTTGGATTGCCACTAGTAGTCATGGTAAGGCCCTTTTCTAATCCAGTGAGGTCATGTTCAGAGGACAGGTCAAGGTGGGGATGCCGGGGGGACTTTCATGTGAAGAGTTCTCATGTATAGAGTTGTTTAGGAAGCAGACTTGTGGGTGAGGGGCAAAGAGAATTCTAAAAAGACTCTACATCATATTCTCTTTAGCTCACTCAAAGACAAGGGGAGATTCTGGATGACTTGGGATGTTAATTTTTAGTATTATGCATCCTGGTATGATAGGTGTGTCTTTTGTTGTCTCTCTGGCAAGAGTGACATGACTAGCTTGTTTGGGAACATGAGATAGAGGAAGAGATTCAACAGGTTCCCCCTACTTCACAGATTTCAAGAGAGGTCGTTGATGGGGGTGTAGAAGGGCTGCCACTGGAGGGAGAAGAGCACCACCTAACCTCCAGCTGCCAGCGGGGAGCTGGGTTGCTAGAGTTATTAAGGCAATAGGTGTTAGGGCGAGGCCACCAATCTTCCCAGTCTTCTGCTGATATTTTTCTGTTTTCTGCCCTGCCCTTTTGTTTTCCCTTAATAATCTCTGAAATTTGTGACTCCTTATGGTCTGGAATGTCACTTGGGCAAAATACACTGGGATGTCAGCTTTGTTACTTACTGATTTAAATGGCCGGGGTGGGGTGAGCGGATTCCTTACCACACTTCTGGTTTGTCAAACTCATCCCTTGGCTGGCTGGAGCTCGGGCCTTTGAGAGGGTGGTGGTGTGCACTGGAGATCAGTGGGCCTGAGGTTCTGTTTAGGGGAATAAAAGGTATCAGGCTTTGAGAGCACCAGAGTCTCACCCCTGTACTTGGTGAGGGTAAAAATTAAGAGAAGTTCTGACTGCTTTTATATATTTTTGGAGGAAGAGGCACTGAGACAACTATAAACATACAGCTGATGGACAATTTCTTGAATTGGGAGAAAAACTTATTTCCTCTTTCTGTTTTTAGGGTTTCTATACTCATCTATGATAGCATATGGTTTATTAAAATTTCCAGAGCACCTTTGTATATATTTTTTTCTTTTACCATAACTTCAAGAGAAAATATCATCCATGTTGTAAGAAACGGAGGCCATTTGGTGACTTACCCAGAATTTCATAACTAGAATATGTCCAAGTAGGGACCAAAAAACAGTTCTTCTTCCAGTCTGGTCCTTTTTTCGTTATTATTTAAGGTAACTCAATGCCCTCATATAACCATGAAGCAGTACGTTTCATGACTCATGGTTCATTGACTTAAAAAAGAACCTTCTGTCTGAAATATTTCATATATGCCTCCTCCCACCCCTAATACGTGTATGTATGTGTTTGTGTGTGTATATAAAACTTTATATATAGTTTGTGCCATATATGTGATATAAACATAAATAAAGTATCTTGGTTCTCACAATGAAGCTTAAGAGAGGGAATATTACCAGCAGCAGAGAAACCCAGTGGCCTTTTCCCAACTGTATCTCTTCATCTCCTCCTCAAGGGTAGTGCTAATTATTCCTTTGCTTTTCATTCACTTTACTACCTGTATATATTGCCCTACACGGTAAATCATTGAATGCTATATGAACTGTAGCATACTGTGCATGTTTTGTACCTGTTGGTTCTCTCAGTTTTATTGCAGTATAGAATCGCACTCTATCTGTGCACTGCAAGTTATGTGTCCTTTCTCTACTTGGGCAATTCTAGGTTTTTTGTTAATGCAAATTTGCTTCCAGAAGATTCTGGAACTGAATTTTGGGGGGTTAAAGGGCATCTGCATGTTCCACTCTACAAGATAGTGCCCAATTGCATTTTCAAAATCACTTTTTAAAGTGGCTATACCAGTTTAGATTTTCATCATCAGCATATCAGTCAGCTTGTTCTTCATTCTTGCTGACATTTGAAATTTCTGACTTCTAAATTTGTGTCAGGTTGATGTGTGTAAACAGCCTCTTGTGGTCTTAACTTGCATTTTCTTATTTGCTAGCGAGGTTGGGCACATTTTTAAATGTTTATTGCCCATTTGTATTTGCTTTTTCCTTTTGTGAGTCCTTAACTTGTTTAGACTTTTTCATGTGAATAATTTGGGATAGTGACCCGTTTCTCTTTACTTTCCATGTAGATAGTGAGATCTATATAAATGCCCAACAGCACTTATAGGGATATCTGGCTGTTCTTGGTTTTTCTTTTCCATGTGAATTTTAAAATCCTTATCAGTTTCCAAGGAAACCTCTGTTAGGATTTTCATTAAAATGCTTTTTATCCTGTAGTATGATTTAGTAATGTTTCTAATAAATCTGTCCATTAATATATAGATGCCTTCATTTATTTGTGCTTTCTTTGATGTCTTTCAACATAATTTTATAACTCCAGAAAGGTGTTGCACATCTTTTCTTATGTTTATTCCTGGGTACTTTATGGCATTTGTTACTAGTTTTTTATTTTATTAATTGTTCTCATGTCTAGAGTTTCAACTGATTTCTGGATATTGATATTTTTATTCATTGATATTGTTATACTGTTAATTCTATTAAATTATATGTACATTTTTGAGGTTTTCAACACATTAAATTATCATTAGAGAATCATGGCTTTTATATATTTTTTTCACTTATTCTACTTATACTCTCTATCAAATTTTAAGTTATTAGCATTCTATATCTGTTCTTTCAATGGCTGAATTTTAATTTTTCTAGGTATCCTTCAATTAATGAAATTTTTATAGACTTAATGCCTTCTACCACAAAATATAAAACCTCAGTAAGTCATATTACCCTATCTTGGGATTATTAGACCAATATGCAGTTATAATTTATATTTTTAACGTAACAATTTAGGCATAATCTTTAATATTTTAAACATACTTTGTTAGATTTACACACAGTTTCCTACACATTTTTTACTGTTCTTTCTTCCATCTTTTCTTTTTAGACTGTTTTCCTTATTTCTGAAGTACCTTCTTCAGTACCTTTGACAGTGCAAATGCCTTCAGTTTTTACTGGTCTAAAAATATCTTTATTTTGACCACATCCTTAGTGTTTGTCAGGATTCATAATTGAAAGGTGACAATTATTTTGTCTCAGTATTCTAAAGAAATAATCCCTGTATCCTGGTTTCCATCATTGCTGATGAGATCGAATTATCATTCCTTAGTAAGTGATCATTTTTTTTTTCTTATTTCTTAGGCTCCTTTAAAGACCTTGTCTTTGGTGTTGTGTGGTTTTACTTTAATGGTTTTAGTTATGGATTTCTAAATTTACCCTACTTTTATGTATATTGTACTTATATATTTGAGTATTTCCACAGTTCTGAGAAATTCAGGTATTATCTTTACAAATATTTCCTCTCTTCACTCTCTTTCTCTTATTACGGAATTCTGACTTGACTGAAAGATGTTAATCGTATCTAACATTTCTATTAATCTCCCTTTCATTTTTCTCATCTCTTTATTTTATTGTGCTGTGTCTAAAAACAGCCCCCCAAAACAAAAATAAAATCTCGCAGTTCACTGACCTTTTATTTAATGCTATTTGCTCTGCTATGTAATTTACCTTTAAAATTTAAATTTCAAAGAAAGAAAGAAAACACAAATTATCGACATGAGGAATAAAAATGAGTTATCACCACAGGTCCTATAGACATTGGAAAATATGAACAGTTTTCTGCCAGTAAATTCAACCACTTAGATAAAATAGCAAGTTCCTTGAAAACAAGAATTGCCAAAATTTACACAAGAAGTTAAAAAATTAAGTAAGTAAACCCATATCTATTAAAGAAAAATAAATTGATCTAAAACCTTCCCACCAAAAAGCAAAACAAAACTCCAGGCCATATGTCATTTTTATCAAACATAATACCAATCCTCATGAGCTCCTTTAGAATATAGAGGAGTATAGAACACTTCCCAACTCATTTGATGTAGCAGGTATAACCCCAGTACGTAAATCTGACAAATATGTTATAAGATGATTACAGAACAATATGCATGATGAGCATAGATGCAAAACTCCTGAATAAAATATTATCAGTCAAATCTGGCAGAACAGAAGGGTAATACGCTATCACCAAGTAATATTTAATCTGTGAATACAAGGTTAGTTTAGCATTTCAAAATCAATCAATGTAATATGCCATAGCAACAGTGGGAAAGAGCATATTACATCTTGATAGGTGCACAAAAAGAATTTAACTAAAATTCAACTCTTTTTTGTAATAAAAACTCACAGTAAACTAACATAGGAGAGAACTTTCTCAATCTGATAAAAGAATGTCAAAAAATCTACAAGCTAACACCATACCTGTGGATAAAATATTTATCCCTTCCCCTCTGATCTGGAAAAAGACAAAGAATTTATAGTTTCAGCCCTTCTTAAAAGATTATATTTATTTATTTGACAGAGAGAGATCACAAATAAGCAGAGAGGCAGGCAGAGAGAGAGGGGGAAGCCTGATGTGGGGCTTGATCCCAGGACTTTGAGATCATGACCTGAGCCAAAGGCAGAGGCTTAACCCACTGAGCCACCCAGGAGCCCTGTTTCAGCACTTCTTAAAACTGTTCTGTAGCTCTGAGCCATTTTAAAAAGGCAAGAAAAAAGAAATAAAGGGCAAGAATATTGGAAAGGGAGAAGTAAAACTAATTTTTTCACAAACAATATCATATTTTTGAAACTAACAATAGAACTGATAAACTATGGGAGCTAATAAGCAAATTTAGCAAGATTACAGGACATAAGGTCAATATACAAAAAATCAGGTCATATATACTTACAATGATCAATTTCAACTTGAATGAGAAATGAGTTTAAACTTAAAAAATTTTAAAGTAGCATAAAATCCAATATCTAAGCATAAATCTAACAAAAGATGTGTAAAACCTTTATACTGAAAAGTACAGTACATTGCTGAAAAAAGTCCTTTAAGAATCGAGAGAATACCATCCTTATAGACTGAAAGATTTAGGGGTGCCTGGGTGGCTCAGCTGGTTAAGTGTCTGCCTTTGGATCAAGTCATGATCCCGGGGTACTGGGATGAAGCCCCAGGTTGGGATCCCTGCTCAAGGGGCAGGGGGAGTCCGTTTCACCCTCTATCCCTCCTCTTGCTCATGATCTCTCTTTCTCTCTCAAATAAAATAAATAAAATCCTTTAAAAAAAAAAGACAATATCATTAAGGTATCCATTACCCCTAAATCAATATACAGATTCTGTATATTCCCTACCAAAATTCCCACAGGCTGACTTGAAGACCTAGGCAAGATGATTAAAAAACTAACATGTAAATGGAAAAGTTTAGAGAGGCCAGACAATTTTGTAGAAGGAGAGCAAAGTTATAGGACTTGCACCAGTTGATTTTAAGATATACTATACTGCCACTCTATCAAGACAATATGATATCGGTGCAAGGATAGAGAAATTAATCAGTGGAACAGAATAGAGACCCCCTCATATATGTGGCTGGTTGATTTTTGACAAAAGTGCAAAGTCAATTTAATGAGGAAAGGACAGTTTATTTTGATAAATCATGTCGGATCTATTGGATATTGGTATGGGGAAGAAAAAATCTAGACCCTTATTTCTCTCTGTAGATAAATATTAATTTGAGAATGTCAAACAAAAAAATTCCTAAGTAGGGCTTTGTCAAAATAAAAAAAACAAAACAAAACTATTCATCCAAAAGGCAGCATTAAGAAAATGAACGTAGACAAGCCATAGCCTGGGGGGAAATATTTATATAGCATGTGTCTTTTTTGTTTTTTTGACCATGGAGATTTCTGTTACTTAAGCTTAGCAATGTGTTAATTGCCATACTTATTGCGATTTACCCAGCATCTGGGAATTTTGTATAAAAGGTATTTCAGAACACTAGTGGATCATTCTGCCAGAAGCAGAAGCTATTTTTTTGACTTTTCAGATTCTTTATAAAGTGCAGTCATTTTTTTGAATAGCATTAGGGAGAAATACAGTGATAGGAACCTAGTGATTACAGTATTTCACATGTAAGAATTATTGAGCTAATCCTATCGAGTCACCCCCCTCCCCCCTTTGAAGTAAAGCTTATACTTACTAGCTTCCCAGGTAGGGGGCATATCTACAAAGGAGTAGGTAAACCTCCCGAAAAAACGTTGGCATGGTAGATCTTTTCAGGTCTTAACCTTCCTGTAAGTGGGCTCTGGCAATAAATGTGTGTATACGTGTGTACCCACATGTGTGCATGTAATTTTTCATGACTGTGGAGCCATATGTATGGAAGGATAATGTTTTCAAATAAGATGTATTTTCAGGTAAGAATTGAAGATTTGGGAAGAAGTCATTTTTTCGCTTAGAATTCATATTTCACTTAGAATTGTAATATTTAGATATAGGATAGCTAAAAAATGATCAGTGTTTATTAGCAGAGCATGTTTCCTTTCAAAAGGATATGGCTGGCTATTTATGCTATTGAAAACTGGCACTTTTCATGAGAATCCATTTCTCTTAATTACTGTCTGATAATAAAAGGGCAATATACATTTCCTACTTCCTTCCTTGATGAGAATGTGAATTTAATACCTTTGTATGATTTCATCCCCTCAACTGCACAAAGCAGGGTAGGGCAGAAATATCCTTGGCAGAGTTCAGGGGCATACCTAAGAGGGTGGGGGAAAAGATACACTTTCTTCTTGGTATTCCTTCCTTTCTGATGCTGACTTACTTATATTAGCCTTGACCCAAATGTCTGTTTTGAGTTACTCTTCCAAGGTGATAAAATGACAACAGTTATCCACGACAAAGTTTTGGGTTTTCCGAGAACCAGCTACTTTGGGCTTCCGATTCAACCCACATATATTTAAGATAGACCATGCTAGGTACTCTTGTGAGCCCACTCTATTTTTATCAATGCCGTGTATGAGGAAATCCCACCTCCGAGAGGCTAAATGACTTGGCTATGGTCTGTGATTCAAAGCTAGGTATACTGAGTCCAATACATTGGTTTTGTTGTTTTTTGTTTTGTTTTGTTTTTACTATACTACGTGTTTAATTATCTTTTAGGACCTCTTATTACTTTAGTTGTGTATTTATAATTACAGAGCCCTCATTGGAAAGTGCATAGCCTCCAGTAGTCTTAAGCAGTAATGTCTACCGCATGCTAGCCTTTCCAAAGGAGAACGTCTTTGCTTGTATAGCACCTTCTTTTGTCCCTAATAGGCTTTGAAATTTTCAATGGGGTAATAATGAATTGCATTTTATCAAAGAACTTAGGTTAACCGCAAGATAGGCTAAAGAAGTTGGTGATTTATTAAGTATCTTCAATTTTAAAAAGACCTCTAAGTGAAAGATAATAGCCATCAACGGAAGGGAGTCTGCAAGGGATGAGCTGTCAGTGGCAGAAAAAGTTTAAGCCAAATGTACTAAAGAATTCCTTGAAGTGAGGACACTTTGCAGCTTTGGCACAGAAGCATCAAGATAGGGTGGATAGCTTGTTTTCAGAGTGGCTTGGTTGAGAACGAATTCTTGGAGGTAGAGGGATTGATCCTACAACGAGTAGATGGGATCTGTGGTGGTCATGAGTCGTGAAGGTAACTTATTTCCAGAGAAAAGAATGCATAATTTTGAATGCTCTGTTACCTTTATTCTTTCATTCAACAAGTATTTGTTGAGCTCCTTCTAAGTATCTGGGCATTGAGGACACAATGTTGAACATTGTAGAAGAAGATTATTATATTCTTTAGGAAAGACAAAAAAATAAACAGGTGTAAAAAAAATCATCTTTTCCTGACAAAGGTTATTAATGAAGTAAAACAACCTGATTCAGTAGAGCATGACAACTAGTGAGCTTGTTAACTTTGGTTCTGTGATCTGGAAAGACCCCTGAGAGAGACAAAGATCCAACCCATGTAGGGTTATGTAGACTATAGTAAAGAGTTTGGATTTTAGTCCTGAGATGCCAGGGGGAGAGTCATAAGCAGGGGTTAACAGGACTTTTTTGTATTTCAAAAGTCACCCCCCCTCCAGTTTTCCTTCCATGAGGGAAATGGGGGTGATCAGGAGAAGGGTAGAAATAAGAAGTCACTTAGTGAGATTACTGTGGGCTGCTGAGGGTAGGAAGCATCCAGCCAAGAGACCGGAGTAGCCTGGGCTCAGGTGGTAGCAATGACTTCGAGAGAAGTTCATAGACAGAATGGCTAGGAATTGCTTATAGATTGGATTGGGCTTGTGGTGAGGAAAAGAGAATGGGTAAGAAGAATGGAAAATGACTGAGTGGTATTATTTGTTTACTGAGATGGGAGAGACTAGAGGAGGAGCAGTTTGGGGGAGAAATTAAAAGTTCTGCTTTGGCCATCTTAAGTTTGAGAGGCCAGGTTCACGTCCACATTGTTGATACCAAGTAGATGGTTGCACCAATGGCTTTGGAGTTCACTGGTGAGTTGGGGCTAGAGAGATAAATGTGATCTTCAGCATAGAACGGTGTTGACTCCATGGGTCTCTGAGATCACCTAGAGGGAGAACCCTCAAGGAGACCCAGGTCTGGGTCCTGAGACATGCTCATGTTTGGAGGAGAAGCAAAGGAGATTGGGAAGTCTCTCCTGGAAAAATAAGTGGGAGTCACGGAATCACAGATCCTCATGCACCGCCCTGTGCCACCACCCTCTTCCCCCGCCCCCCACCATTGACTCCACACATTGTGGGACAATGCATCTTATGGATTGAGGCCCAGGGCCTGTGCCACTAGACCCGCTCTCTCCTCTTATTCCAAAATCCAAAACTGCCCTTTGCCCAGTGGTTGCCTGTGGGGGTGGGGTGCCATTCATTCTCTTAGCAAACGTTTCCTGAGCAGCCAGTCGGTGCTGGGACTATGAGTGTGATACTGAATGAGAGCTAGCTGACACAGCCCCTGCCCTCACAGAGTTGACCTCGTAATCGGGCCACCAACAAGTAAGTGGGCAGTTTATAAGGAACAGAAATGTTTGAGGTATGGCTGTTTCTAATACAGATGTGTGAGCAGTCTGAGCAAGTTTACCTGCACTGAGCCTCAGTTTTCTGTCTGAAAAATGAGGCTGAGTTTGAGGGGCTCTTTAATGTACCCTGAAGATACAAATGAATACATGTGAGAGAAAACTCCTGCCTAACCCATCATGGAGACGTTTACCAGGATAGTGAGTAGACTATCTGGTCAGCCTTTCTGTGTGGTAAGCTCACGTTTGGTGCGTTAGCCAACATCAAGTCTGCAAACTTAGTTCACCTCCCTCAGGACTCCCCGTCTTGTTCTCTCCAGCCTTTTTTTTGTTTGTTTGTTTTCCATTTTATAATAGAGTTTATTTTAAAAAAATTTTTTATGTTATGTTAGTCATCGTTAAGTACATCGTTAGTTTTTGATGTAGTGTTCCCTGATTCATTGTTTGCATGTGACACCCAATGCTCCATGCAATCCGTGCCCCCCTTAATACCCATCACCAGGCTCACCCATCCCCCACCTCCTTCCCTCTAAAACCCTCAGTTTGATTCCTGGAGTCCATAATCTCTCACGGTTTGTCTACCCTCTGATTCCCCCCTCCTCCATTTTTCCCTTCCTTCTCCTAATGACCTCCATGCTATTCCTTATAATCCATAAATATGTGAAACCATATAATTGTCTTTCTCTGTTTGACTTATTTCATCACTCAGCAGCATCCCATCTAGTCCCATCCATGTTGATGCCAGGTTGGGTGTTCATCCTTTCTGACGTCTCTAGCCCATTTTTTTTCTTCAGATTTCTGCTCTGCTTCTCACTATCCACCACCCCTGTTCTGTCAACCCTGGGCCTTCTCTTTGGTTCCACTTGTCCATTCCAAAGCAGAAGAAAGGGCTTGTTTTAACAGGGAAGAATCTTCTGATGCTGAACCAGAAGGATTTTACCTCCCTGAGAGGAATCTTTTGTGTTTAAATTATCTGGGGCTGTTGAACTCTGGGAAATTCAAAGCTTTTTACAAAGGAAAAAAGAAAAGCCCACACAGTATTAAGTGTATAATGACTCAACTTGATAATAAACTCTCAGTCACTCCCTTGAACGCAGCCTCATCTGTTCCTCAGAACCTCCAGACCCTTTTGGAGTGGGGAGGGCAGCATTGATTGCTCCAGCTTCTCAGAGGATCTGAGTGTCTCTTAAAAAAACACAGCCATCGGGGCACCTGGGTGGCTCAGTGGGTTAAAGCCTCTGCCTTCGGCTCAGGTCATGATCCCAGGGTCCTGGGATCGAGCCCCGCATCAGACTCTGCTCAGCAGGGAGACTGCTTTCTCCTCTCTCTCTGCCTGCCTCTCTGCCTACTTCTGATTTCTGTCTGTCAAATAAATAAATAAATAATCTAAAAAAAAAAAAAAAAAAAGAACACAGCCATTTGTTCTGTCAAGAAGCCTCTTTCCTGCTGTGGAGTGCTGTGGGGGGTGGGCGGAGGGGGAAATGGAAATGAGCGAGAAGGAATATGAAATCCCTTCCTTCCCGTGGCTCATTCTTCCTCACCACAGGGCTTCGAGCCCACTGAAGTATTGTGACTGAAACACATCCCATTGATGGGCAGGGAGACACTGAAGGCTTCGTGTGTGCCCTAGAGTTCATGCCTTGGTAGTGTCTGTGCAACAGTGGGCTGATGTGGACCGGGAGGAAGTTAGATGTACAGAGTTGGGAGATCTGAATTCCACTTTGTAACTCTGTGTCTGTCCATATGTCACATTGATCCTTTAGGCCTTTGATATTCTGATCTGTCGAAGAGGAAGAGAAGTATGGTTTCCTAGTTCCCATCTTAAAAGCTTATTAAGGACAAGCACGTGAGAACATGTCACTCTTCTCTGTCCATAGTACACGCTATCCCTGGATCATCCCTGCTGATGGGAGGAACTGTGAAGCAGTTGGAATGGAATAATGCATCATTCAGGAATATTTGTGGGCTTTGGTTTTATTTTGAATCTTATTTGCAGCGATAGCAACAATAATTTCTGGATTGTATTTTGCTGAAAAATCAGTCACCATCTTCCTAGCATATGACAGCAGAAGAGAAGAGGGAGGAGTGGCAGAAAGACTCTCTAGGATACTCCTTGAAGCGGCTGGCATATACCACATGGAGAACAGAATTAGTGCTGTTGGGCTGAATGATTTTTAATGCAAATGTGTCTGGATATCCAGCTGACTTACGTACGTAGCTGAATTTGAGAT
Source organism: Lontra canadensis (assembly GCF_010015895.1). Lineage (NCBI taxonomy): Eukaryota > Metazoa > Chordata > Mammalia > Carnivora > Mustelidae > Lontra > Lontra canadensis. The sequence continues at coordinate 6,257,989 of NW_022631018.1, read as the reverse complement.
CCCCACTCTACTCTCCCCCCAAACCGCTACTCTTCACAATGTCTTTTCCATCTCAGTTCATTTAACTCCATCCTTCTTGTTGCTTAAGCTAAAAAACTTCGGGGGGGGTCATCTTTAACCCAGATTTCTCTTATACTCCATAAATGTTATCCCGTCTTCTTAGCCCCGCCTTCACATCGTATCCAGAGGCCTGGTATTTCTCAGGATCTGCACACCTACCACTCTGGCCAAGACAACCGTGATCTGTGTATAAACTGTAGGGTCTCCCTGCTCCAACCCTTAGCCCTCATCTGCCTGTTGTCAACAGGGTGACCAGAGACCTTCTGTGAAAACTTGGGTCATTGACTCCTCTGCTCCAATCCCTCCAGTGGCTTCCAGATCACACCAAGTAAAAGTCAAATTGTTAGAGGGCCTCTGAAGCCCTACATGGTCTAACTCTCCACCTCCACACAGCCCGTGACCCACTGTGACCTCATCTCATCTGTTCTCTGCTTATTCAAGTCCACTCCAAAGCCATATTGGCCCCTTTTTATTCTTGGAAGGCTCCTCTGGAAAGTTCCTGCCCCAGAGCTTTTCCCTGGCTGTTGCCTCTCCTGGAATGTTCTCCCTTAGATACCTGGATGGCTCCTTGCCTCACACCTCTCAAGTCATTTCTTATGCCAGGCCTTCCCTGGCCACTCTACCCCAAATCCCAGACCTCCTCTCCATACTTACTGCTCTTCTTCTATGCCTTAGTTTTGCCTTAGCCCTTACACATATGTAACATATTTCTGTTGCTCTTTTCCATCTTGTTTTCTTGTCTGTCTCCTCTACTAGAATGTAAATTACATGAAGACCAGGATTTCTCTTTTATGGTTGCTGTTGTATTCCCATATTCTAAAATAATGCCAACCACACAGCAGGCACTCAATTAATTATATTTTGGAGGCAGAATATGTAGAGATGGATAGATGAATGGATAAAGGCCTTGGTAATAGATTAATTGTATTATGATACATTCTCAGGAGTGTCAGTGATACTTAAAATGGGCATTTAGAACACCTACTCTCCTAGATACTATACTTGGCATTTTCTATCTGATATTTACTTTAATCCTCACAATGCTTTGAGACAGGTACGGTGTTTATTCCTTTTTCACAAAGGAGGAAACTGAGACTCAGATGTTCACTTGTCCCAGGTCATACCAGGATGTAGACAGGATTCAAATCCAGTTTGGTTTTGGTTTCAATTTTTGTTTCAGAGCTTTTAATTATTATGCTCTAACAGTCTGGATTACACCAACTTCAAGGTTAAAAGGCCAAAAACTCAAGAGAAACATATTCCAGCTCCTTCATTATCCCCTTTGTGTTAATTGCCAGGCCTTCCCCTGCATCTACTCAAACAAATAAATGAAATCTCAATGTCAAGAAGAACAAGAAAAAAATAAAAAGAACCGTGCATTCCCACAAGATCCTGTAAGAACGTGCTTCTTTGACTTCTCATGACTAAAATGTCATGCAGGTTTAAAATGCACTGGCTCTGGAATCCAGAGATCCAAGTTCTGCTCTGGGCAGCCATCACATGCTACCGGCCTTGGACCAGCAAGCCATCTGACCTATCTGTACCTTGGTTTCCCTGCATGCGGAAGAGGAGGCTGGGAGAGCTGATTTGTTAGCTCCCCCTACCTGATACTCTGATATGTGAGACCATGGCCTTCCTTCCATTGCTGCGGGTATGGGTAGAGGAAAAAGGGTAGGATACAGTGCTCTGTGTAAAGTCATTTATTTGCCTTAACAAAGGACGACTTCTCATTGGAGGAGTCCTCCCAAAGCCCCTGATCTCGGGGGAAGTGTGACACGGTGAGATACAGTGCCCAAGTTAAACATTCCTCACCCTCCGGGACTCCCATCCATCGTGCTAATTAGAGTCAACACTGGATGGCATTTAGAGAATTGGGTGCTGTTCTGGCCTTTATTTATTAGCAACCTAAGGCTCCTTAAATCCTTTCTGGAACAAGTCAAGGGATAAGACATAAATAACTATAATACAGCTGAACTGTGTGACCTTCAGGAAGGTGTTTACCTTCTCTGGACTGTGTTTGCTCCTCTGAAAAACGGGAGAAAAGCTTCCCTGGACTCACAAGAACAACCAAAAAGCTGTTTTACCCTCCATCCCCCAGCCCATGTTCCAATGAGACCGAGAGGACATCGCAGCCAACACACAACTGCCTATCTGACGTCCCCCCAATTTCTCTTGATTTTAGAATATTTAGGGTTGAAGAGATTTTTTTCAGGATGCCTAACCCAAATTCCCCTTTCCTGGAGCAAACATGTTATCGGAAGACTGGCCAAGTTCCTCTGGGAGCAGAGAAGCATTTTGGAAACATGGGCTCCAGAGAGGAACAGGAACATGACCATGTGGCCATTTGTGTGCTTGGCAAAGTCCGTCTGCATATGCTTCTACGTGCCCATGTGAGCATGTGTGTATGTGTGCCAGAGTGTGTGTGACGAAGCGTACAGGCGTGCGCACAAGAGTGTGGGTAAACAGATCTTTGAGTCACGCAGGCCAGCCCATCCTGGCTGGCTTTGTCTTCTCTTTGGTTGCCATGACAGCTGCAGAGGCTTCTGCATTGGTAAACAAAGCGCCGGGTATGTACTGAAGCAGGAGGAAAGGTCTGGAGCTAGAGAGTTACACAGGAGCCAGAGTTCTCCACAGAGTGCTTCTTATCACAGCAGACCTACCAGAATGCCATCCTCACTGTCTAGATTAATGTAGAGCCACCTGGCTAGGTGCCTGGTGACTCTGAGGTGACATAACATGGACAGGAATTTCAGGCAGGAGCAAGGCTTCATTGACTCTCCCAGGTTAGTCCTGGTGACTTAGTCACCTCATGGTAAGTTCCAGCAATGTGAATGACCAAGCACCCTCACATTAACCCATGGACCAAAACTGGTCACCTTAATGTAGTGATACACAGATTAGCCCTTTGTGGATTATCTGGCAGTGACCCATTTATAGGTCTATAAGTTCATGAACTATAAACCCATTTTAATATTTACCTAAATATGACTTGAAAGAGAACTTTGCCTTCTTCCTGAACACTTCCCACCTCCTACTGTCACACATGACACTGTTTTGGGTGTTATACCTTGTGTGAGATTATCTATGTAATTCTTCCACTTCATCTAATTGTGGATAATTTATAATTGGCTGTGTAGGAATAGTTGATTTTTTTTTTTTAACAAATTATGCCTCTCATGTGAACTGCTGCAAAACAAAAGCAATCACAAGTGTATATTTACCACCTAGGCTGAAAGAAGAAAATGGTTCTTAACCAAGCAGAACATGGAGATCAGCTTTCTTCTTAGTTCCCATGCCTGAAATTTAGAAACCCAAACCTTGCATGCCTAAGTGACAACTAGGATAGAGGCTCATCCATGCTTAGCTTCAAGTCACTTTCCTTCCATCTATGTGAGGGCTCTGTCATGGGAGGGAACTGCAAATTATCCTCCTAGACCAAAAAAAAAAGAGGCGGGGAGGTACAGCTAAAATCTATGGATCACAGAACTGGGTAAGAAGTATCTGCAGTGAAACACCATTTGGATTTTTACCATCCTTCAGTCTTTTACAGGAACCCAGTCTGGACTCCTAGAATAACCCGATATATTCCTGTGGTGGGCTATGAGCAGAGGGAATGACTGACAGGGAAGTTGAGACAGAGAGGTCACTGCCACTTTGTTAGCACAGAGGTTATCGGGATTCCTAGCTCTGAGAACAGACCTGGTAGTATTTTTGCTACCTCACCTGGGATTGATTTTTGTTCCCCCTGTTTGGGATTCTGGAGTCTAGATGCATCCCAACTTGAGTTCTGTCCTGTCTGTGGGTATTTTTCCACTGGATGGAGCAAATGAAAAGGGGTTGTTTAGCCATTCTCATACCTTAAGCCACAGGCCGATGCAAAAAGGGCTGAGGGGTTATGAACGCTTTCCACTGTAAGCCAGAGTTCCTTCTTTTAAACTTCCTTGCTCAATTCAAGGGAATTGGATAAATTGAGATATTTGGGGGGCCTCTCTTCGAGGTACCTTTCAGCAGAAAGTTTGGCAGTGGTCATCTGAATGACCAAGTAATGTAGCAGTTGTATGCTTTATTTTTGCCAAACATCATCATCTGAGTAATCCCAGATCCTCTGTGAAAAGGAGTACTCAGGTCTTCAGGGAAGAGGGGATCGGTGGCAGGACACATGTTTCCCTTTCCTCGGGGCCAGGCGTATCTATACTCCCAAGAATGGTAGACATATTAGATCTAAGTTTAGAATAGACACTTACTTTTGGTAGGTATTGGAATTGAATCCTGTCCGTCCCTGTTCTCTCTAGAATGTAATATGCATATAAATCATTGGTGGCTATACTACAGATACAAAATCAAGCAATATATCAACTAGCTTGACTAATGCCATGAACTTTATATTGGGTCTTTATTAACCCAGCACAGAACAATGGGTTTTTGTGCTCTTCTCTCAATTAAAAAGATTGTCCTTTTAGAAAAAGCACAAAACTCTCTTTTTAGGTCCTTATTTTCCTTGACCTTGAGCTGAAACTAAGTCCCTTCTGATTTTAAATGTTGACATCTAGATAGCATGTAAGACAGCTGTGGAAATGGCACTTACCCTCACTTTGGAATATATTACCTTGAATTCTGGCTCTGTCTTCTGCTGATGAGTTGATCTTGGGCAAGAGACTTTCTGAATCTCCCAGGGTTTTTACAAATATAAATGAAATCATTTATATGAAAGCGATTCATAGATTAGAAATGTCACCAATCTTTGGCGTCTGCCTTTGGCTCAGGTCATGATCCCAAGGTCCCAGGATCAAGCCCTTCATCGGGCTCCCTGCTCAATGGGGAGTCTGCTTCTTCCTCTGCCTCTCCTGCTTGTGTTTTGTCTCTGTCTCTCTCAAAAAAATAAATTTTAAAAAAATATTTAAAAATTTAACAAGTCACAAATATGTTATTTGAATATTAGGTGTTCTTCATAAGTTATTTCCATAGCCTGTGAAATCTACCGTAGTAACAGGCCTTGGATCCAACTTCACAGGGCCTTGTAGGAATGTGGTACAATGTAGGCTCTGCTTGGTCTCATGGAGCCCATAGACTGACTAGTCAGGGAGATAAGCCATGGGCACAATTATGTTGACAAGGGAGGGGTGACAGGTATGAAAGACACTGGTACCAGACTTTGTGCCCTAGGCCCCCAATGGAAAAACAAAACAGAAAAGTCTCCTTGATAGACATAATACAGAACCTTCCCCCTCCCCAGCCCTTCTTCCTCCACTGATGCAGGGGCCGCTCAGGCATTAACCCCACTGGTGCATATTCTTTGCTTTACTTCTTTAAGCTAAGAGGCTTCTTTAAAAGACCAGGGGGTTTTGTTAGGCTCTGGGTCCTTGAGCTCTGCCTGCTAAGAGGCCCAGTGGAAGCATGAGAGTTCATGGGGGCCTGTAGTGGCAGTAGAGGAGAGTGGGGAAGCTAGCTGAGGAGACCCAGAGCCAGAAAACTTCCAAATACACAGGGAGGCTAGACTGGGGTTTGTTGGCCTCTCTCTCCCAGTGGAAATCAAGCAACGTGGTAATTCTGGGGGCCAGGTGGAAAGTGACATACTACATACGTCATGGACTGATTCTGCAGAGATTTCAGTGGAGCCAAACCAAGGGAAACAGTGGTGGTGGTGTCCAGGAATTACCTCACCACTGCTGCTCTCCAGCTAGTTCACCTGCCTCCCTCTGGGCCAGTACGGAGTTGGAGTGTTCCTTCATTTAAGCCTTTGGGAACCAGGGTAGAGCTATCAGAATACTCTCCAAGCCAGCCTGGATATTTTTAATTAAAAAGAAATCTATATTGGGCATATTACCATGTGCCAGGCCTAGTCTGTCTAGTCTGGGAGGATACAGAGTTGAGTAAGACACGGAATATTCTCACAAGAGGCTCACATAGTCACGTGTACAACTCACCACAGTAAAGCGTGGCTGGGAGATGAGCTGTAAAGTCACAGAGAAAAGAAAGGATGGAGGCTGGAGATTGTGGAAGGAGGAAGGAGAGGAAGGAAAAGCTGAGCAGATGAAGTGACCTTTCAACCTGGCCTTGGAGAAGGATTCTGACAGACTCTGGCAGTTAAGAAGGGATTCTCGGCAGAGAAGCGGTGGACCAGCCCTGGAGAGCTGTGCTGCATTCTCTAGAGCAGGGAGAAGGGTGCTGCTGCGGGAGTCAGCCACGCTGGCTGCAGGCAGGTGGGTGGGTGCGAATGAAGGGAGGCGAGGCTTAGAGGAAAGGTTAGTATCAGGCTGTGAAAGACTGTGAGGGTCATGTTAGGTGTTTGTATTTCATTTAGCAGAAGATGGAGGAGGCTGTGGAGGAGCAGAGGAAGAATAGAAAGAAAATGGAACGTAGAAGACATGAAGGTCTTGGTTGCTTTAGTGGCTCTGTGTCCTTGGACACTTGTTGCCTCAAAGGGCCACTTAGCTCCCCTTAGGTTCAGTGTTCTGAGCTAGAAAATGGTGCTGTTGGTAATGATGCTCACTCTAGATGCTAAGGATTATTGTGTTCTTCTGCTCACAACCTGCTTAAATTCTCCTTTTTTCAAGGTCTTCCTTAAAATACTACCTTCTTTTTAAAACTTTCTGGATCCCCAGAGTGTAGTTGAAAAGTCTATATATGTATATATATATATGAAACAATAAAGTAAGTAGCATATAAATATGCCATTGGGCTAGACAGACATGGGGGGCATGAAGAGCCTGGGCTCTTAGAGCAGACAGGCCTGGGTTCAATCCTGGCTGTTTCTTACTGAAATTTGAACAAGTTGTTTAAGTTCTAAATTGAGGATGAAAATACCTGTTCTACCTTTTTCTTAGAGTGATTATAAAAAATATGAACAAAATGTGTGAAGGAGCTTGGAAACTAGAAGGTGTTCAACAAATGTTACTCGCTGTGGTTATTATTTTAGGTTTGGAAGTGATCAGATCTAGTGTGTGTTGTAGAAAGTGTGTGTGAGACGGATAAAATGAAAGGAGGAGAGACAGGTGATTGAGAGACAATGGGAGTGTAATAATCCAGGCAGAAAAGGATGAGGCTGTGGACAAGGCAGTGAGGACAAAGATGGAGGGTAGGTCCAAGTGCTGTTTTGGGGATAGAACCAACAGAACTTGGCACTAATTGGACAAGAGGGATAGAAAGAAGATAAAGAACAAAAGGTAAAAACTTTGGTAGATGGTAATGCCATGAACCAAGCCAGACCCTTGTTTCTTTCCAATTGTTATAATCCAGAGAAGAAGGAGAGGAAAGGGTGTGCCCCAGGGTTTCTGTTATTCTGACTCTCACTGGCCCTGTACTCTTCATTTTGACTGTTTCCCCTCTCTACTCCCCCACAACACTGTTGGTAGAACCTGCTGAACCTGAATATGAGCCCAGAATTTCTCCCTTATTCTCAAGCCCTCTGCCTGACCATGATAACGTGTCCATGCCATGCCAAGGAATCCATATATCTTGGCAGGAGAGGCTGAATGAGGTTCCTCCTCTTCCCCTGCCCACGGGATGTGGCATGTCCCTGGCTTGTTTCTTCTTCCCTGGATATGAGGGCTATCTTATTTTGGGAGGCAAATTATGCTCAGAGGCTGAGTTCTTCTTTGCCAGCAATTTATTTAACATGAATATAAGTTAAGGTTAAATAAAATTAATTAAACAACATTAATTAAGTAATATTAAATAACATATTTAACATTAACATGGCTTTACTGTAGGAATTTTACAAGCCAGTAGTACACAGGATAATTTCTCTTAATAAACCAGTAAAGAGGGTGCCTGGGTGGCTCAGTGGGTTAAGCCACTGCCTTTGGCTCAGGTCATGGTCTCAGGGTCCTGGGATCGAGTCCCACATTGGGCTCTCTGCTCAGCGGGGAGCCTGCTTCCCTTCCTCTCTCTCTGCCTGCCTCTCTGCCTACTTGTGATCTCTCTTTGTCAAATAAATAAATAAAAATCTTAAATAAACCAGTAAAGAAATAACATACTCCAAATCAATGACAGATTAATCATACTATTGTTCCAGGTAAGGGAAGATGAAAGGAATAAAAGACAAATTTAGTTGAGGTATACCTTTATACAAGTTGGTACTGGGAAGAGACAGCTGATATCCAGCTACCAGTGCAAAAGTAAAAGTCCTGTGTCACTAGAACATATTGTTAGGGAACAGGGGAGCTAGTGTTGTTGGGAAAGATGTTTTTTATGGGGCTGCTGTTTGACTTTCCCCGCTGCCTGTGTCACCTTTATGGATGTCCACTATCACCATTTTTATTCAGCATATACTGGAAGTTCTAGCCACATCATTCAGACAAGAAAAAGAAATGAAAGTCATCCAAATTAGTAAGGAAGAAGTAAAACATCCACTATTTGCAGATGACATGATACTATATCTAGAAAACCCTAAAGACTCCATCAAAAAACTACTAGAGCTGACAAACTAATTCAGTAAAGTTACAGGATATAAAATCAATATACATAAATCCATTGCATTTCTGTACATGAATAATGAAGTAGCAGAAAGAGAAAATAAAACAATTCCATTTACAATTGCACCAAAAATAACAATATACCTAGGAATACACTTAACCAACTTAACCTGGCCTCTGAAAACTATACAACACTGATGAAAGAAATTGAAGACAACAGAAAGAAATAGAAAGACATTCCATCCTTGTGGATTGGGAATAAATACTGTTAAAATATATAAAATAATCTATAGATTTAATGAGATCCTTATAAAATACCAACAGATTTTTCACAGAACTAGGACAAACAATTCTAAAATTTGAATGGAAATACAAAAGACCCCAAATAGCCAAAGCAGTCTTGAAAAGGAAGAACAAAACTGGAGGTATCACAATCCCAGATTTCAAGATATACTATAAAGCTGTAATCAAAACAGTGTGGTATTGTTACAAAAGATCAGTGAAAACAATAGAAAGCCCAGAAATAACCCACGATTATATAGTCCATCTTCAACAAAGGAGGCCAAGAATATGCAATGGGAAAAACAGTCTCTTCAAAAATGACATTGGGAAAACTGGACAGCTACATGCAAAGGAATGAAACTGGACCACTTTCTTACACCGTATACAAAAATAAACTCAAAATGGATAAAAGACCTAAATGCTCAGACCTGAAACCGTAAAAATCCTACAAGAAAGCACAGGCGATAATTTCTCTGACATCAGCCATAACAAATTTCTAGATCTATTTTCTGAGGCAAGGGAAACAACAGCAAAAATATTGGGATCACATCAAAATAAAAAGTGTCTGCATAGCAAAAGAAACAATAAAACTAAAAGTCTACAGAATCGGAGAAAATATTTGCAAACAACGTATCTGATAAAGGGTTAGTATCCAAAATATATAAAGAACTCTACACCCAAAAAATAAATAATCCAATTCAAAGTGGGCGGAAGACATGAAGAGATATTTTTCTGAAGAAGACATCCAGTTGGTCAACACATCTAGACACATGAAAGGATACTCAACGTCATTCATCGTCAGGGAAACCACAGTGAGATACCACCTCACCCTGTCAAAATGGCGGAAATCAAAAACACAAGAAACGAGTGTTGGGGAGGATGTGGAGAAAAAGGAACCCTCATGTACTACTGGTGGAAATGCAAACTGGTATAGTCACTGTGGAAAACAGTATGGAGGGTCCTCAAAAAATTAAAAATAGAATGACCAGTAATTCCATTACGGGGTATTTACCCAAAGAATACAGAAACACTAATTTGAAAAGGTATGTTCACCCTATGTTTATTGCAGAATTATTTGCAATAGTCAAATTACAGAAGCAGTACAAATGTCCATTTGTAGATGTGTAGATAAAGAAGATGTGGTGTATATATACACAATGGAATATTATTCAGTCATAAAAAGAATAAAATCTTGCCATTTGCAACAACATGAATGGATCTAGAGAGTATAATGCTAAGTGAAATAGAGAAAGACAGATACTCCTATGGGAATTTAAGAAACAAAACAAATGAACAAAGGAAAAAAGAGACCAAAAAAACTACAAAATAGACTCTTAATTATAGAGAACAGATGCTTACCAGAGGGGAAGGAAGTGGGGGGTTGGGAGAAATAGGTGATGGGGATTAAGGGCACAGTTATCTTCATGAGCACTGAGTAAGGCATGGAATTGTTGAATTACTATATTGTACACCTAAAACTAATATAATGCTGTATGTTAACTTACTGGAATTAAAAAAACTGGAAAAAAAAAAAAGTCTGCTTTACTAAGGCTGGAGCCGATTGCCCCAAGGTCTTCAAGGAGCTGTCTTAGATCGGTATAGTGTAGGCTCGCTCAGACCAGATGCTCTTGGATTGTCCTCACAGACTCTGGTCACAGTTTAATATTCCCTTGCCATCGCTGTCGCTTCATACGCCCTCATTGTTAAGCCCCCAGTGGGGCCTCTCAGCAGCTGAGTTCTGGGGGATCAGAACAGATGAGACAGTGACATCCTGACACAACTGACTTCATTCTTCTATCAAAACAAGTTTACTTCTGGGGGCGCCTGGGTGGCTCTGTTGGTTGAGCATCTGCCTTTGGCTCAGGTCATGATCCCAGTGTCCCAAGGTCGAGCCCTGAGTCCACCTCCCAGCTCAGTAGGGGAGTCGTCTTTCTCCCTCTGCCCCCAACACTTGTGCTCTCTCTCGCTCTCTTGCTTACTCTTTCTCTCTCAAATAAATAAGTAAAATATTAAAAAAAAAAACTTCTAAATCCATCTTTTTCCCTCCACTTTATCGTATACAAGTGGATTAAGACAACTTCACTTAAGTCATAAGCAAGTGGATTTGAAATCCTATCAAAGAAATACACGACAAGGGAGTAGCTGACGGGACCCACTGTGGGTGCTGGGCTTCTTCCTCTTCAGGCTTCGCCTCTTTAATTATGGGGACACCTCGAGGAAGTTCAGCAGCTCCCTGGGCAGCAGGGGCACTCCTGGGCCCCGGCTGGAGAGCGATCCTCGGAGGAGCGGCGCTGTGGCCTGGAGGGATGTCTGGTGATGAGAAGGGCCTTGGTAGAGCGGGTTGCTGGACAGGTGTCTCAGACCGTGTGCCCTTATTGATGCCCATATTGAATGTGTTCATCTTCCTCTCTGCCGCAGAGCCCTTGTGTCTCTTCTCCCTTTTTTTCCTCCCCATGGGACTTTAGGATTGTGACCGTCTTGTGCCACAGACTCTGGTCCCCTGCACTTATCAGTGGACTGTGTCTTCTCCCTGATCTTTGCCCTTGGCTTGCCCTCTGTCCCATTATGTCCCTTCCCACAGCTCCCACCTTCCCACTTTCTTTTCTAGCCAGGGACCCTTTCTGTGTCCTTCCCTTTCCTGTTTAACCTCCACCAGCCATCTTCACACACAATCAGCCCTTCGAGGCATGGGTGCTCTTGGTCTTAGGGCCACGGGCTGCCAGAGGAAGCACAGCGCTGTGGTTTGACTCCAGATCCCAGAAAGTTACTTCCCTTGTCCATCTTTGGTGTTTCCCCATCTTTTAAATAGGCATTTTAATAGCGCTTATTACTTCCTAGGGTGCCTGTAATGGATTAAATGAGTCCACAGGTCTGAAAAACGTCATACAGGGCTGGCACATAATTGGTCAATATACATGAATCACAGTTGTTATGAAAAGCACAAAGGCAAGGTGGGCCCCCGGGTTGGGGGTGGGGCTGAGGGTTTGAGTTGTAGCTGGGAACACAGAACATAGCATTTTGAACCCTGGTGTGTCCCATGACTAAGAAAGTACCTTTCCAGATAGAGCACGCAGAGGGTGTTAGGGCTGACCGGGACGAAAGCGATCTGGAGAATCTTCCTGTGTGAGGCCGAAGGAGTGAGGTTTCTGTGCGGCATTTTAAGATCACAGTTGCAGTCTGGAACAAAGGGGGGGGGGCGAGGGGTCGAGGAGCACCTGCTCTGGCCCCCTCGTGCTTCTCCGCGCTTCACCTGTCCTCTTTGTCCTGGCGCTGCCCACCTTCACTACTTCTGCATCCCCCCCTTCTCATCTACAGGGAATTTGCCAAAGAGAGAGAGAGAGTGGAGAACCGGAGAGCGTTCATGAAACTGCGGCGGCAACAGCAGATTGAGCGCGAGCTGAATGGGTACCGTGCCTGGATAGACAAAGCAGGTGAGGTGTGGCGGGCTGCACAGACCTCCCTGCCCCTCCCCCCACTGCTTCCATTCACACGGGCCACCCTGGCCAGAGCACCGAGAGGTGCTGGCTGCCTCACCAGCTGTGTGGGTTCCCTGCTGGTCCCTCTTGCTTCCTCTGGGGTCTAACCATCCCTGTTCTACCAAACACCTTCATGAGGCCCGAATTTTAGCAAGGTGAGTGAGAGGGAACAGAGCCCAGTCCTAGAGCTGAGGTTGGGTGGCTAACATTTTACACTACTGCTAACAACAACAACAACAATAATAATATCACCAGCAGCGACAACAATCCATTCATTCCACGAATATTTTAGTGGGTGCTTACTTTGTGCCAGCGCCTGTCTTAGGAACTTGGGATAGAGCAGGAAGCCTTTTCTTGCAGAACTCATTCCCCTCTAGCTGGGGAAGGCAGAGGTAAAATGATAAATAAGTAACTTGTAAGAAGGTGACAAGTACACTGGAACACAGATCAGCGTAGGGTTATGGGGTGTGCGGTAGGTTGTGATTTTAAATAAGGAGGTCAGGGAGACCCATTTTTGGGAAGGACTTGAAGGAGCTGAGGTCTAAGTCGTGGGAATGTCTGAGGGGGTATTTCAGTGCCAAGGCTCTAGTGTGGAGGTGGGCCAGGAATGTTACAGGAGCAGAAGAAGGAATGAATAAGGGGAGACGAGCAGGAAGACAGGGTGGGGGCAGTCATGGGAGGAGGAGGCAGACTTTATGGGCCACTGTAAGGGTTTGGGGTTTTCCTGTAAGCGAGGCAAGAACCACTGGATGGTTTTGGGCAAGGGGGGGGGGGACATGGTCTGACTGATGATCTGGAGGGTTGCTGCATTGAGAATAGACAGTGGGAGGGCAAGGTCAGAAGCAGGGGTGTGGACCGCGAGGCCACTGCAGTAAGCGAGTAATAGCGGATGGCGACAGCTGCTTGTTCCTATTCCCCGAGCCATCCCCAGTTCCTCACTATGAGGCTCAGCATCAGGAACAGTTCTTGCCCAGCCTTGAGGATACGTCCAAACCTATCACGATTTTATTAACCCACAGAGCCACCAGATTCCAGTTTGATTGTGGCTCCGCTGCTTATGAGAGGTATCGATCACCCTGTATCTGTCAGCAAAATGGATGCATTTTCTTTCCTTATTATTTTAAAGATTGCATCACATTGCTGTTATATATCTTTATTTTCATCCTGAGCAAAGAGTAATTTATTTTAATAAAAAAAAATACACTTGACAGCATTTTTTCCCCTCTATTCCCGGTAGAAAGCATAGCACAAATGTGAGGTCTCGCAGGAGAAATTTGGAATATGATTTGAGGCTTAGCTGCCTGAGCCTTACTCTGCTACATACAGCAGCTCTCGAATGACACCATGGCCCTCCCGTTCTAACTACCGACACACAAAAGCTCTCTCTCGGTTTTGGAGTCAACCTTTGATCACCTATCCAGGGTGAAAGTGTGTGTATGTGATGAAAAGTGTCATTTCAAAGCCAGATTAAAAACCTCCTCCCAATTAGGACCATCTGCATTTCTTGGCTGCCTCTGGAGGCCTGCTCCGTGCCCACTGATGGCGCTTCCAAATTTGCCCTTTCTTCTCCAAGGCTCTCGTGGAGGGGAGGGGGGTGAACCTCTCCGCCTTCCTTCCAGAATGGTAACTCAGCCTTGCAGAGCAGATCTGCCTCCAGGTCTGGCAGGCAGCTTGAAGTTCCCCACCGTCCTTGGCTTCCTGGTTGGAGGAACCATCTGACAGACAGCCCCACTGGGCAGGCTAGTAGCAGAATCTGGCACAGACCCTCCCCCGCCCGGTTCGTGACCCCACTCGTGGTCAGACAGCACGGGACGCTGTTCTCTGTGGCTCTGCTCTTTGCATACATGCAGAATTCCAAGGCTCCACTTTCTTCCAGTTGGCAAAGCCAGCTCTCTCCTTCTAAGAAAAAAGACGCACTGCGACGTCAAATTGTGCTTCCTGGCCCTTCCCTTTGCAAATGGGGTGTGAGTGAATCAGAGACATATGGGTTACATTTCCCTGGAAAGACACTCTCAAGTTCGAAAGAGAACTTGGCAAAAGGCAGTGGGGGAGGGGGGGCAGCTCCACACCCAAAGCCCTCAAAGCGCTTCTCAGATACTCAGCAGCCCCACACAGCCTCCGTCTGCCTTGGGGGTCCTCAGATCTGCCCACCCCAGCACCCAGGCACTGTACACAGCAGACATGACCCCCCTGGATGAGGTCATTCACGTTGCCATGAGGGCGATTTTAACGAGTGCCTGATTTTTAAATGATGCCCTCCTCAACGAACAGCGTGGGCTGTGCTTGACTTTAAAACCCTCTTTGTCTGCATAAAGGAGCATCCCACCAATAACACTTAACCTGTTCACTTAGAGTTTTGCCAGAGGCTGTACTTAAAAAAGAAAGCTAAACATTTATGACCTGGTATAATGTGCGGTCCCCTCCCAGCCCCAAAATATTCCCCTCCCTGGGAAGTATATTACATCCTCTCTGTTTTATATGCAGGTGGAATGATGGTAATGACTTTACCCTCTTCTGCTTGTCCTCTTACTTTTTAACAATTGCTTCAATTAAACCATTGTTTAATAGGGCCTGCTGCAAGCTTCTTCCCTGCAGCTGGGATCTCAAGGAGTGATTGCTCAAGGCCTCCGACAGCCCCTCCTGTGGCTGAGGTGGGGGCGGGGATCAAAATTCATCCGCATCACTCCCAAAGGGGACTCAGAATCCTCCCAGACAGGGGACAGAAGGGCTAGTTTGTAAGTTTGGAAGGATGCTAGTGAGGTTTATTCTAAACAAGTCTTCCTGGAAAAGAATATCCCGCTAGTGAGGGCACGTCCTGGATCGCAGGACTGTTCCTGGGGAGGTCATGAGGAGAATGCAAGAGACTGTTTGGTTCTTTTCAAAATACCAACAACCAGACTCCTCATTCCAACACTGGCCAGCATTTCGGTTCTCCAAATGGGTGTCCCCAACAATTCAATTCAGTTCTGACACCAAATACCCCGAGAAGTTAGCACAGATCCCACAGGTTAGGGACTTAATCCCACGAGCCTGCCCTTGCTTCACACAGCACCCGTACATGGAGTGCCCAGGTGACCTGCATTTTTGCCTGCCTGACTACAAATTTAGAGGGCTCCAGGTTTGATCATTCCTCGAATGACTTCCAGAACTCAGGAAAATTATTCTTACTATCACCAATTTATTACAAAGGATTCAACTCAGGAACAACCGTATGGAAGAGAAACCTAGAGGTGGAGGCAGAGAGCCTCCATGCCCCCTTCAGGCATATCATCCTCCCAGCACCTCGACGTGTTCACTAACTTGGAAGCTTCCTGAGCACCATTATGTAGGCTTTTTGTTTTTTGGAAGTTTCCATTACATAGACCTGCTTGATTAATTCATTGGCCATTGGCAATTAAACATTCTCAAGCCCCTCACCCATTCTGGGAGTTAGGAGGGGGAATGGGGCTGAAGGTTATAGCGAAATATGTGGTTGGTTTTTCTGGGGACTCATCCAGATCCCCAGGTGACACAGTCCTCCCCCACAATGAGTCATCCTGTGTGCACACAGACGACAGTAAATTCCAGGGGTTTTGGAACTCTGTGCCAAGAAGGTGGACAAAATATATTTGTTCGTTCAATCAGAGGCACAAATGTTTGATGGGCCTAAGCCTCTTCCATTCAAGCAAGGCAGACTGTGGGATTGGGGTAAGAGCAAGCAAGCCCACAAGCCCTGCTTCTCTGGGCCATTGGCATCTTCCTCTGCTCCTCCTCCAAGAAGCAGACGGGCTCAAAACATGGTCTCCCTCCTGAACGGCGTGGTGGATGCTATGCCTTGGTAAGCCTTGTACGTGCTGCAGACACGAAACACCAAGGAAGCTCCTATTGCTAGAAGAAGGTTACGGAACCTGGGTAGAAGGAAAAACAGAAATGGAAATTTTTCATTCCTACCAATTTAGGAGATTTCACTCCTACCAATTTAGTTAAAAAAAAAAAAGAGAGATCTTGCTCACAACAAGTGTTATCAGACACAGAGCTGAGTTTTACCAATCAGCCTCCAAGCGCCCCCTCATTACAGAACTTCCTTTCTGTTCTGATGTGCACTCAGGAGCTCCCTCTGTGACCCTGGCTGTCTTTCTGATGCTGGTGCCTGCACAGAGCTGTGAACTCTTTGCTCTCTCTCTCTCTCTCTGCTACACTGGAGCCACAGCCACCCCGGGGGATTTTTCACTTTGCAAAATAATTTGACATTTACGGATAATTCACTAAACCATTTATTTCCATATAGAGGAAGTCATGCTTGCCGAAGAAAATAAAAATGCTGGGACGTCAGCCTTAGAAGGTAAGGCCGTGCTCTGGCACATGCCCGCATTTGTGCCCTCTTAGGCCGTGGCCAACTCTTGATAAAAGAGGAGGGAAAAAAAAAAAAAACTAAAAGAAGAGCACCCTGGGATTTGAAATGAAAGTCTCCCTGTCATAAAATCTCTCATGCTTTAAAATGAAGGGAGTTGAGTCATGGATTTAAATGCTTTTTAAAATGATGGAAATGAAATCTTAGAGCTGCTTTGTTCTAGGGCATGTGATTGATACCGTACAATGAAAAGACCATCACACACCCAGTGGCACGTAAAGGGATCTTCTGTGAAAATTTTTGGGCAACTTTTTGGGACCACTTTCACGAGCGGGAAGTGGTGTTGTTTTTGAAGAGTGAGAACAAATCGATGGGGAGTGCCTGTTTACCTGTAGATGAGGTCTAGGGAGGGTTCTGGAGCCCATGTGTTTCGAGGTGCCGCTGAGCACGGGAGCCGTGTTTCTACAGACACTGGCAACTTCTGTAACCACGGCCCAGGGGGTGCGAGGCAGCTGCCTGTGTCACAGGAGCCCCTGACACACAGTCCTGAGCTTTGACCTGAATGATCTGGTTGTGCTCGTGGTCTTTCACTGGCCTCCCCCTTCCCTGGTGTAGTGCTTCGAAGGGCAACCATCAAAAGAAGCCGGACGGAGGCCATGACTCGAGACTCCAGCGATGAGCACTGCGTGGATATCTCCTCTGTGGGTGAGTGGAACCACTTAGGTCTTCTTTGACTTGTCTGAGCTCCCGTAAGAAGAAAGATCCTGTCTTCTGAGAAGCACCATGAAGAAGAATAGAATCAAAAGAAGCCAGAATTCAGGGATGTAATTAAGGAAGGACTTGGAAATCGAATCTAGAGAAAAATGGACCATGAGGGTTAAGGCTAAGAGTCCCAGCCAGATCCTTCAAGCGCTGCAGAAGTCTCCCATTTGCGTCTATAACTATCCGTCCTGGAGGTGATCATGAGAGCCCACTTTGGGTTATAGTTCAGAGGATCCCGAGGACCTGTTGCTTCTAGTGACCCCCATTTGAGGACCTGCGATCATTTGCCTGACCACAGTGGCACCCACCCACTCCCATGTGATAGTTCAACAAATTCCTACTGGCAGTTCTTAAATGGTTCCTCTTCAGTCCCAGGTTCTCTTAGATAGCCTGGCAAGTGGCAGATTTAACCTCCCCAGGAAAAGGGATGGCACATTTCTCCCTCCTCCTTCACTTCATCCTTAAAAGCAGACGAGGTGTACAGAACCCATTGCTGCTCTCGACTGCCAGGGGGAGAAATCATCACAAATGCAGCAAAACGATTCCAGTGCCTGAAGCGTATTTAAAAGGAAAGGCCAGAGAGAAGCCCAATCTGTTAAAAACATAAATGGCACCCTGTTAGGATTCAGGACACTGGGTCCATGTGTGGTGTTGTGCCCAGGGAACCTTTCAGTTTCCTAGAATGGAGAGTGGCCAGTAAGGAAAAGCAGGGATCTCTGCTATAGAAGCTATGTAGCTCACCCCATGGGGATGCCCTGGGCCTGTGATGTGGGGGTCGCCTAGCCCTCCAGGACTGAAGCTGTCCACCTCCCCCTTTGACTGCCTCCTTGCCTTGGAGAGTAATCTGTCCTGCAGCCTCATTCTTCTTCCTTCCTTCTCTCCCCCTAGGCACCCCTCTCGCCCGAGCCAGCATCAAAAGTACAAAGGTGGATGGGGCCTCCTATTTCCGGCACAAAGAAAGGCTTCTGCGCATCTCTATCCGCCACATGGTTAAATCCCAGGTGTTCTACTGGATCGTGCTGAGCCTCGTGGCTCTCAACACTGCCTGTGTGGCCATCGTCCATCACAACCAGCCCCAGTGGCTCACGCATCTTCTCTGTAAGTGGCCAGTGAGTGCTGGCCTGTGTGGTGCAGCTGGATTCAGGTGTGAACATGAGCGGACGGGCGTCCTGCTGGGCCCGGCAGTACTCTTGGCGGGGAGGGCAGAGTTGGTGGCCTCAAGGGGTGGGGATATCACAGCACTGGTCCCCTTGTCGTTCATGATCAAATTGGATGAATCTTTCCTGATAAGACCACAAAATGGGGTTAGCCTTGGGTATTCTAAGGCCTTCACTTAATATCGTAAGGAGACTAAATGGTGTAGAGTGTTTTGGTCACCTAAGTTCTGGGGAGAAAGTTCTTAGGCCAGTGGTTACTTCTAGTAGACCAAGATAGGAACTTCTAGGTCAGCTCTGGGTAGGGGTGCCACTGGTGTAAGTGGGGATCCAGGATGCTGTCACAGGTGGGTGTGTGTCAGGCAAATCCTGCTCTTTCATCAGTGCCATGGTAAAGCCCTTTCTTTCTCTCCTGAGAGCCATATACCATTTAAAGGCCAGTGACAAGCCCATCCATTGAGAGAGAGCAAAGCTGATGTGTGGAGTGTGCCTGGGCCCCCCCAGGTCAGAGTGTATCCAGATATCATCAGGTTTTTCCTGCCGTTGACGTGATATGGTCACTGAATGTCTTTGCCTTTGGGTCCTGCTGGTGTTGAGGGCTCCTCCATAAGGTTCAGGAGGTTGGGCTGGAGAACGTGGGAGCCCATGGCATCTGCAAAAACAATTGCTTCTGCTCTTGATGCTTTCAGACTATGCAGAGTTTTTGTTTCTGGGACTGTTCCTCTTGGAGATGTCCCTGAAGATGTACGGCATGGGGCCTCGACTTTATTTTCACTCTTCATTCAACTGCTTTGATTTTGGGGTAAGTGGTCCCGAGCCCACCTATCCTCCTGCTTCACGTTGATATGCCACAGTTTGAGATAAGCAGCTCACTCCACTGCTCAGCATGAAGCACTGAAATCGGAATTTAAAAAGGGAACTAAGTTAGCTAAAGGGAGGACAGGAATGAGGGAATCCTTCCCATACCAGGATTTGTTTGTTTGCTGGTTTAAAGCTCTTATATTTCTGATGTTTTTGTTGAAGTGTAACATGCACACCATTGTGTACACTTAAGTGTAGAGCTGAATGAATTCGACAGAGCTGCCCATAGCAAGCTTTTAACCACTTGCTGACTTGGGGGAAGCCTGAGAGAGAACAAAGGAACTGATTCCAGAAGGTGGCTCAGTAAAAAAGAGAAGCTTATATACTTGTTTTGTTTTGTTTTTTACTTCAGTTTAAAATTGGGAAAATTATCTAGATATACCCTCATGCAAACATGAGCATTCACACACACACACACACACACACACACACACACATTCAGTCACTCCTCCCTTAGCAGGTTCCCACATAGACCATTTCATCCAGTGTTCACTTCCTAAATGATGTTGATACGTAAATGTGTGCCTATCTAACCATCTTCAAGATCCTCTGACATACCCATCCTCCCACTCCGCTCAGGACTCCTAGCCTCTGTTACAGATCCCATTTGCAGATGAGTGAAGAGAGAACATCGTGTGCAAGTTCATATACCCAGTTAGCAGCAGAACAAGGTTGCAAAACTTTGGGTTCCTGAACCACTTCTCTTTCTGCCAAACCCATTTCTATTCCTGCCAGTTCTTTAGTTAGGTGCTAACGATTCTGAGCCCTCGCCAATCTGCATTTTTCACTTGAAACATATGCTTCTGGGTATGGGCAATTTTCAGGCACAACAGCTAGTGAAAGACCATTCCCTATATACGTACTTTTCAGCATTGCAGCAAGGATTAATTTTTGTCACTTCTCCTAGTGCATTGTGTAGAACATAGTAGACATTCAGTGAACATATAAAGACCCAATTGTTAATTTGACATTGCTCCTTCCTACAGCAATCAGAATCTATATGCCACCAACTAGTACTGTCACACTGGGGTGTGTGGGACTTGAGTGACTGAAAGATACTTCACATATGGGTGACTGAACCATTCTTGGTAGAAATAAATTCTAGGACAGTGAGAGAATGTGGACCTCCTCTGAGGTTTTTACATTGAAATGCGACCTGTATTAACTTAAATTTGTTTTGTTGCTTCGAGTACCACTCTTTTGTGTGTTTGTTCAAGGTGTTGTTATGTAAGAAGAGTTGTGGCTCTCAGGTTTGTGCAGAAGCAGTGACTGGCTCTGGTAGTTTCCACCAAGGACAGAGCAGCAGTCAGTGAACCAGTCTCCAGCATGAAGGAGTGACGTCAGGAAGGGGAATGGAGAGCAGTGTGGAGGGAGGCAGTAGAGTCTCATTTTCCCTCGGCAGCCTTCACAAATAGGTGGTTTTGTTGGAGTTGTGCTGGGTGGGGAGGGGAGAGTTTTAATTTCACCATAGCGCAGTGACAGGTGTTGACTGCTGAATGCCAGAAGGCTCCTCTCTTCTCCTCCTCCTCCTCACTGTGGCTGGGTTTGGCTCTTTAGGTCACAGTGGGGAGTATCTTTGAAGTGGTCTGGGCAATCTTCAGACCTGGTACATCTTTTGGAATCAGTGTCTTGCGAGCTCTCCGGCTTCTAAGAATATTTAAAATAACCAAGTAAGTGATCAGAATCTGGACTCCTCCCAACCACCTGTGAGAGTGGACGCTACTCTCTTCCTTAGTATATTTCCTTCCAATCCCTTTTCTCCTTTGCCACGTGTTCCCCTTACCTACCACGTCCCCTACTCCGTTCTTCAGCACCGCTTCCTCCAAAAATCAGACCAGAAAAATACCTATGACGCCAGATCCCATGCCACACTCCCAAGGGGAGCCTCATTGTTGCTGACATCTCTCCTGCACACAAGTTTACAAATACAGCCTGTTTCATAGACTACCAGGCAGCTGGACTTGGGGATAATTTTAAATTCAGTGTTCACTGCTGTAATGTTTGGGTTTTGTAGGTATTGGGCATCTCTGCGAAATCTGGTGGTCTCCTTGATGAGTTCTATGAAGTCTATCATCAGTTTGCTCTTCCTCCTCTTCCTCTTCATCGTTGTCTTTGCTCTCCTAGGAATGCAGCTATTTGGAGGCAGGTAAGCACCAACGAACTTTCCATTCAAGGGAGCCTCAAAACCCAGTCTTCAGTCTGTGAGCAGGAGGGCTTCTAATTTGGTCACCATGCCACCATTCTGTTTGCTTTGGCCCACATCAACCACTGTGTGTGTGTGTGTGTGTATAAAACCAATGTCTCTGCTTGTAATCTTTTCACACTGTACAGGGTTCTGGATCTGGAGACCCCTCTCTTCGGAGCTGTCCCTAAAATAAAGTGTACAGCATGGGGCCTTATAAGTCAAGATCAGTCCAAACCCCGTCTCATAATCCGTACCTTCAAAGTGCACAGCCCACCAGTAATAGTCACTAATAATACCATCTTCATAAATTACGTGGAATGGGGAGAAATTAGGGAAGAAGAGGATATGGAGAAAGGATAAAAGAAGTGATGAAGGGGGAAGAGAAAACTTGGTATGTGAGATTTTCATTTTATTCTTTCTCTGAACTTCCTTTTCAGGTTTAACTTTAATGATGGGACTCCTTCGGCAAACTTTGACACCTTCCCTGCAGCCATCATGACCGTATTTCAGGTATGAGGCCAACTGGCAGTTAAAAATATTATGTAGGATCTTTTGGAGCTCACACTGCAAAATGATGTGTTAGGAGAATCCTACTTTAACACCCCAGGCTCGTCCCAGGCAACTGGGACTATTGTTGAGTAATTATCATCACAATAATTCCTAGAATTTGTGTAGCCACATTCTTACCAATAACAGAAAAGCTCTATCATGATTACATTATGGGCCTTTTTCCTATACTTGTGAGTTTACAAGAGATATTAAGGCAAAGACATTCAGTAACTTACAATATTTATGACCACCATCAAGTGGACTTTATTCCAGGAATGCAAGGATGGTTCAGCATGCACAAATTAATCAATGTGATCCACCACATTACCAAAATAAAGGATAAAAATCATAGATTATTTGAATAGATGCAGAAAAAAATTTAGTAAAATTTAACATTCATTCATGATAAAATTCTCAGTGAAGTGGGTATGGAAGGAACCTACCTCAACATAATAAAGGCCATATGTGACAAACCCACAGCTAAATCATACTCAGTGGTAAAAAGCTGAAGGCTTTTTCTCTAAGACTAGGAACAAGACAAGGATGTATACTTGCACCACTTTTATTCTGCATAGTGCTGGAAGTCCTAACCACAGCAATCAGAGAAGAAAAAGAAATAAAAATCATCCAGATTGGTAAGGAAGAAGTAAAACTGTCATATCACATTTATGGTTTTTTGAAATTGGAAGCATCTTCTGACCCATATGTCCATTTAATGAATTATTTTTTCAACCCACCTCATCCCCCCCCCACCCCACAAAAAAAATATGTTTTTAAATCATGGAGGAAGACTAAAAAATCAGCAATGCGGAGAGCTAAAGAAAACACTGTTTATCTAGACTTTGAGGCTAAACCAGAACCCAGGTTTCTGGAACTGGAGCCCATGAGGCTCTTTCTAATAATGCTTCTGTCCCAAGAACTTTATCTTAGCTCTCCTTGGATGGACTGGTAGTGACCAGACCACCTGATCTGTGTAGTTCCTATGGGTCTGGCAAAGCTGGAAGTGGAGGGACTCTAGTCAGACTCAGAATAGAATCTTCCCTTGTGATGCTCTCTTTCCATTTTCAACATCTAAAATTATCTTCCTTATCAGAAGAGAGTTTGGAATTATTCATGGAAGTGACTTTATTTTTCTCCCTGGCAGAATGGCCAAGCAAGAGGCCAGAATTTTCCTTTTTACATTGGCCCCATTTTCTCAACCAACCCGAATCTCTGACTTGCCTGTTGTTTGCTTTACATAGATCCTAACAGGGGAGGACTGGAATGAGGTGATGTACAATGGGATCCGCTCCCAGGGTGGGGTCAGCTCAGGCATGTGGTCAGCTATCTATTTCATTGTGCTCACCTTGTTTGGAAACTGTATCCTTTTTAAGATAGTCCTCTTCATGCTGCCTGCCTGCCTGGACTAGCATTGAGGAGGTTGGTTGTGGTGGTGGTGGTAGAGTTGGGTGGGGATTTTTTTTTGTGAGGGGGGGATTCAGGATATTACTTGATATACTAAGAGAAACGAGGATTCAGATCTTTTTTTTTTTAGATTTTATTTATTTATTTGACAGAGATCACAAGTAGGCAGAGCAGCAGACAGAGAGAGGGGGAGGCACTCTCCCTACTGAGCAGAGAATCCGATGTGGGGGCTCGATCCCAGGACCCTGAGATCATCACCTGAGCTGAAGGCTGAGGCTTAACCCACTGAGCCACCCAGCCACCCCAAGGATTCTGATCTTAAGGAGATTATATTCTAGTTGGGTAAAGAAGACAAATGTAGACAAAGGAGATAAAGTATTATCCAAATCTTCAGCATACACTAATAATGACATGTGAGGCTCTTACACTGAGTAGTTGGAAATACTATCAGCTGGGGAAAATAAGAGGTGACAAAGATAACTGTTAGGCTGAAATAGTGGCCACATTGTAATACTAATAAATTAATTACATGTTAATATAGAACAGGACCTGCACATAGTAAGATCTCAGAAATATCAGTATTATGATTAATGCTGATGCTATTTAGCATAGCTAACATTTATTGTATTTGTGATATTCACGAGAGCCTGTACTAAATGTTTTATAGGAACTAGTTCATCTGACCCATGACTTAGAAGAAGTCAGTCAAACAATTATTAAATTGTAAGGGGAGATTGGAAATCAAGTCCATTTAATTCCCAAACCCATACCTGGTCATAGGATCTAGACTAGGAAGATTTGGGTTTTAATCTCAGCAATTTTGTTTACCAGCTTTGTGGCCTCGGGAAAGTCCCTTAATCTGCCTGAGCTTTTAGTTTTCAACTCTGTAAGGAGGATAACAGCATCGATTCCTTTATTAGTTGTGAATAGTAAGTGAGATCATTTATTTGGATGCACCTTATGTACTACAGACTTCTACACAATCACTAGATGTTTGTAGGAGATGGGACTTCCCTTGAAATGGCATTGGTAGAATAAGAAGGGAGAGCTGTGTGATGTAGCTGTACTTCTGCTTTTCCCATATTCTCATGGAGACAAGCTACTCCTTTAACTTCTCTGCCCCGAAAATTTCTAGGGCCCAGAGCAGACTGTGAACCAAACATGAGACACCCATAGGAGGAAAGTTATGCAGTGGGTCACAGAAAAGGAAGCCCAGTTTGTGACAATGGCACCTTGATTTCCCTGTTCCTCTGAGGGTAGTCATACCTGGACTTTGATGCTAAAACCAGCTCTATATTCTGCAACACCGGGACCTCAAAGACAGTTGGAAAATTGGGACTTCAATGGCTAGAGCTTGGAATGGAAATGGGTTCCATAATGATCTTGTGTGCTCCATGACATTTTTGTTGAATGAAATATGGAAGCCTTCTAAGATAAGAAGAATGAGAGAACTTAGCATTCCATTATTGAGAGCCATTCAGTGATGGGTCTGTGGAATCTTACTTCCTTTCACCTTTAATATCACAGTAGGATCTTGGTCTGGGTGGGCCTCAATTCTAGCCTCCCAGAAAGGAGAGGTAAACTCCAGCATTGAGCTCCCTAACATCACATTGTGCCAGATTCAATATAGCTATGAGTGGAGGCCATACGTGTCTAGAGGCCCCCTTACTCCACCTTGGCCCCTGAGTGGTTGGATTCAGCTATCTCTGTGTCCTAGGCAAAGAGAAGATCTGTGGAAGGAAGAAGAGATACTCTCCTTCAGACAGGGCTGCATAACCACTGCCTAACTGAAGTCATGGGGTAGCTTCTTTTCCTGCTGGATCTCAGACAGCAAAGACCTTGAGGAAACCCTCTCAGTCTTGCTGAAGCCTTTTGGTTTTCTTACTTGCCCATCCTTAACCCATCACCCCAGACACACTGCTGAACGTGTTCTTGGCCATTGCTGTGGACAATCTGGCCAATGCCCAAGAGCTGACCAAGGTAAGCATTCTCTGCAGATCTCATGGTTTTCTTGTGCCATTGAGCATTTCATCTAGAGCACGGAAATGCCATAGCTGCTTTGCATACCTCACAGGATCATTGTTAGGATCCAGTAAAATACTCTATGTGGGAGACTAGAGCAGGCTGAGAAGATGTGTGTTCTTAGTAGCTCTAGTCATTTCACCTGAACTGGCTTTCCCCAGTGTCGTTACAAAGAGGGGACACTTACACCCGGAATGGAGGTGAGGGGATGAGGTCCTTGCCTGATCACCTGGGGTGAGGCCACTTAGCTGGGCAGGAGAAAGGGCACAAGTAGAGGCATAGCCTTAACAATGTACTCTGGATGGGTCTGGCTGGAAGGGCCCTATTCCATTCCTTGCAGGCACTGCAAAACATCTGAGATGTGTCAGCTCCATTTTCTGACCTCCACCGCCATGCGCTCCACTAGGGGCTAGAGCCTAGGGTAGAATCCCACGGCTTTCCTGAGAAACTGTGGGGAAGCCTATGGGGCAGGCTGGAGACCAGAACTACCGGCCATGCCAGGATGTGGAGGCTTCTATCTCCCAAGGTGCCTGGCACCTGGCCACCTGAGGTCTCTGAGCCAACCCACCCTCCTCCTGCCTTGTTTAAGGCCCTTTCCTGCCTTCCTCGTCTCACCTGGTCTCCCGAACTTGTGGGGAGAGCCAGGGGAGCTTTTCTCCTTCATGGGGATCCCAGGCAAAGCCATCTCTGCTTTGTGTCTAGGATGAGCAAGAAGAAGAGGAGGCTTTCAACCAGAAACATGCATTGCAGAAGGCCAAGGAGGTCAGCCCGATGTCTGCACCCAACATGCCTTCTATCGAGTGAGTTGGCTGTCCCCACTTAACTGACCCCTGGGCTCCTGTGCTAACAGCCAATTCATCTGCTCAAAATGTTATATTATCAGAGGATGCCTCCTCCGTGCTGGGAAATGTCCTTAGGATACAGCAGTGAACAAGACAGCGTCTTCTCATGGAGTTTTATTTTAGTGTGAGAGATAATAGACGTGTAAATGATTTTAGATGGTGATCACTGCTCTAAGGCACATAGAACAGGATAACGCAGAGGAAAAAGAATTGGATAGAGTACTTACAGGCAGCCTGGGAGGGATTCTTTGAAGAGGTGAAATTCAAGCAGAGATCTGTACGTGGAGAAGGTGGTCATGTGACATCAGAAAGGAAGAGCTTTCTCCAGCGAGGGTGCAGGGTGGCTGGTGGGCACAGAGCAAGGAGAAATAGGAGACACGGCCAGGAAGATCCTGGAGGGCCAGCTAAAGGGTCTTAGCTTTTTTCCTAATTGCAGCCATGGAGGGTCTAAGGCAGAAGGATGGATACTATATGACCTATGCTTTTTTAAAAACATATTTTATTTACTTATTTGAGACAGAGCATGAGCAGGGGGAGGGGCAGAAGGAGAGGGAGAAGCAGACTTCCTGCTCAGCAGGGAACTGGATGTGGGGCCTGATTCTAGGACCCTGAGATCGTGACTTGAGCCCAAGGCAGACACTTAATCGACTGAAACACCCAGGTGCATCATATAGCATGATATATGCTTTAAAAGTTCGCTCTGCTCTATGAAGAAAGGCCCAGGGTGGAGGCAGGGAGACAGAGGGTTGGCTATAAGAGTAAAGTAGGTGACAATAGTGGTGGTTGAAACCACAGCAATGGAGGAGATAAGAATCCCATTCAGTCTGTGCTTTGGAGGGAGGACCAATAGGAAGAGGTGATGGGTTAAATGGGATGGGGTGGGGATAAGAAGAAAAAAGAAATATTTCTCTCATGTTTTAAGTTTTGATGCCTAAGCAACTAGGTAGATGGTGCTGATACGTACTGAGAGTCTGGAGAACAGTGGAAATCCAAGGTTCATTTTGGCCACAATAAATCTGAGATGCTTAGAGAACACCTAAGTAAAGATGCTGAATAGGCCATTGGTTACATGAGGGCGAAGCTCGAAAGAAAAGTCCGCGTAGGAAATGAGGAGTTGGGGGGAGCCATTTGTATTCGGACAGTGTTAAGCTCTCAGCACGGGTGAACTGGCGGAGAGTTGTCATGAAGACAGAGTTGTTCAGGACAGAGGCCCAGAGCTCTCCTGTGCCTCGAGATCTGGCAGAGGAGGATCTGGCAGAGGAGAAACCGGCAGAGGAGACCGGGAGCAATTAGGAGTAGAAAGAAAGGAAAGGGAAGTGTCCTATCGTGGGGACCTAGAGAAGAGAACTCTTGAGGAAGGCACAAGTGGACAGTGCAGCTAAATACCATCGAAAGATCACATAAGCTGAGTGCAGAAAAGGGGCCATTGGGTTTGGCAAAATGAATGTTGTTAGCAACCTTCAGTTTCACTGGCCCAGTGGGAACAGAATCCAGCTGGAGTGGATTAGGGAGAGAATGGCCAGTGATAGTGGAGCAACGAGCGTAGACTTAAAGGATTTAGCCTGGACCTGAAGTTGCTGGCAGAACTAGCAAGGCGTGGGCCTGGTGGCAGAGCCGGAGGAAGGTGTTGGAGGAGGAGCTGAGAATCCCGTTTGTGGCTTCTGAGCCTCTGTGAGGTCTGGGTGGGTGGCCCTGGGAATGGATGGGGAGGCTTCGAGGCCCCCGAAAGGTGCAACTCTACCCGGATACTAGACCCTGTCATCTACTACTTGAATCTGGTTGGGGAGAAGCCTTTCTTCGTCAAGTGCTCATGGGAAGGGCTCTGAATGTCCTCTGCCTCACCCTTCAGAATCATCCCAGAGTTATATGTGGGGCCCTCCTTCCCCTGGATGGTCGTCACCTTTCAAAACTGAAGGCCTGGTCTCCAAGCCCCTTCCCTGTGAGCAAGAAAAAAAATCGGCCCTCAAACTTTGTTAATGATTAATGGAGAAAGGCAGAGCAACTCCTTCCCCTCTGGAATAATCTCTGGGCCTTGAGTCGTTCCTTCCCCACCTTCCCTGCACTCATGAGTTTGGGTTAAAAATATACACACACAGGTATGCAAACATGCCGGTGGGGAGGGCTGGTTGTCACTTAGGAGTGGGTGGTTCTATTTACTGAGATGAAGAAGCAGGGGAAGAGTGGGTTTGGAGATGTGAGTTGGGAAGATGCTTGGCCCAGAGTAGAAACTCACTATTTGTGGAATGAAAGAATGAATGAAATGCTGGTAGACATAGGGCTGTAGGCAGTGAGCTGTGTGCGTGTCTGGGCACGGTGAGGTGGAAGAAGGTGCTACAACCATCCAAGATGAGCAGAGATCTAGCTCTGGTCGCAGGGTGGGTGCTGCTGGTGGGAGCAATGTCAGGGTGGGTGCGTGGGTGCTGCTCCGGAGTGCAGGCAGGACCCCTGATTTCTGGACTACCGGACAACCGAGGATGGGGGTGTCCATAGAGAAACCTGACAAGAGCATTGTCACAAGTCAGGAGGTCTGAGGGCTGGTTCTGTCACTCCTATGCTCAGTGTCCTTGGACAGAGAGCCACTTAGGATCCTAGAAACTCTGTCACCACATCTTTGAAATGGGAAGGATGCCGCTACCCTTCCTGATCCACAAGGTTAATGTCAGGTGTATGTGAGGTCACATATGCATGAGTTGGAGCGATGTCAGTGCTTCTCTGTGTGGTTTTAGGAGTGAAGGTGTATTAATGATGGGCTGTGAATTGGGATATGTGTATGTGTGAGTGGAGAAGTGGAGTTTGAAGTGTGTATGTGGTCTGTATGGAAATTAAAAGTTGGGTCTCTCTTTGCCTGGCCTGTGTGTGTGTGTGCGCGTGCACACACATGTGTGCATTCATGAGAAAGAGAATTCTTCCATGTACTTAAACTCTTTACACATGTGCTTCTGGAGAGCTGATACTTGAGTATTGGAGAATTTGGAGATAGCATCTGCTTTCCCTAGTGGGTGTGCATGCTGCCTGGCTAGAGTGGGTCCTTCTCGTTCTATGTGCTACCCAGGCTTGGCACCGGCACCCCATGTGGGCCTCCTCACACGGCAGCTGCCTCTGCTGAGGGCTGCACACAGTTGGGGCGCTTGCAGGCCTCTCCACAGTGATGTCTGCACCCACCCCGTGGATGCTCGTACACACTGTGCCTCTTCCAGATGCCAAGTGAGGCTCCCACGAGCTGCCTCTCCTCCCTCAGCCCACCCGTGTCTCAGGCTTCTGTGCGGCTGTGGGACATGGCAGTTGAGCAGTGCTGCTCGGCCTAGCATGTTCTCCGTTGGTCAGGGAGGGAGCAGCAGTTGCCAAGCATCTCCCAGTTTGAGGCAGGGCCCAATGGGCCAGACTGGGTCTGTCAGCCCACAACATTGGGGGCAGGCTCGCTCCACGGGTGTCCGACGTGTGTCGTCCTCGACCGGAGCATGGACATGACCCCGAGAGCTTCATTTCTAGGAGTCCCGTTTGCCTTTGTGGGTGATGCCCACACCCTGCCGGTCTGACCTTCTCTAGACCTTGGAAAGGGAAGGACACAGCATGTGTGTGTCTGGAGAAAGATTTTCCTCCCCTGCGCATGGCTGAGAAGGCTGACACTGTGCTTTCCCTGTCTGACCAGACGGAGTCTGGAAGACCTCTGGCCGGGGTCACCGTGTTGCACAGTCGCAGGGGTGTCGCACGTATCCTGAAGTACACGGCCAGCAGCCCACGGCGCGGGGCCCCTGCGTGTGGCTGTGGGCTTCTCCGTGGCTCTGATGGCCTGCATGGCGAGGCACCTGTTCCTGCATGAGTTACAGTGCCTGGACTGAGGAGCTGGGGAGTCACACCCATGTGTGAATCCTAGACGTGACTGGGGGAAATACCACTCTCATGCAAGTTTGTAGGATTTCCGGAATAGATCTCGTAAGGGCAGTTCGGGGCAAGTGTGGGGGCCTGTGGGGCATGAAGACGGAGCATCTGAAGCCGTGTCCCCCATGAGATGAGACACCCTGAGTGTCTGCATGTGCGCTTCCCACACCAGATCCGCGTGTCTGCACACAGTGAGGCAGCAAAGGTCACTCCCAGGGCAAGTTGAAGGTTAGGAGCCACCCGAGGGCAGCAGGCATGTGGAGAACGTGTGGGCACCTAGAGGACCCCGTGCCTCTCCCTGGAAACTGGCTGGTGGCTGTGGGGCTTGTGGTTCTGAGAGGTGGGGGTGAACTGAACCTGTTCGTTTTTCTTTCCCAGAAGAGACAGAAGGCGAAGACACCACATGTCGATGTGGGAGCCACGCAGCAGCCACCTGTATGTGTGTACCGGTCTGCGTGTCTGTGAGCGGTTCTGTGTGTGTGTGGGGACGCCGTGTCTCCGCCCCCACCGCGGACACAGTGGCGCCGGGTGTGCATGTCAGCGTGTGCCGTGGTGTGTGCGTGTGTTCCGTGGACACTGTCCTCCGCACCTCTCCACTTGTGCTCAGTTCAGTGTGTGTCTACGGTACGTGACCCCGTGTGTCGTGCCCTTCTCCGTGCGGCCTGCGAGCGGGCACGCGGCGGCGTGCTTCCTCCGTGTGGGCGCGCGGGCCCCGCCTGTGGGCCCGCGTGGGGGCCCCCGCGGGGATGCGCGTGGGCACGTGTGAGCGGAAGTAGTGACGAGCCTCCCGCCCGCAGGAGCTCAGCCCCGTGCGCGTCACCGTGCGCGGGCCCGCGGCCGCGTGCGGGCTCGCCCAGGCCCTGAGCGGAGGCGTGCGGCAGGGGGCTTGAGAGGCAGCCGCCGGCGCTCTCGGCACACGCGGTCCCGTGGTTTCCATTAGCCGCCGTGGAAGAGAGCCACGGCACGCCTGTTCTCTGAGGGGGATGCCAGCCCGGGTCCGCTAGTCACCGCCATCAGCTGTCCTCTCAGAGGATCCCACCGCTGTGCTTCTCAGCCTGTGTCCCCCCCACTCCCGGCTGTCATCTGAGAGGCAGAGGACAGGGACAGCAGGGGGAACAAAGGTCTCTGACCCGGCATTAAGGGCCAGTACGGAGCACAGGGTGGGTGTAGTTGGATGCCCTGAGGGCAAAGGAGAGCAGGGGAGTGCAGACCGGGTGAGCCTTAGTACCACTGCCCTGCAGGCTGCGGGGGCTCCATCCAGGGCTCGCGCCCGCCCACCCCCGCGGCGGAGCAGGGAGGACAGTGGGAAGCCCCGCACGCTAGGAGGTGCTGCTCCAGCCGCCTCCTCGGGCGTGGCCCACTCTGCTCCTTGCCTCTCTCTGTGCTTCCTGTCTGCAGGTGCGGGGCTCTCCCGTTTGCTGCCCCCCCATGTGTCCCGCCCCTTTGCCGTGGCCGCTGAGGGCGGGTCTGCACCCCAGTGGCTCCCTGCCTCGCCTCCGGCTGTCCGGCTCTGACCCGGGTCCTCGCCCTTTTCCCTTTGGCAGGAGGGAGCGGAGGCGCCGGCACCACATGTCGGTGTGGGAGCAGCGCACCAGCCAGCTGCGAAGGCACATGCAGATGTCCAGCCAGGAGGCCCTCAATAAAGAGGAGGCCCCACCAATGAACCCCCTCAACCCCCTCAACCCGCTGAGCCCCCTCAACCCACTCAATGCCCACCCCAGCCTCTACCGGAGACCCAGGCCCATCGAGGGTCTGGGCCTGGGCCTGGAGAAGTGCGAGGAGGAGTGCATCAGCCGTGGGGGGTCCCTCAAGGGGGATGGAGGGGACCTGTCGAGTGCCCTGGACAACCAGAGGAGCCCCCTGTCCCTGGGCAAACGGGAGCCACCATGGCTGGCCCGGCCCTGTCATGGCCACTGTGACCCGACGCAGCAGGAGGCTGGGGGAGGGGAGACCGTGGTGACCTTCGAGGACCGCAGCAGGCACAGGCAGAGCCAGAGGCGCAGCCGGCACCGTCGTGTCAGGACAGAAGGCAAGGAGCTCTCCTCCACCTCTCGGAGCCGGTCGGCCAGCCAGGAGCGGAGTCTGGATGAAGGGGTGCCCACCGACGGGGAGAAGGACTGCGAGTCCAGGGGCAGCCACACGGGCAAGGAACCCACAATCCAGGAAGAGGAGAGAAGCCAAGACTTGAGGAGGTAGGGTGGTCACAGGAGTGCCCCGGAGGCATCTAGCCCTGCTGGTGTGAAGGATTCTCCAGGACAATCCTATCTAACCCTCGGTTTTCCCTTTTACAAAATGGAGAGGATGCTAACACCCCCTTCGTAAGGTGTGCGTGGCTGTGATAGGTGATGGACTCTGTCCCCTTGAAAACCAGCGTCTGTTCTTCTAGGGCATCTCCTGTTGGGAGCGGGTCACAGGTGGGTGGACCAGAAGAAGGCCTGAACACTGCCTGAGGGTCTTAGCTGCCCCCTGCCTGGGTGGGTCGGGGTGGGAGGCAGCAGATGCCATGCTCTCCAGCAAGGCTCTTCGGGCTTCCCTCACCTTCCCCTTTTGTCTGGCTCACCCACCACTTGAGAACAGCTTCTTCCTATCTGAGCACCAGCAGTCTTCTCCTCTGTCCCTCCAGGACCAACAGTCTCATGGTGCCCAGAGGCTCCGGGCTGGCAGGAGCCCTCGATGAGGACAACATGCCCCTGGTCCAGCCCCAGCCAGAGATGGAAATGGGGAAGGACATGGTGCTGACAGAACAGGAGGCGGAGGGCAGCAGCGAGCAAGCCCTGCTGGGCAACGTGCAGCTGGATATAGGCCGGGCCATCAGCCAGAGTGAGCCTGACCTCTCCTGCACCACGGCCAACACAGACAAGGCCAACACCGACAGCACCAGCGTCACCGTCGCCATCCCAGACGTGGGCCCCTTGGTGGACTCAACTGTGGTTCACAGTGAGAACGCAGTCCCTGTCCCCTTTGAACCTCACTGCCCATCCCACCCCGGGCTGGGGACCATTGTGGCTCTGGAGTCACCCCACCCACTGAGGCTGTGGGAAAAATCCCACCAGCAGGATGAAGTCGTTCATCAGCAAGTAAACGATAGCAGTGGTTTTAGCTTGGTTTGCAGGAAAAACAAGTTGGAATTTTCTCCACCTTAAGCTTTTCACATAAAATTTCCTTCAGCTTTGGCCCTGGTGACCACTATAGAGCCTTCAGTGAGATCACTTGGTTTTGTACCCAGATATATGTTCAGCTGTTTGACTTATAGTGTGAATATTTGGTGGTGGTCTCTAGGACCTCTGAGGTGCCCTGTCACTTGGACAGCTTAGGGAACCTCTGAAGGAGCAGGAGATGGCCCCGAGCTGCTCCGTGTGGCTTCCACAAACCTCTGCTTCTCCCAAAGATTCAGGTTGTCAGCCCTAAAGTGAAAGCATTGGATTGGGTGATCTCTGAGGTCTTTCTCAGCACTAACATTTTAGGAATCTGTTACTCTTATCTACTCTTTTCTCCAAGGAGGTTTTACTCAGTTTTTAATCCCAGATACCTCAGGAAATGGACATTAATCTCCAGACCTCAAAAGGGGAGACAAAAATCACTGGACCTACCCCCACCCCCGTACCCTCCCTAACCCCACTCCAACCTCACTCCTGTCCTTGTTTCAACCCCATCCCTTTTCCTCCGTCAACCCCATCCTTCTCTCAGCCCTAAACTTAATCTCTACCCCATGTCTGCTCTAACCCCATCCCTGCCCTAAGCCTACCCCTATCCTGTACTAACCCCACCCCCTTCCCTCCTTCCCCACCCCACCCCATCCCCTCCCTGACCCTCACCACACACCCACTCCTGCCTTAATCCCACCTGTTGCTCCATGGCCACTGAATTGCAACCACCCTGGCTGTGTTTCTCCCGTTTCCTTCTTTTTCTGTTCACAGAACAGTCTTCTGCTCTCCCCATTTTTCTTTCTCCCACTGCTCCATCTCCATTCCGTCACCTTCTCTACACTCAGAATGCCAGTAGTACTTTAGAAAATGAAATCTCCCATGTGCAGTGCTCCCTGGGGTTGGCTTGGCCCTGTCTTGGGATTTCAGACAACCACTTTTTGCTGTCTGTTTCATTTTATGCTCTAGTATTAGTGCTTTGGACCCTCTCTGATGAGAAACGTTAAGAAGTTCTTTTTCTGGGGCTGGTCGATGGCCTTGGTCATAGGTAAGAGCGTATTATCAGAGACATTTTGGATGAGTTACTTCTTGGAAGGACCCAGAAGGGGCCGGAACCTCAAAGGTTTGCTGCTTGCATAGAGCTCCAGGGTAGAGGCATTCTCTGAGAGCGAACAGTGGGAGAGGCTGACGGCATCCCTTGTCCCGCTTGGAGAGCTTCCGCCTCTCTGCCACTCACCTTGCATTGTGACTTGCATGTGGAAAGTGAGGGTGGTGGCCCAAGAGCTCCCCTCAGCCTCCAGCTCCTTCCTCTTCCCCATCCTGGAGTGCAGCCATGGTCCCATAGAGGCATGAATATTGCATTGCCATTTCAACATTAATCACGACTGAAACAAGCACAGACAGAAAGTCAGCCGCAAACAGAGTAACGGTTTCTTAAAATCTTCCATTGCAGTGTGAGATCATTGAAAGGCTACAGGATTTTGAATTGGGAACTAGCTGTATGAACCTAGGATAGGTACTTGAATTCCCTGAACTTCAATTTTCCTGTCTGTATAATGGGCAGACTACACGCCGCTCAGGGTGTAGTGATGTGAAAATTCAGTAAATGAATATAGGCAAAGAATCTAGATCTTAGATATGTCAACTTTGTAAACTTTACAACAGAAACAAGCCTTCTGTGACCCTGGAAAACGTGATTATTATTTATACATCCAAAAAAGGGCATCCATGTAAAATTAGGGTGAGGGCCAGGCAAGAACGAGAGTAAGGGCTTAACTCTGTGTAGTAGTGAACACCTCCAGTGTTTGCAACGTACCTGGCTAGACACATTGCTCTAACCCCTTCCCCTCCTTTCTATCCTGTCCCCAAGGGACACCATCCTCACAGGTGGCAAGGTTTCTGATGATTTCACCATGTCGTTTTTGCAGTTAGCAACAAGACTGATGGAGAAGCCAGTCCCTTGAAGGAGGCAGAGATCAAAGAGGAGGAAGAGGAGGTGGAAAAGAAGCAGCAGAAGAAGGAGAAGCGTGAGACGGGCAAAGCCATGGTGCCCCACAGCTCCATGTTCATCTTCAGCACCACCAACCCGTAAGGCCCCCTCCTGTCATTCCCCCTTTGGTGCCAGGGTTAGAGCCAGGGCGGGGTGATGGGGAGAAGGAGAGATAAGGGTCCACTCCTCCTCCTGATCCTTCTTAGTGGACTATGGCTGGACATCTGGAACATATAGGACGCTCACTGGTGGAGCTGGGTCATGGGATTGAAAAGCCTCTGAGCTCTGTGCTAAGTCCACAACATAAGACAGGGAAGCATGAGAGATGTCAGGAGAAAACGACCCTATGCCTCTTAGTCCTTTTATTTGGTTGGTAAGTTGTGTGGGGGTGGGGTGGGAGGAAGGCAGTCTACTTCAGATGTTTCACCAAATATTCCAAGGGTAGACAGAGCTGAGAATAACGGAGCCTAGAATAGATAGATGGCCCACTGGGTTTTAAGAGTATTGGTCCCAGAACCCCAAATGTGGATTTTGAAATGGGCATGGTTCCTCAAAGCAGAGGTAGGGGCATAAGAGGGAGGTGGCAGAGAAGATTCTGGAAGGTTAGACTGAGCTGCCTTTTGCCCCAGAAACGAGCAAGATGTACACAGAGACCAGCTTCTGAGGCTAGGAAGACAGAAAGGTTTTCATGACCACGTGGGCAGTATTCTGGCAAGGCTCTGGGAAGGAAGGAACTTGGGCTAATGTATGTCAAGTCGCAAGTCCAGAATACAGTCTGTAGAACATAATCACTTTAATCAGCATACCGGGGCTCATGAAAACATGTCGCTACTCTCATTAGGTATTTTAGACTCCAGGTATATCATTACGTTTCTTGGTTCTTCCAATTTCCTTGCTATGTCCCAGTTTTTATATGGGGGCAGGGGGAGTAGACGCTGAGAGGTGTTGGAGGGTACCGTGTGGGCATGCGCAGTGCTTTTTGTCTGACTCGGGCTGCAACGGTGGCTCAGACGTGCCTACGGATGATGTATCTTGGCTTGCGCTACTGCAGCCTCTAACCGATCTGATTACCTTCTCCCACTGGAGCTTTAAATCACGGGTGGTGCCTGCGAAATTAAATTGCTCTCCCTGTGGCTTCCTCTGGCCAGGGCCTGGCTGTCTGGCGGAGGCCGATGTGCCCGTGGGTGGGGAGTAAGGGGAGGGGGCGGGAAGCTGAGGCAGCTCCTTGGTTCTGCCGCCCCCCAGGATCCGCAGGGCCTGCCACTACATCGTGAGTCTGCGCTACTTTGAGATGTGCATTCTCCTGGTGATCGCGGCCAGCAGCATCGCCCTGGCAGCCGAGGACCCCGTCCTGACCAACTCTGAGCGCAACAAAGTGGGTGCATGGGAGCCGAGCCATCAGCCCTGGGACCCACCCCGTCCCAGCCCCTCCCCAGCCCAGTGTTGAAGGTCAACCGGGGAAGGTTCCTGGGGGCCATGAGGAAGGCTTAAGAAATGGCCCATTCCTGTTGCTCAGGACAAAGTATGGACCCTTTCTAGGTCAGCTCTTTCTTCCCAGCCCCCCCACGTGCCCTAAGGCCTTACCTCCAGAGCCAGCCAGTCTTTGCAGCCACCCAGGGGCTTGTGCTGGAGGTGGGTGGGGGGAGGCTCTCTGATGCCGGGTCGTGAGGGATATGCATGAATTTGGGAAGCTGAAACTCTACCCTGAGTTGCTGAGACATCTCCTGGAGGTCCCGAATGTATATGTCAGGAGGTATGAAGGAGGTGTGTGGGGAGGATTGCAACTGACAAGGATTCCAGGGCCTGAGGGAGAGATCTGTGGGGCATTTGGGATCCAAGAAGTTAAGTTCTGGCCAACGGGAAGGAAGAGCCAAGGACCGACCACCGGGTCCTGTAGCTGTAGGAGAATGCATGGCTCCTCTCCTCCCTGTGTCCAGCTAACAGTGACAAGCCCAAGCTTCTGTTCTGAGGGAGAAGTGAGCTGTGGTGGGGGTGCAGGACTGCGTGTGTGTGGGCAAATGCGTGCCTGTGGCCTGATGGCCACACCTGGGCCTCTTCCCTTTCCCTGTGTCTTACAGGTCCTGAGGTATTTTGACTACGTTTTCACTGGCGTGTTCACCTTTGAAATGGTCATAAAGGTAAAAGCTTCCAGAGAAAAGCTAGGCTCCAGGGTTTGGGTAGGTCATGGGTCTGCTCCTTTAGTATAGTGCTGCTCCCCAGTGCTGCCACCTACCAGCCAATGACAGACCTCAGTAGGGCCTCTGGAAACCCCTCTTCTGGCCTCAGAAGTCTGAGGAAGTCTATCACGGCCAGATTTCATGGCACAGCATGACTCGGGGGGATCTGTTTAGACTGGGGCAGACCTGTGGGTATGGCCCAGGGAGGGGCCTGTCCACTCTCAGGCTGTCAGGAATGCAGACAGGCATGGGGACTGTCCTTGCCTCCCGAGCATTGCCCCCTGGTTCAAGCCAAGGCAGAGGGTCAAGTAGGGATGAGTTCTCCCGGACTCCATGTAGTCCTAGCTGCATTTGCTGCTTACCAGTCCGTGCCCCATCAGCCTAACACCCCACTGTCTTGTTCATGGTCTCTGCAGTCTGGGGTATTCCTCATCTGTGCTTAAGTGGGGACCTCTGGTGCTCCGAGACACTAAAGGAAGGAGAAATGTGAGGCTGAGGAGTCTAGTTGAACCCTGGTGGCTATGACACGGGGCCTTGGGCTTCACAGTTAGGTGGAGAGAGCCTGTGGGACCTGTCCTTTTGCTCTCCAGGTCGTTGCGTAGGGTTGGTTGTGGAGGCAATGGCAGTAGAGGCATCGTCCTGGGGAGCCCTGAGCTCCAGGTGCATTGCCAGCTCCTGTGGGCTCATCCACAGCTCTTCATATCCTTCTCCCACAGATGATAGACCAAGGCTTGATCCTGCAGGACGGGTCCTACTTCCGTGACTTGTGGAACATCCTGGACTTCGTGGTGGTGGTTGGCGCATTGGTGGCCTTTGCTTTGGCGTAAGTGTAACTCTTTCTTCTTGTTCGATGTCCTTTCGTCCCTTCTTCCTGAGACTTGGACTGATTCGAGGCCTTCTCCGAGGCCAGCGTGA
This sequence comes from Lontra canadensis, assembly GCF_010015895.1. Taxonomy (NCBI): domain Eukaryota; kingdom Metazoa; phylum Chordata; class Mammalia; order Carnivora; family Mustelidae; genus Lontra; species Lontra canadensis. The sequence continues at coordinate 6,219,544 of NW_022631018.1, read as the reverse complement.
GAGGCAGTTCCCTCAGAGTGGTGCCAAAGGAAGCGACCCTGGAAGTCTGCTTCCCACTTGCCCTCTGTGGTACCCCAGCGAGCCTCATAGCTTCAGCTCACTGCCCCAAACGGCAGCACTGGTGAAGGAGGAGCCGGGGGAGTCCCAAGGAAGAAGCCAGAGGCCCTGGAGTTCCTTTCTCGGAGACGAGTAAGCATGGGCAGGAGCTCTCCCGTGTGGGCAGTGCCTCCATGGGCTCAGGGAGGGACCCAGGACAGCTCACGTACCCTTTCCTTTCTTGGGTATGTCAAACAAAGAATCCACTTGGAAGAAGAATGCAGAGGGTAGAACAGAGTCAGGGATTACAGACTGCTCATGAGCAGGGCTACCCCAGAGATATTTTATAGGTATAAGAACCATGATCATGTGTTTAGCTCCAGAACCTAAGACTTTCACAACTTCCTTGGTAACGCACTGAGGAAAACATTCAGGTGACTAAGCCATGCTCATTACATTTGGGGAATTTTTTTCCCCCCAGACACTGATCAGCTGTAGCAGATTTTCAACCACATGCTGACATTTCCTGTGGCATCCAGCCAAGGAAGGGGCTCTCTGGGCTCTTCAGGGTTTAGCTAAGAAATACATGATCAGGGCCTTTTCCCTAAGCTGGTGTATAGAGTGCCCAGGAGATGAATGACAGCTTTCAGTCCCTGTCTGCACCTTGCTGCACTGCCAGAGAGCCTCCCCCTTTTCCAGGTGGCACAGTAGACTTCCCTCCAGCCTCTCCAACTATAAGAGAGAGCTGAGTCTTTAAGCAAGTCTGGCTAAACTGCGATGAGGCAGAAGGAAAGCATCTGGGAGTTGCTGGCAGTGATAGCAACTGCAAAAGGGAAGGGGCAGAGTGTCTGCAGAAGTTGGACCTTCCCAGGTCCAGGTGGTTAGAAAGGGCGCATCTATCCCTCCCTTCCCCACAAACACCATATCAGCTTCTGCCCATCCTGGCAGAGAAGGAGGTGGGGTGACAGTGAAGAAGGAACATTCTCTAAGTGTCTGAGGGTGGGGAGCTCTTTGTAGGAGAGATGAAATGTCCCCAGCTGTCCTAAGGACTTAAGATCTTCCAGAACCTAGAAGTGGGCTATTTGCATTGCTGTCCCAGCCACAGAGAACCCTCCAAAGGAGAGCCAGGTTGAATGTGGCTGGTGGCGCTGAGCTGGGTTAGCAGGACAATGTCCGCGTACCTTGTCCCCCTTGTAGACCAGTGTATTAACCACACCTACCTTTAGAGTCATATGGAATCACCTATGCCTCTCACAAAAAGAAAACCTCTTATTAGACATGACTGAGCTAGTTCCAAAGAAATTTCACAAAAGCATGGTATTTTCCCCAACATCTGGACCTTCTATAAATTCTTATCTCAAGATAAAAACCAAGGCAGCTCTACCAAGGGGACTCCCAGCTCCTCTTCCTCCTTCTTAGGAAGAAAAATCATTAAAGTCTGGCTTTTTCCTCAGGAGGCCTACTTACTTTGTTAGGATAAATATCACCCTTGAGTTTTTAAAAGGTCAGTTTCCTTCTCATTTTATCAATTCATTTGCATATATTATTAGTCATATTGTTCTTTCTTATTTTGATCTCAGTAAAGTAGTTTGTCTCTCTTTGAAGAAACAAAAGATGAGGAGAGAGAAGGAATGGGAAAGGATCCTCCCCATGTTTAGGAAGAACAGAGCTCATGGGGGTGACAGGAAAGGATGAGGTGGGCTCTGGACTCAGGCCCTGCTTTTGAATCCCAGCCCCTCTCCGTACCTACGTGATGTCCTAGAGCAACATAGCAGGATCATAAACTTCCTAATCTCAGTTTTTCATCTCTGCAATGGAGTCAAAACAATGCCTGTGGAGTGCTTAGCACCTAGGGCGTGGCACAACGTGAACAGTCAACAAATGTCTTTTTTCAACTTAAGTTCAGTCAGCCAACATATAGTACATCATCTGTCTCGATATAACGTTCGATGATTTGTTAGATAGTAATTCCCTTCCTCATCCTTCCATTCTTTCATTGCATCCTGAGGTCAAGATGCCGGAGCCAAGTGTGTGTCGATGTATAATGTGTGCAAATGGCTGAAGGTGAACACAGGCTGGTTTCAACATCTGGGTTGTTTTACACACCCACATGCGCATACACACACATGCAGACGTGCAGGCACGCACAGACCCACAGGCACACAGACACACACCCCAGGAACCAGGCAGGTACGTAGGTGCTCATGGGGAGGAGCTGTGTTTCAGCGGAAGCCTCTGCATGCCTGCCCCACGTCCACAGTCCAGTTGTCTCTCCTCAGGTCCAGAGTGACAGCGATGGGCTGGAGGGTTGTCATCTATCTTCTTCTTTTTTTTGTGCCCTTTGAAAACATGGCGATGGTGGCTTTGGTGCTGGTGGCAGGGGAGGCCTTAACAGCCCCGGAACCGAAGCCTCTCTGTGGGTCCTCAGACCAGGTACAGTGCAGGGAACCCCAAGAATCCCCTGGTTCTGGGGTCCACACCGGATTGAGATGTTATGATGGATTGAGAGTTATGATCCATCACTTGCTTTTAGTGATGTCACTCCTGAACTTTTTCTTAATGTCCCTGGAAGTGTAAATGGTACTTGCTCCCCCTTCTCCATCCACTCTCTTGTGCTACCATCGTTCCCAGCTGACCATGCACACCCCCTCTCCCCTTTCTCCTGCTCATAGAACAGACTCACACCTGTCTCCTCTGGCCTTTGTCACGTTGCGGAGGTCCAGGCAACGCTTTCTCTTGCTCACGTGCCACGCTTCCTAACTCTTTTCTCTCCCCTTCCTCATTAAGGGCACCAGAGAATTCAGCTCTCCCATCACTTTGGTAGGGTTGGCCCGGGTCCCCCCTGCCAGCGGAGTGAGGGCCTGGCCTGCGGCACACAGCAGAAGGAAGCCTGTGTAGCACAGCCGGGCCATGGTAGAAGGCTCAAGCCAATAGGAAGCCAAAGGTGGGGTTTTCTGTAGGCTTTTTAAGGACCTCCCTCCTTGCAGTTACAGATTTCATCATCAGAACCCATGTATTTACCCCTGAGGATGTCCACCATTCAGATAGCCTTACCCCTGCCCCGTCTCACTCTCCTCCTCCTGAGGAGAGGCTACTGTGGAGGCTTCTGCTCGGGCTGTTACTCAGTCTGATCATATCTGACCGTGATGGCTGTGGTAACACCTTCATGCGATGCCTCAGAAGTCAGAGGCGACTTGGCATCCCTGTCACTGCAACCAGCCAGGATCTTCCCAGAACCCAACCCAAGTCCCAGGAGCAATGCCCCTAACCAAGGGGAAGCAAGGTCCTGTAGCTGAATTCTCAAAGAAAACTGTGTGGTCCCCTGAGCCCTTCTGGCAGAGGTCTGCACGTACCATCATGTATGTTTTCTATAAGCATATATGTCGTTGACGTAGTGGCTGAAGAGAACTGTCTCTTCTCTATAGCTGTGTACCTCAAGGGAAGGGATTCTTTATAATGTAAACCTAACAAATTCTGTTTGGGAACTTTTATTATTGACTTTTGAGGAGGAGGGGACGGGGATTTCTTTTCTAAGTGTGGGCGTACGGGAGATGAAAAAATCAACGGAAAGATACTCTACTCGCACCTTTCCTGTTCCTCCTGGCACATTTTTACATTATAAAGCATTTATAAGAACACTCTGGTCTCCTTGCCTCAGCCAGATACCTGTGTAGGGAGACGGGCAGAGTTTTGGCAGAGGTTGGCTTTGTTTCTCCCTCATTCCGCTGCCCTCACAATACCCCACTTTCTGGGCCATATGGAGACACAGAGTGTTCGCCAACTATAAATGTCCTGACCATGCCTTTTCCTCCTTGAGGTTTCAAGAAAAGTCTGGTGAGTGACTGGATCTGTGAAACCTTTCTCTTTTATCTTTTTCTATCTGAAAAAGAGGGATTCTTCTGTTTGATCATTATTTTACACCAAAAGGCCAGCAACTGCTTGTCCTAGTTTCCTCACACCCTGTTGCCATCATGTCTGCCTCCCAGCCTCCTGGGCGGGACAACAAAGATGGTTCCAGCCTTGGCATTTCTGGGTATCTGCACCTCAGGCACATTCCCTCACTTTGGAGCATCCTCCTGAAGGCAGCTGCCTCATAGGGAAATTAGGGGCGTTAAGCCCCTATGTCAGGTTGAGTTCCTGAACCTTAAGGGATTATGCGCAGTGAGGCGGTGATGCTATCTGGCCCTTGGGTTTTGCATCTGAAGTGGCTTGTGAAGGGATTTGGACAGGCAGCTGGGCAGGGACAGCATCTCAGGAGGAAAGGCAGGAGAGCATAGGGACATATGTGTGTGTGAGATCCTTCACTCCAACCCAACCAAGCCCCTCATCCTTCTCATTCTCATTGTTCCACAGTGTGTTACTTGACTAGTGAGCTAGTCAAGTCACCAGGTATCCAGCTATCCTGGATTGGGTTCTAACTAGTAAACTCACAGCTTATAATGACTTGTCCACACAAACAATCTAAAGAAAAATAATGAGTTCTGCTCCTACCTCCTCCCCGCACTGGGGCTGGTGCATCAGTCAGAGTCACGCAGGCTCTCTGGCAGCTGAGACCCAGGCTCTCCCTCACTGCCTGCCATCTTAGCGGGGCATGAGGTAAGGTCAGGACTCCCTGGCACGCGGGGGATCTGGATCACAGCCTCACTTGGCCTTTAATTACTTAGTGCTTGGCCAGAAAGGAAAAACATGAGTCAATCTGCCTCTTGATGCCAGAAGGAACCAGAATTCCCACGTTAGCTTTTATTACATTCTTTTCATTGAAGTATGTTGCTTTTCTGACACTTGACACTCTGCCCCGGTCTTTAAGATGGATAAGGTCATTTGAATGCATTCAGAACTAGCTGCAGTTGCCAAGCTGGTTCTGAATTCATTCAGTGAAATACACGGAGATAATTTTAGATTTGGAAGGGCCCTAAGGAGCCGCAGAATATGGTACCCTGGTTTGTTTTGTATTCGTAAAGGTGTGAATGTGTGCTCTGAGAAAGGAGTGGCTATCCAGAGCTGAAATGCTAGTAGGTACTTACCCTCAGCAGAGCACAGAACAATAGAACAGACATTTCTCCCTATACCTGACTCCTCACTATTCTTTACTGCTTGCCTGTATCTGAGGCAGTCCCCCTCACATCTCACACTTTGCTGTGGGATTTCTTTCTTGATAACCCCTATTCTTCTAGAACTGAAAGGGGCATCTCCCAAAGGAAGTTGTGACTATCCATTAATCTTGGAGGGGGGGAAAAAGTGGACAAAGTCCTGCTTCATGCAAAGAAGACCCATTTGCCATTGAACCAGACAGGTCATCCAGTGCCACTGTTCTGTGGAAGAGAATGAAGGATTAAAATTAAATTTCGCCGTCAGGTAGCCAATTAACTGTGGATTTAGGATGCTGGCTGAGCTGGAATTGGAAATTTCCAGCAGTGAGCCGATAGAAGGTTGTTGTTCCTCCAGACTCCAGCTTTAAGGGTTACCTCAAGAGTGACTTTCCCTGACTTTGTGCCCAGGCAGGGACCCTAAAGGTGATTAATGGCCAAGAGGCTCTTGGGGTGCCTACTGCTGTATTATACCCACGGTGCCTTGAGAATGGGTTTTGGGATGAATTAGGAGGGACAGAGTGGGAGCCACGTAGAGGGGGTGCCTGAAAGAAAGAGATAAATTCTCAGTCTGCCCGCTCTTGGCATTAAGCTCCAGCACGCATGTTTTTTGATGAACGCTAGAAAATACATTGTCTGTGATTTACATCACTGATGCTAGGGAATGTGCATCTGGAGACCTTTATCCTATGGAGGCAATGGGTGTGGTTGTCCCAGCATTTCTCTTTATTAACGAGCACGAATTTGGGAGATGGTTGATTATAAATGGGATGTCAGCCTCTGGCCACATTAACAAATGAAATGATCCAGCCAGGGAACACTGTCCGTTCACACGGCAGCACGCAGTGTAGCTCACCAGCCTCAGATGCAAGGTGCCCCCCGCACCAGAGCCTTCCCAGACGCAGGACCAGCTCAGAGCTGCAGGATTCGTAGAAATCCATCACAGTGTCCTCCAGATTTAATAGTAAGTTTTGGAGTAACTCAGAGCAGATTTCGTGGTGGGACTAGGGAAGGATCAGCTCAGATCACGTGACCTACAAGCCATCTGCCTAATCCACACTCACAGAGCCACAACCTAGCATTACGAATTAGTCACCTGCTGGGGGAGCGTATTGGCTGGACTTTAGCCAGTGCCAAGGCCCTCTGGGAAGTTTCAGCAGATGAGGAGTCTTGGGTATGTTTGGAAGGTGAAGTGTAGGAAGCAAGACAGATCAGGTCACTCTTCCCCAGCCTGAATAACAAAACTGCTAGGAGACAGTGAGGTGACTTGCTGTCCCCTGATGCTTCTCAGCGCGTGGACCTTCCGGTTAGAGTGTGGTGCTGTGTTTTGTAAAGGAGAAAGTTTTCAAAGGCAATGATGACTGTGTATCGGGAGTTCACTAAGGTGCATTTGCAGGAAGGAAAGGATTATGCACTAGCCACTTCTTACAGAGTTGGTGTCCTGGTCATGGAGCAAAGGAAGTTGGTAGAGTTGCAAAGGATTTAGGGCTCATGGGGGACCCCAAATGATGCTGAGGTAGGGGGTGAGGAAGAAAAACACACAAATAGATGAACTAGCCTTACCAACAGGTCGTAGACTTCCTCTGGGGATAAGCACTCCCTGTGCAACTTCTCATTTCCACTGGTCTTTAGAATTTGTAAAGTGTTTTTGCACTGTTTATTTCATTCATCTCTCAGCAGTCTTGTTTTGTAGTGGAGAGGTGGATTGCTTGAGACTTTAACTATTTTGACTCATTTGACTAGTAGCAAAACCAGTTTTTCTTCTAAAATAACTGATATTTTTTACTTCAAGTTTAGGGGCTTTCTCTATTACATCTAACTCCCTTCTCCCTCCGTAGTTGTGTCAGTTCCAAGCCATTAACCCCTGTAAACTCAACTTGGTGGCTAGGTACAGATCTCTCCTCAGCCTTCCGATCCATCTGTCTCTGCTTGGAGATAGACAAGACCTACGGACCAGGTAGGGAAGGGCATCCCCGACCTTGTCTATCTGTTCCATCTGTACCTTTTCCTTTCCATGTACACTCACAGGCCCTAGGCTGATTAAGGCTAAGAGGAAAGATAGCTCATTATTTGAGCTCAGGAACTGCTGGTTTCTTTTGCTGTTCCTCCTTTGGTTAAAAACCCTCCTGCGATTCTCATCTGAAAAGGCACTGTAACATAAATAAGGATGTGGATTTCAGAGCCTAACTTAGGTCTGCACCCCAGCATAATGAAATACTAGCTGTCTTAACTCTCTGAACTTCTATTTCCTCGTCTATAAGTGGAAATTTAAAATAGCTGTGTTTTGGTTTTATGAGAATTAAGTAAGGTAAAATATATTCAGTGTCCTGTATAGTGCCAACCCCTTAGCAAGTGCATATCGAAGTTATTATGGCCTCCCAAGTAGTAGTCCAGACATTTCAGCAAGGCTCAGGGCTCCTCACAGTGTGACCTCCTGTCCCTACCTTACATTCCAGCAAGCCTGTCCTTGCTTCTAATGCAAGAGATTCCTTAAGGTCCCTGCACGGTTCTCTCTGGGGCTCATGGAGGAGGGCAGAAGGCCATTCCACTTAGAGGAGGAGGAGCTCTTCAGAATCTGATGTCCCTGCTCTGCCCACCATGGGAAGAGCTGGTTCCTTGCAGAAATCAATGTGCAAGCACGTCTTCTAAGAAAGGGAAGGCCTAGAAACTGAGAAGTGAGATTACAGTGAATGATGAGTGATATTCATAAGATCTGGAGGGCAACTTGACAACTGAGCTGGAAAATTCTCCTCTTTTACTGATGAGACGTAAGAGAAGTGTGGCTTTTTTTTTTTTTTTTTCTTCCTGGAGAGCAGCCAGGACCTTATCAAATAAGAAATGAGTAGGAAATAAATGGGAAAATGGGTGGCCCAGTTGAGTCCCAATTAAAGGGGGACCAGTATGTCCTAGCCTGTGAAATTATCCTCAAGTTTTAACATTAGAGTCAGTTTTTGAACCTGATAAATTTCACAAACTAGCTAGGCAGTGTAAAAAAATTCTGATTATACAAAGAGTAGCAAAGACTAACAAAACGTTATCAAATGATTATATTTAAATTATTTGTAAAAAGCATATGAATTATTTCAAAAATAATAGGCCTCCATTAAAGTGCTTGACGAGCTTGTCCTCTTGGTTTGATAAAACATTTCCCTTGCCATCTTGTTGACTGCGATAATGACTTAAATAACTCTCCTGTGCCAGGATTTGGGAAAGGTAGTTTGGCCTAGCATATGTGTAAAGTAGTATGTATTTTAATTAATATTAAAATTAATATTGGGACTAAGTCATTAAGACGTTTCTGGGCTCCATGGTTTTGTTATCTATTGTTCCTTTCATTTCAAAAGGCAATTTTCAAATCCGTGCTGAACATATGTTAAAAAAACCAAGAAGCAAGCGTGCTTTTCTGCAACCACTCAAAATTGTAGCTTTTCAGTGGCTTCTCTGCTATGAGGGGCCTGTTTGAAAAATGTGCAGAGCAATGACTAATCGGTATTTTGCTTTGGGCCTCAGTCTTATTACTATCCCTGGCTCAACTTTGTGGGAGTCAGCATGGGACAAATGTCCCCCCACCTCCGCTTACATTGGCAGCTACAATCAGCTGTTGAGATCTATTATTGAGATCTATTAAGGATCCGCATTTTCCAAAACAAGGGACACACAAATTAGACAAACAATGGGTCAGAAATGCTCTTTGTTCCATAGCAAAATAGTTTAGTAGGATCCTGGGGCAAAAATTAATTACAGAGAACAAATTTTGTCCTTTATCCAGGTATGTGGGAAGAGCAAGAAATTTGGGGCTTTCTTTCATAAAATGGGCATCTGTGAGTATGAACCTCTGAGAATCCATTCAGATGCTACTGGACATAAATGTCTCAGTTGAGGTCCTGGGCTAAGCAACAGGTAAAAGCCGGGAGTGTATCACCCTAAATCACCTGCCCATCCATTGATCCTACTCTGTTCTCTCATTTTAGGGGTATGGAAGATTCTCTCTAAGCTTTTCCTCAAGATGAATGTAGCCTGGGGAAAGGAAGGTGACCTGTGTAGTTGTTTTGGTGAAATTTTCAGTCAGATGATTGATTTTCCCATGGCGTATAACTTGCAATTATACTTTTGTTTGTTGGCTTGTTTACTTGAGGTCTGTCCTCCCTACTAGACTTCGTAAGTTTCAAGAAGTGAGGGACCTCATTTGTTTTATTCACAGTGGTATACCCATACCTAGAAAGTGCCTGGCCTCCATTAAGGACTCCATCAGTGCTGTGATATGAGCGGATAAAGATGTGTTTGGCTGACCCACCGTGTGCCCAGTCTCATTTTGAGAAGACACTGTTGTAACTCAGGGAAGGATACTATCTTTGCCTTCTAAACTCTCAGAGGGTGTCGCATGAGGGATTTAAGATTTATAAAGCCTTGGATTTAATCCCATATCACCATTAGTTTGGCAAGTACTGTAAAAATGAATGTATTTTTGAATATGAGATCATATACTAAGTAAAATAATCATGAGAAGTTTTTGCTTGGGACATATAGTGGTGTACCGTAGGTTTGTGGTACATTACAAAGATTAAGGAGAAAAAGTACCCCTTCCAGCAACCAGCAATGGAGAAGCCCAGCCTGAATTCTAGACATTTCTACATAGCTGCAGGAAGAGTCCCCAGTGGGACTGTGGCTCACTCCCTGAGTGACCTCCTACAGGACAGATTTTCGTGGGGATGTAGTTAAGGGAGTTTCAGGGTTCTTCTCCAGCTCTAGAATATGGTTTGATGGAGCCTGAAACCAAAACCTTCTGGTGCAGAGGCTTAGTGGATCAGAGCAAGAGCTCCGGCCACCTCACAGTCTTGGCTTCAAGGCCCAGCTTGTGTGCTAGTGCTAGGTGCTCCTTAACCTCTCTGAATCACATCTGTGAATTGTTATTAGAAGGTTATTAGAAGGGCCACAGAAAGAGTTGCACTAAAAGTGCTTAGCCTAGAGTAAATCTACAGAAAGTTAGTTCTCATTATTTTTAATCTCAAATATTTCACATTTGTGTTCTCACCCTTTTTATTATTGGCAGGCCTCCAAATAGAGCTGGGACGATTTTTCTCCAAGCTGCACAGTAAATAGCTCACGATAGACAGTTGGTCGTTTAACTTATCAAAGGGCATCCCTTTGTGTGACATCAGGAACTTGATACACAATGCCTTGCCCCAGATCCTGAGGTGGTTTTAGGGTGTTTCTCCCATTTGTGCTTTTAAGAGAGATCGTATTATCCCTATCAAAGTGGTCCTGCACCCCACTGCAAACGAAATCCTTCAGAAGCATAGATACACCACTGTGACGTGAAATGCCTTTCCCAACAGAATTTCTGGCCCAGAGCAGACCTAATTCCTCTATCCTGGTTTCTTATAAATTCACTGGAAATAGAGTTTGTTGGAAGACTACTAAGGAAATGGAAGTCAAAGGCTCTATTTAGGAAATGTCACTAGACGGGTCTCCATGAAATCAAGCACAATATGGGGAATGCCATCCGGTGAGAGGCAGTTTCACTGGTGCTTGCAAAGGGCCTTTGCCTTTGCAGGTTGGAGAGGTGGGAGTGGAGCAAATAGTGCGCTGGGCCCTCCTTTCACAGAGCGTGTGGACTCTACCAAGTGCCAAGGCTGTAAGCGGGATCTCCTGGGCCCGTGCTTGTCCAATTCCCTGTTGCTGTAAGATTTCCTGGCCTCCCTGAAGTTTTCTGACTGTTTCCTTCTCTCTACCCTCAACCCTTTTTTTTTTTTTTTTTTTTTAACTGCTTTCCGCCTGGATCCTCCATAGGAACGCTCTGGGGTAAATATCATTCTCACTTTTCTTTGAAGTCAAGAATACGGGAAGTGGGTTGGAAGAGGGTGCAAGCCCAGTTAGGAGGGAAAGAGGCTGCTCCCTGAGAAAGGACTGAGTTTATGTGAGTGGTAAGTTCTCACTGATATCCTAGAGAACAAAAATTAGGAGTCACCAAGCCTTCTTGGGAAGGGATCATTGGCACTGGTTTGGGTATGTATTTGGCTTGGAAGTTGTGTTTTTTTTTAGATAGGTAGATACGTGAATGTAATATAGTAAAAGAGTTTATAGAATATACAAAATCCTTCGATGAAAAGACCTTCTAATGCAGTACTCTGGGATTATCTATATTCAGAGCTCCAACTGAAGGAAAGTGGCTTGTAGGCCATGGCCTGCAGCCATTAAGAGGGTCTTTAAATTCCCATTCTGGACAAAGCCAGCATTCCTTGAATGCTATTGAATGTCTTCCTACCTTGCCTTTTGTAGAAGCATAGATGATCTTTTATCATCCAAGGCTGGGTGGTGGGTATGGCAGGAAGAATGGGGTAAAAAGCAGGCAGAAGCCCTCGTACTTGCCATCTGATGTTCTGGATCCCCTTTGCTCAGGCTATTGGTGTAATGGTACTCTGAAGCAAGATGGGGAAGGAACCAGAGCCTGGGGTCCCTCTTCTGAGTCTCATTTCCTACCATCTGTGTGTGTCTTTTACAAATTGCAATTGTTTGAATTGAATGCAACAATCTCAGAGGATGAGCTGGGTGGGGAGAGAAATGCAGGTTGATTGATTTATCTCATTCCTGAAGAGAAAAAGAGAAACGTATTTTATCTATTAGGAGCAAACATTTCCAAGCAGCTGACTAGGGATGCTCATGAGCTGAAGGGCAAGGGTCAAGGTGGGCAGGGCCTGCAGTCTGGGCCTTCTGCAACTCTCTGGCTCTCTGCATCCTGTGCTGGGTGTAGAGGGCCTCCGATGGGGAGAGACTGCAGAAAGAGCAAACCACGCACAGATAATTGGGGCAGGAGCCAAGGTCCTGGCCAGAAGCCCAGGTGACATGCTTCCTCTGGAAGCGGCAGCTAACACAGCAGGAGTGTCATGTCCCCAGTGCCCTTCCTCACCCTGCTCTCCCCTGAACTAATGAACTCTGCAGGGGTGACAAACCTGCACCAAGGAAGGGGCTAGGTCAAGTCCTCTGATGAGACATGCTTTCGACCGGGGGTTCCTAGTCCCTTCAGCAAATATCATTTGTAAGCCTGTCACTGAAGAACAGCAGAGCAGGCACCTGGGGTTCCAGGGTGGACTGACGTGCCCAGTCACGTTCCTTAGTCGGCTGAACTGCTTTTGCATTCTGCTTGTGTGGTAATGATCCGCCATGACTCCGGCCGTTGGGGAGAAGAGGTGTGCATTACCATCCATGCGTGGATGCCTCTGGGTGCGTGGACTCTGGGTGCATTCCTCTGTGTGAGGACGCATGGGTGTGCATGCATAGGAGTGTGTGCACACTGGGGAGTGAATTAAAAATTTTCCCGGAGCATGTTTTGTGGGGTCGTCCTAAAGGGAGTCCATTCGGACCCCATTTCTGGTCTCTTGCCCAAGTGTCTCCCCTTTCACCCTGTTGTTAATGCAGTCATGCGAATGCCACTTTCATTTCTCCCCCTGTCCTCTGACCCCTGGGGGCCTCCCCGCTACAGAACAAACAAGGGGCGAGACATCAAGACCATCAAATCTCTGAGGGTCCTTCGAGTTCTGAGGCCACTGAAGACCATCAAGCGCTTGCCCAAGCTCAAGGTAATGTTTCCCGAGGCCTCTTCTCCCGTCTTGTCTTTAGCCATGGTCAGCCTGCTCTTAGAGGATCATTTCTGGGAATATTCCTTTTGCTTACACAGAGACGGGGGTTCTTTCAAATGCCTGAGTTGAAGGTCTTCGTTTCAAAGAAAAATAACCAGTGGGCCAAGAAATCCAGAGGGGGGTTTGGGGCTCTTGAGTCCAGCCCCAGGTGGTATTTTATATATACTCTGCTTGTGGCATGTCATCCAGAAAGAACCCCGTGTCATTAAGGTGCACTCGGAACACCAAAACAGAAGTGGCGGGGGGCAGGGGTTCCCGTATGTTTTGGGTTGCACGTCAGAGCATGCCGAGTAAACTGGGATGCTTTCTTCCCTCATAATTCTACACAAGGAAAGGATTTTCTTTCCCCGACCCTTCATATTTTTAAGGCACAGATTAGTCAGTTAACTTGCTCAAGAATAGTCATTTTTGGCAGAGGCAGAGAATGGGGAATGGAGTTAACATGAATCGAGTGCTTCCTGTTGCCAGGAAGTTTCCTAGCTGCATTACCTTGGTTCTCTTCTTTTCCAGCCCATGCCCTCCCTGTTCCATCCTCCTGGGGCTCCTTTCTGCCCTCAAGGTGTGCTTAACATTCAAGTCCAGTTTGCTAACATGCTGAACACTTCTTCCCCTGCCCCCAACACACACACATAAATTGTGATTGCTGGGTTCATGGGGGAAAGTTCTTCCTCCTGCATCCCTGAGTGAGAGCTCACCACCATGAGGGAGGGACCAGGACTCCTGGTTCACAGCCCTGAGGTCTGCTCACTGCTGTCCAGGCCACATGGCCGGCCGAGTGAGCCACAGCACTGGGCTGAGCCTGGTCTCTAGGGGAGAGAGAGAGAGCGAGAGAGAGAGAGAGACACACACACACACACACACACACACACACACACACACTTCCTTATAACTCTCTTTCTGGTAATAGACCCATCCTAGTGCCAGGTCTTGTCCATGCCCATAAATACTCCTTTCTCCTGGGGTCTGGGGCCCTAAGCACTATTGTTAGCTGCAGCCCATGCTCCTGGGGTCTCCTGTCTTTTGAGCTTTGTCGGAGTCCTAAGGAAGCCACAGACAGCATGGTGCGATTAGCTCACAGGATGGAGTGTGCAACCCCGCCCTTGGTTAATTCCATTTAATTAGGAAGTGCTGGCTTCTCAGTCTCTCTGCAGCTCCATAACCTGAGGGAAGTGTAGGTGGCTCTGATGATTCCATAAGGCTGCGTGCCGCTCACATTCCCTGCAGTGTTGAACTAATTAAACCAGCGACATCCACCCAGTGCTGTGAAGAAGCAAGTGCACGAATGTGACAAGGGCACAAATGCAGTGCCGCTATGGGGCGAGGCTCCAGTGAGCTAAACCTAAAAACCTAGAAAGTAAGCTAAAAATGGCTTGAAATGTGTTGAATTCCTGTGTAACCCTTCGGGATTCTTCTCAGGGACACCCATGGCCTGTAAGGGTCCCCCCTGCCTTATGAAAAGATAGCTTTCCATCCCCACCCACACCACCTGTTGAATCTTCATCCCCAATACAGCCTGCTTTAAGCTACGAACATTTACGTGAAGTGTTGAACATATTTGGAGCGAATGTAGGAATTTATTCAATATATCATTAAATAATAGGTGGTAATTTACTGTACTCTCTGATCCATTTAGAAAGGTAAAGAGAAAACAACGCATATTCAGTATATAAACCGAGTCTAAGAATGTCACCAAAATAGATGTCAGGTTAGGGACAAGCCATTTGATCCCCTTCTGCAATACATTTCTCTGCCTCCTCCTAACTGGAGTACACCTGTTGGGAGCCCACAAAGGATCCCTCTTTGCCTGCTGCCATTGGTTTCTGCCATTTTGGGTTTGCTTTCAGATTCGGAGCCCGTGTGCCCTTCCGGGTGGTAGGTCCTTGCAGTCATGACCAGCTTGGAAACCAGCTCTGAATCCCATGAGTGTCACTTCTTAGTAAGGGGATGTCTCTAGGGCACTTTCTCAGCGGGGCTGGCTGGTGGTGATGTGGCTCTGACTCAGCTCTAGGCAAATGCACAGGCCGTTCTGGGGACTTACAGGGCTCTGGACTTCTCTTTGCAGGCTGTCTTTGACTGTGTGGTAACCTCCTTAAAGAACGTCTTCAACATCCTCATTGTCTACAAGCTCTTCATGTTCATCTTTGCTGTCATTGCGGTTCAGCTCTTCAAGGGAAAATTCTTTTATTGCACAGACAGTTCCAAAGACACAGAGAAGGAGTGCATGTAAGTGCAACCATAATGTTCTGCTCACCTTCTGCGGACGAGTATTCCAGCAATGCCTGCTTGGGCAACCAATAGGTCTTCTCTTTCTCTCTTACCTGTCTCTCTTTTCTTCTTTTAGGAAAAAGGCAAGACAGGAAATTGTTATACTTTTATTGAGCACCTCTTTTGTGTCAATCATGGCTCTTGGCATTTTATACCCAGTTTTTCATTTTAAATCTTTACAATGACCTTTTGATATAGGTTTCATATTCATGTTCTAGCTGTGGAAGTTGAGGCTCAGAAAGTTTAAATTGCTCGAGGTTACACACTGTGCCTAGTAAAAGGATTGGGATTTAATCTTCCATTTCTACTAGGCACCAAATACAACTTTTATTCCACAATCATAGACTGCCTTTGATAAGACTCTGCTTTCTTCCTTGCATTTGTACCCTGATTATTACTCAGCTGCATTATTGAAGTTTGTAGAATTTCCTTACTCTCCCCCGAGCTATAGTGAAGAGGCCCTATTTCATCTGTACTCTGGTTTTAGAGGCAACTATGTAGATCATGAAAAAAACAAGATGGAGGTGAAAGGCCGGGAATGGAAACGCCATGAATTCCACTATGACAACATTATCTGGGCCCTGCTGACCCTCTTCACCGTCTCCACAGGAGAAGGATGGCCTCAGTGAGTGATGGGTTTGAGTTGGCATGCTTGTGTGTGAGCTGGTATGGGATACATGGTTGCCTGGAGAAGCTTATTCAAGATGAACAAGGCTAACCCTTTTGTTATTCTACCAGAAAGTAAGTGGTTATGAGTGGGTGAGATAGGCGGAAGAGAAGAGGAATGAAAAGCCTTAAGGCAAAAATCAAGAAGGAGAATACAAAGAAATATTTGAAATTTTTATTGTTTCAGTCTCTGGAGACACTTTTAGACACATTTATCCTCCATATTGGCACTCCACCTGAGGACTGAGGGTTAAGGATGAGCTGGAAGAGGGGCGCCTGGGTGGTTCAGTTTGTTAAGCATCTGACTCTTAATTTCAACTCAGTTCTTGATTTCAGGGTCATGAGTTCAAGTCTCACATTGAGTTCCATGATAGGTATGGGGCCTACTTAAAAAAAAGAAAAAGAATGAGCTGGAAGAACTCAGAGACACGTTCTGTGATCATACCTCTTATGAAGACGATAACAATGTAGTTTTTCTTTTCTTCTCTTTTCTTTCTTTCTTTTTCTTTCTTTCTTCCTTCCTTCCTTCCTTCCTTCCTTCCTTCCTTCCTTCCTTTTTTTTTTTTTAAGAGAAAGAGGGTGTGAGTGGTGTAGGGGAAGGGCAAAGGGAGAGGGAGAGAGAAACTCTCAACCAGGCTTCATGCCCAGCACAAAGCCCAGTGACTCACAACCCTGAGATTATGACCTGAGTTGAAATGAGGTGTCTCGTGCTTAACTGAGCCGCCCAGGTGCCCCTAGAAGGCTGCTGATGGCTGATTTAGACCTGGCTATTATTAAGACCTTGGTTTCTGGTGGCAGCATGCTGTAGATGGTAAAATGCCAAATAGACATCCAGGAGTCTCTTGATATTGAATATGACGACCTAAGATAATAATGTAACTTGGTTTCTTAACAATGGATGCTACTGGGACAGGACTTAGCAAGGGCTGTGGATTGGGGCTCAGTGGTTCTTTACCAGCTTGGTTATGGACCCTAAAAATTATGGTAGATCCTCAAAGCCAGGGAAGCTACATAAGAAAATATAATAGGGGGCACATCTCCTAACAAGCCACTGCCATCCACCATCCATATCCCATCACTCTGTCCCTACAGAGTCCTACAGCATTCTGTTGACGTGACAGAGGAAGACCGAGGACCAAGCCGCAGCAACCGCATGGAGATGTCCATCTTTTACGTGGTCTACTTCGTGGTCTTCCCTTTCTTCTTTGTCAACATCTTTGTGGCTCTCATCATCATCACTTTCCAGGAGCAAGGGGACAAGATGATGGAGGAGTGCAGCCTGGAGAAGAACGAGGTAAAAATTTATGGCCTAGAGCATGGCACTTCTGGGGTTCCAGAAAGGATGCTTGGAATCACAGTGGTAGGAAGGAAGACTTTCTTAACTTTATTAAAACTTCATTTAATAAAACTTTACTGAAAATGGCAAGGTGGGAAAAATTAATTATTCAGTCATTAAATATTTTTTGAACATCTGCTCTTTTAAGACCTAAGCATGAGGCACAGAGAGCTGGTAGGATTAAGGTGTAGTCCCTGCCTTTGTGCAGTGAATAGTCTAGAAGTGGCAGTAAAGTATGTGTGCCAAAATTCCAACATTAAGACATTTGCTTACGAGTCTATGTCCCTCTGTGGCTTGTATTTGCTATAAAGATAAGGGATATGGCTTCCTTAGTGCAGCTTTTCTAGGAACAAACATAGTGCTGGCACATTGCAGGGTTCATTATTTTTGTAATGGAATGGAACAGAAACTGTTTGAGACTGTGAGACAAGAGCAAATAAAGCACTATGGGAATGCATTGGGAGATAGTTTTACTTCCGACCGAGGGTGTCGGGTAAGGCTTCCTGCCTGCTCGTGTTGGCCGCAGGCTGTGTGAAGGACATGACTGATCACCATGAAATCCACATCCCACGTGAGAGCCCAGGTCTGTGTACTCATTTAAAGGGACCACACACCTGCACTTTTGTCCCCCTAATCCCTGCTGCCCTTTTCCCCCTTCGCTTGTCCAGCCCGACCCTGGTTTCCCTGCACTGTCCCGTTCTTCTAGCCACCTAACAGAGAGCCCACTGATGGGCGAGGTTGAGGGAACTTGAGCTTGGGCTAATAGCTGTGACTTTCCTTCAGAGGGCGTGCATCGACTTTGCCATCAGCGCCAAACCTCTCACCCGCTACATGCCTCAGAACAGGCATACATTCCAGTACCGTGTCTGGCACTTCGTGGTGTCCCCATCCTTTGAGTACACCATCATGGCCATGATCGCCTTGAACACCGTCGTGCTGATGATGAAGGTGAGTGGGTGGTGGCCGGGAGGTACTCAGCAGACAGGGCCTTGGGGCCCAGTCCCTCCCAGGGCTTGAGACATGGGGAAGATGCTTGCTTCCTTCCATTCTTCTCCACTTTGGAATCTCTTTCTGATCTTGTCCCGTTCAGCAGCCCCCATGAAGGAGTGAGCCCTAGAGTAACGGCCCAGTAGCACCCGGGGCCTCAGGTGCTGATGGCCGTCAGATTCAGACCAGAGTGGGAATGTCTGGAGATCCACATGATCGTGGGTTCTAAGGGAACGTTCCAAGTGTTGGAAGAGGTGTGATCTTATTTAATAATCAGTGGTGATTGGTTCCTGAAAATGTTTCTGTCCTACCCACCTTCATCTCTAGGAAGACTGGCTATGTTTGCTAATAAGTAGCCATTGTAGGGTGTGGTCCATGGTTTTCTCCATGTTGCCCTGCTCTGCTCTATGGGCTACATGGTCCTCCTCTCCAGCACGTGTGCCGCGCCTCCCGCACCACATGCCAGAGTGGCCCTCAAGGGCAGGGTTGAGAGATGGCCAGCATCGGGGACGCGACATACCCCCCCTCACCTTAAGGGTTTGATTCTTTTTCTCCTTTTTTCTCTTCTTGGCAGTACTACTCTGCTCCCTGTACCTACGAACTGGCCCTGAAGTACCTGAATATTGCCTTCACCATGGTGTTCTCCCTGGAGTGTGTCCTAAAAGTCATCGCCTTCGGCTTCTTGGTATGGCGTGGCCTGTGCCCCAGCATCGCACTTGTCTTCCCTTCCTTCTGGAGGCACTCCTGCCCTTTGTGGGAAGGGGGGTGGTTCCCACTCTTCCAGAAACAGTTCACATACCTGACCTAATTGTGGGCCTGTTTCAACTGCTCAATAAACTGCCTGAGAGACAAGAGGATGCATGAGGGTATTAGGAGAAAGGGGAAAGGAGACCAGATCCCCAGCTCTGTACTTATGCAGCCGTTGGCTCTGGTCTTGGCAGGTTCTGTCAGTAGTCGAGAGGAGACGGAATTCTTATGAGAACTGCAATTTATTTGTAGATAAAGAGCAAAACAAAGATTGGACTAATAAGCCTTGAATGTTTATTGACTGGTAAAAGGTATAAGATTTTATGATTCAGATGGGAACATGTCTGTCCCTCTTACCCTCAAACAGAGCAGATACTAGATTTTACCTAATCATCCTCTCTCCCATTAGTTATATGAAGCACAGTTTCTGCTAACAAAAATCAATGTTTTTTACTCATGCTTACAAAGGTTCATGGCCATTAAAGTGTGTGTGTGTGTGTGTGAGAGAGAGAGAGAAAGAGAGAGGGAGAGGGAGATAAAGGTAAATTGGCAGGCAGGTAGGTATGCTGGAATTAGGTTTGTTGAGGGTTGGACCGAGTTTTTCTTTTATGAGTATTTTCCTTCTCTTCAACTATTAATTACAATCGCTTGCACATCCATGCAACTCCTCTCAGCAGTGTTAAGCAAACCTAGCCCTTTGCTTAGGTGTCCTATAAACACAATGGTTTTCTCTGCCACCCCCCTCCTTGTTTAAGCGTTTACAGTGAGATCAGTGGGATGCAGATAAACCCACTTGACAGCTGTTTCACACTTATTCAGTGTGTGAGCTACCATTTCAAATATGGTGTGTGTGTGTATGTGTGTGTGTGTGGCTTTCCCTGCAAGAAGAGAAACTTTGCTTATTATCTGAATAAGGGTTTGTCTGATAGCAGCTTTAGCGGGGCCTCTGGGCTGGGCTTGATAATTGCTGAGTGTTGACTGTGGCGGTTGCTTTTGGTCTCCTAATGATTCTTTGAAAAGTCATTAACTTGATGGTTTGGGGAGGGGAGTTGAAGGGAACCCATTGTAGGTGGCTGTATTGTTGCTCGCTTGACTCCCCTTTGAGCATTTTGAGACTTGGGGAAATAAAAGAGTTAAAAGAAACTACGACCAACAAAGATGCCTTTACAACCCAGCCTAGCCCTGAGCAGGGTGAGAAGAGTGAGGGACAGGCTGGTGCCACAACAGGGAAAGGTTTTCTGTGCATCGTGATTACTTACATATGCTGTTGACATTGTCTGTTGACTTAAGTCCCCAACTGTGCTCTAATTATGGTGAACGCTGAATACATACTGACAAGCTTAACCAGACTTGGTCCCAAAGCCTGCCTCCTTCCCACTCTCACCTTCATATTTTCATTCAAGATCTAGAGGCATTTTCACATGATCAAAGACACCACTACTCCCAATTTAATCTTTACGTTGCTATAGTACTCTAGGTTTTCAGAATATCCCAACATATACTATTTTGTTAGATCTTGTCAAATACTCCGAAATACACATGGCAGATGCCATCATTAACATTGTTGACATTGTTAATTTGAATGAGGAACTTGACGTTCAGAAAAATTGGGCAGCTTTTTAAAGACGACACAGTAAAAGGCAGTAGAAATGGAAAGTGGGATGGGGATAAAAAAAGGAAGAAGGAAAAAGAGGGAGAGAATGAACATGGGTTGCCATATTAAGTACGGAAGTCTTTATATCTCACTCATTTTAGCTTCATAACAGCTCTACTTAGATAGGCGTTATCAGTTTCTTTTCTGGATGGGCTAGGACTCAAGAAGATTAAGTAGTTGACCCAAGCTTACTAAAAGGGAGAGCCAGCGTTCAGATCCTGGTCTAATCTGACTTGAAACCCACCGTCTGTCCACACTGATCTACTGGTCTACATACACGGTGCTGTTCTAAGCCACATTTTGTCATAATCCCCCTTCCACTGGAATCCAGAGCTCCTCTCCTCTGAGACCTAGATTCGTGTTCTCTCTACTGTATGGGGGCCCGTCCGAGAATTAAGAAGCTTGGCCCAGGTTGGGACGAGGAGAGCCCTGAGAACTGAGGAACTCAGAAACTCGACTTGGTTCTACTCCTGAGGAAGTAGGCATTCTTCATGGAAAAGTGAGTTTGTGAGGCTGTGTGCCCTGTTTCTCTACACGCCCAGCAGGTGTCCCTGGTTTTGGAATCACACAAGCCTCTCTAAGCCTTAGTTTTGTCCTTCAAAATGAGGATCACAATAGCTATCTTATGGCCTGAGGTACTTTATTGTACCCAAGGCATCTACACCTGTAGTCCTGAGTAGGTGCTCAATAAAGATAACTTTGTGGGGCATCTGGGCCGCTCAGTTGGTGAAGCGTCTGGCTCTTGATTTTGGCTCAGGTCATGATCTCGGGGTCCTGGGATTGAGCCCTCTGTGGGGCTCCATGCCCAGCAGGCAGTCTGCTTGAGATTCTCTCCCTCCCTCTTCCTCTGCCCCCACCAGCCCTCCACACCCACGCTCTCAAAAAGAAAGGAGGAAAGAAAGAAAGAAAGCTTTGCTCTCACCGCACCCTTTTGCTCTCACTGTTTGCACGTCTCTGCCCACTCTTCTTGCCAGCCCTGCCACCGGGTATTTTATGGATGTAGTGTGTTGAGGATATTGATCATGACCTACCCATAGTGTCCCTGGGAGAAGCAAACTGAAAGAACTCCAAGGGACTAGCCCTCATCTGGCACATACTCTAAAAGTCACTAATGCTCATTGTAACGGTTGCTGGGGATTGGCTTCAGCAGTGTTCTGAGGGTCTTCTATGGAAGGTACTGCCCAAGGACAAGCCAATGACTTTGGAAACTCAAGTATACTGTTTCTTTTAAGGAATATAGTCCAAGGTTTGTGTTCACCTGAGTGCTGGAGATGGGTGCAGAGCCTACCTACTCTCTCTGTTAAGCAGAGTGTTACATGGTTGGTGGATTTTCCAGGTCCTTTATTTCTCCTCCATCTCCTTCGACCCACTCATTTTATTACTCAAAAGGTGTAACAGAGCTGAGAAAGAAGGGAAGGATGAAGTCTATTCGTCCTGTTGCCCTGTGGAGTTAGGAGATTTTTGGCACATCTTTTGGCCTTTGATGACTTAAGACGTCTCTGTGGATTTTATTAATAGTTGAAAGTCAGAAGTGTGTGTTTATAGGGTCACATGATATAATATAAACAATTTAAAAGTTGTAGAAAACCTTAGAGTAATATTGTAAATAACTTTATTGCCTTATAAGTGGCAATGATGATCTTTCCTTTTTGGGACTTTATAATGTGCTTGGCCCCAAATCTATTTCTTACATAGTTTTTTATGTAGCTTTTTAATGACAGCTTCAAAAACAAGGTCTTCAAGTAGTGAGAAATCTGCTTCCCAAATGAGAAATTCCCAAATCAGTAAAGAAATAGCATTTCCAGTTAGAAATAAGAAACTAAAACCAAAATTAGAATGACCTTGTATGTGAATTGGTGAGTTTTAATTCCAAGTGACAACTGATGTAATGAAAGATGTCTTTTCTCCATTCCTTTTTCTCTTCCTCTTTTTTTTCTGGTGCTCTCATGACTGAATTCACATGCCAGAACTATTTCCGAGACACCTGGAATATCTTTGACTTCATCACTGTGATTGGCAGTATCACAGAAATCATTCTGACAGACAGCAAGGTGAGTGGCTTGTACATCCTTGTCTTTAAGCTTGGCCCTGAAGTAGCATAAAAGAATCCTCTATGTATGCTGTCCATTGTTTTAAAAAGATTTATTTGTTTGTTTGTTTGAAAGAGTGAGCATGAGCAGGGAGAAAGGCAGAGGCACGGGGAGAAGCAGACTCCCCTCGGAGCAGGGAGCCTGACACAGGGCTTGATCCCAGGACCCTGAGATCGTGATCTGAACCAAAGGCGGACATTTAACCGACTAAGGCACCCAGTTACAGTGGGTGTGTGCCCATACTTGCATACAGTCCATTTTTAACTCATCAAACCAAATGCATAGCCCTCTAAGAGCTGGGAGTTCATTTCCTCATTCCTGAGCTGCAAACACTGGAGTGGCACTGGGCCTCGTGGGAGGTTTTGTTTCATTTGCTTGACTCAACAGCAGCCACCTAATGGGGTCAGTGCAATAGTACCAGAAGAGGGCTCGTGTGCACAGCGTTCTGCTAGATTCTTTGGGAATGACAAAAGAGGCATAGTATCATTGCCCTCAAAGTTGTTTTATCTGAATTGTTTCCCTAAAATTGTTTATTCTGAAGACGACTCAGAGAGCTCATTGTAACTCTCATCAGATGTGTGCATGGGCATCATATGTGCTAGAGGGATTACTCACTTGCCTTGCTGGCATCCAAGAGCAGTCGGGAGCACTAGAGACCCTTGGAAGACTAGAGAGGCTGCTTTCGTCTGATACACACAGGACACTCTTCTGGGGTACGAGCCGCACCTTAGCCAGGCCTGGGAAGGCTCGGGAGAGGGTCCTCGCTGGCTCATCATTTGGAAATGGGATTGAACACAAAAGACAGAATCCATGTCAAATTTTGTATCAGAATGAGGGATAAATATGTAAATACTAGTGCTTAGTGTTTTCTAAATGATCCTAATGTCACTAGTTATGAGGTTCCTTTTGGTCCACCAGCTGGTGAACACCAGTGGCTTCAACATGAGCTTTCTGAAGCTCTTCCGCGCCGCCCGCCTCATCAAGCTTCTCCGGCAGGGCTACACCATCCGTATTTTACTCTGGACCTTCGTGCAGTCCTTTAAGGTAAGCGCAGCCGCTCTTCCTCTCTGTCTTTTGGATGGAGTACCGCCTGGCCCCACGCTGTCATCACCCAGGTCCCTTGACCTCCAGGAATGAGTGTTTGTCAGATACATTCAATGAAAGCAGCAGTTCTCCCTTCCAGTGCAGCTCAGCCAGGCAACTCGTGCCCAACTGGATAGAATCTCATTCTAGAAAAACCACCACCACTTTGTAACTCCCTTGTCTTCTCTTCACGGAGGCTGGGGCTTGTCCGAGGAGGTGTGCTACCTCTCCAGATACTCCAAAAAGCCCCAAGCAGTCCCATCTTGTCAGGAGCCAGCTTCTGCATTTTCACATACTTGCCAGGGGCTTGATTTCACATGAACAGTTTTTCAAAGGACTCCTTGGGCGGTGTTTGATTGCAAGATGAGTCATACAGTGCCATCCCTGTCTTTGTCAGTGTGTTTCCTCAACCACCAAATGTGCAGCGTGTTCATGGTCACCTCTGTGTCCCACGGTCTAATAGGATATTTGGGCCAGGCTAATGTGATGAGCTTCTTTGAATGGTCTCATGGGGCCATACAGAGGTGTATTGGTAAGAAATAGAAGTTTAAAAGCTACCTGAGATCGACTTTAATGGCAGAGACTTCCTGCAAAAGAAATTTTCCAAACATATTTCAGTATCTTCAGGCTTTAGCAGTTACCATGGTTTGTTTTTGGAGTTTTGGGGTCTAAGTGCTGTTCAAATGCCCACTATTTTTCCTCTTACTAAAAAAAAAAAAAAAAAAGCTTTTCAGTGAATGTGTTTTAAAAATAA
Source organism: Lontra canadensis (assembly GCF_010015895.1). Taxonomy (NCBI): domain Eukaryota; kingdom Metazoa; phylum Chordata; class Mammalia; order Carnivora; family Mustelidae; genus Lontra; species Lontra canadensis. Next base: position 6,195,202 of record NW_022631018.1, on the reverse strand, counting down.
ACTTGATGACATTGAATCAAAGCTGAGAAATCATGAATTTACCCATTGCCACCTCTATTTTAATTATTTATGTATTTTCATTGAATCTGAGAGGGTCAGCCAGTAACTTCAGTGGTTTCTCATCATTTGGAAAAGTGTTCACTGCACACCGTCATTAATGGCTTATTCTCCATTGAGGTCCTGCAGGTTTGATTGGTGAGACTAGGTGTCATAAGAATGTTCAGAACTCCTGCCAACAACGTTTTTATTGTCAAGGTTGTATCCAGAGTCATTGTTTGGTGACCTAACTCCTACAGAGGCCTCACCTCAATGAAAAGAACTTTGCCAAAGTTACATGACAGAAGAGAAATCTAAAACCTTAGTAAGAATTTACCGAGTCTCAGGTGAATTTGGATTTAGAGTCTTATACACAAAGGTACTTCTAAAACCTTTTTGCTTGAGACCTTCCAAACAAGTTACAGTTAGTCTCTCAAGAAATACATGTCAGCCTGTCACATTATCATGCTCACCAGTTCTCTGTAAAACTGCATACTGTTGAGGGCAAAGAAAAGCATGTCAAAAGTTGATGGCAGAGTGGTTGGCTCATTGCAGTGAATATAGAACAGTGGAGACAGGGTGCATCTGCCTCCAGGTGACACTGTGATGGAGAGGTGTTTCCTTTTCGAAACAGTCCCAGGACTCAGTAGAGAAATTGTTTTCTTACAATCGGCTTTACAAAGGCTGCCTCTGTAAATACACAGCAGGGAGCCACAGAGTATAAAGGGCACTGCCATGGCCTACCCAAGCTAACCCCGCACCCCCACCTGCCATGAGCATAGCCCCCAGTTCTCCACCACGGACCCCTACTTCATTCTTCCCCATTTTTCCTTTCCTGAGTTAGAATTTATAGCATGATAAGAGAGGTGAGCAGAATGTACCTTTGATCTTTTTCCAAAAACTGGGGTTCGGGAGAGATGAGCTAGGGAGTGGGGACATGGAATAAGGGCAGGAAGTAAGCAGAAGGTGGGAGAAGGTAGCAGCACCTCGAGCTATAAGAAAACTATCTCCCTTCTCTCTTCTACCATCAGACGGAGTCTTCACATGGCCCCTTGAAATGCAGACTTTTCTCTTTGTAGACCTAGGGAGTCAGCACTTTACTGGGGAGGGGATTCTCCTAGCACCTCTCAGTTGCATTTTAATTTTATCCTTTTTTCAAGTTGTAAAAGTCTCCCAAGGCTCTTCATTTAGCTGGCTCTGTTGATAAGCCTTGCCCTTGCAGTCTGAACGCCTTCAGTCGGTCTCGTGGGATTCGTGCTGCACACAGTAGATAAAGTGGAGGCTCATAGTTGCACCATCTTCCAGGGAGCTGAGTGGGTGGAAAAGGAAAGAGGCAGAATTCCATGTCTGCACTGAGCTCGCTCCAGAATTGTAGAACGCACCCTAACCCTAAAACCAAATTGCCTTACACCCTCCGCCAGCCAGAGGGCAGTTCCCTACCTTCCATCTCCTTCGCTTGCCCCATTGTCCACCTTCCTGAAATGTGATCATCCCAGAGTGGCAGTCAGCTTGCACCGTATGGGATTTTGTGCCACGTGGCTTCACGGCAGGGTGTTGCCGTGGATGATCTTTGAAAGGCTTTTTGGAGTTTCGCCTGGCACATAATGAAGTGTCAGGAGGCTTAAACACTGGGAAGAGAGGTCTCCCCAGAAGGTGCCTTCTAGGACGTGATGAACAACTGAGATTCTCAGCCTGTTCACTTTGCTCCCAGATTCTCCGTTATGGGCTTGGCACTGAGTGAAGGATGGGAAGGGGTGATACAGGGATTTGGGAGCTGAAGCTAGGTACTTACTCTGTAGTTTACATCACAATTACCCACATTATTAATATTCTGCAATGCAAAGTGGGATGCATCTTAAGCCCAGGAGGTTTCCCCAGCTCTCCTGGGGGATCTGGGCCGCACTTCTGGTTGAGTGAGTATCCTTGACGGAAGGTAAAGGACAGGCCTCTCTTTAGACAACAGCTTACCTGTCAGAGGACATGACCCTCAGCAAAAGTATGGCATTCTGCAAGAGCACAGCCCCTGGGAATAGAGAGTCCCAGCCCCCACCACCTCATTTAAATCAGCCTCAGGGCAAGAATTCTAGTAGTGCTGGTGACTATAGATTGTGGAGCCTGGGAGCTAGCTGTCTGCCTCTGAATTTATGGTCCTGTCTCTGCTTTCCTTCCAGGCCCTCCCCTACGTCTGCCTTTTGATTGCCATGCTTTTCTTCATCTATGCCATCATTGGGATGCAGGTGAGCTCATGTATCAGGGGCCTGGCGGGGGACAGGTATTGCCCAGATCGTCACTGGCTTATCAGCCTGAGCATAATAGATTGAAGGCGAGGCTCACCATGCTCCTTGTCTCAGGATCTCCCATTTTTGAGCTGGACCTAAAAGAAAGTCAGGTGGTTCCTAGTAGCCGGCCTAATCCTAGGGATGCCCAAGGGCCGTGTGCCTGCAGATGCCTATCAAAGGGCCAGGCAGCTTCCTGGACAGTCTCTTGGGTTACCACATCCTTTCCAGTTTCAGAGTTGAGAAGTGGATCAAGTTCCCATCGTAGACATTTATTCAGGTCGCCAGAGGCCCACTGAGCAGAAGAGGCCATAGTTTCTTTCTAAAGTGACTATCATTTGTGGCCGATGGACTCCCGTAAACAGCCAACAGCCCATCCCAGGAATCGATCCAGTTAGACACACTGGATTTCCTGCCTGTCTAGGGGAGGCAAATTTTCTGACTTGGAGATGTGGAGACTAAACCCCGGCATGGAAATTCAGCCAAGTGGCAGTCTCCCGCAGTCAGCCAGTCTGGCCGCCTTTGGACTGCCAGCTGTCTTCTCACCAGTACCTGCCATCTGGGGCCACTGAGCACATCTCCCAGGCTCGCCATGTCTGCAGCCTTTTTCTAAAACATCTCTGAAATGTCTCTTCTTTTTGCTCTTCTTTCTTGCGGGCACTTCTTAATGTTATCCATCTTCTAACCCCATTCCTGGAGAGATTTTTGTCCTCCAAAAGGAGCAGAATGTCAAATGTCAAAAAGTGTGAGACTTAGTTGAGAAGTAGTGAGTTCTCCTTCAATGAGGATAATTCAGTAAAGATGTCACGACAGCGTCAGGGCAATGGAATCCCTACTGAAATTGCTGATCGGCTTGATGATGTCTGTTAAGGCCCTTCTAATTCTCAAACAATTGATTCTAGAATTTAAATGTTCTTGAACAGCCAAATAGAAACTTAATCAATTTTTGTCCATGCTTAAAATAGCTCTTACCTCCTTTTCATCATCAATCATAATAAACTAGAATAACACCATCTCCAGTACTAAACTGTTCTCGATGTTGCTGATAATGATGATAAGACTGTTTACCATTATTTGAATGCCTGACTATGCCAGACACCGTCCTCAATGTGTGCTCTTATCCCCATCCTTCCGCCCTGACCGCAAGCACACACACAATACATGACTAATGTATTCAGGAGCGATGTGAAAATGTTTATGGGTGGGTTTCATTGACTCCATTGAAGCTTAGCATCGTTAAGTAACTTATAACATGTTCGAGGCCTCAGTAAGTGGGAGAGCCGAGATTTAAATTTAGCTCTGTCTGCCGCACAGCCCATATTCTCACTGTACTACATGTTCTCTCCTCCCACCAACAAGCAAATACAAGTATTTCTTTGACCCTTTAGTGGGATGTGGGCGTTGTTCAGTCATGAAATTGTGGTCTTCACAATAACTGCAGTGTCTAATATTTTATTGCCCTTCGACTTCTTTTCAAAAACTAAGAGCCCTGTTTCCATTACCCAGGGACACAAATGGCTCTCCAACTGTGATTTGCCTTTAGATGGCCGTCTTCCTCCTGGTCCATGATAGAGACCCCACACCAAGGACACTGCTGACACCTAGCTTGTGACTAGAGAAGTTGTATCTGGTATAGTCATAACAAAGCACAGGGATCCATCCAAACAGAAGCATAAAGGCAGGAGACCCATATTGGAAAGATAAATAGGAACAGGATGAATCTATGAAAAGAAGAACCATTATTCTGAACTTTCACATGCACCTTAGAAGAAGAGAGAGCTTTGCAGAGGGATCTGAAGATAGAAGGAAGGAGTAACTTGCTGGGTATGGAAAAGAGTCCTGGGGCCACAGATCATTAGAAGGCGAGGCTTTCAGCCTCAGCTCCTCCGCTGACCAGCTGTGCAGACTTGGTCAGGAGTTGGATGGACATCTTCACAGGTCCTTTTATGTGCCTAAGTTTTGTGATTCCAAGTGAAAGTAGAGTTAAGCTTATACGTCCATTCAGTTTTCCGGTGGGTCTCGGTGTCCCTTGTTTCTCTTTCAAGCCTTTTGGTGTAAAAAATTTGGTTTGGGACAAGAGCTAAGTGAAAGCTAAAAAAAATAAAATAAAAATTCCTTCACAATAAATATACATTTATATATTTTTGGCTTGAAAACTAGAGTAGATTTAAAATAGCCTCAGTTTCTTTGACTGTTAGACACATGCCTCATGCAAAATCCCAGCATGCCCTCCAACTAGTTGATGACTGGATAAAGTGTTTGAGAAAATCATAATGAGAACAATTAATGATGGCTTCAGGATTGTCATAGGTAGAAAACACACGCACACGTGTGCGCACACATACACACAGACACACACACACACACACAGTAAGTTGTGTGGATGTGATCCATGAGGGGTAAATCGTGGTTGTTAGACCGAGAGGGTGAAAAGGAGAGACAGGATGTGAACACAGGCAAGGATGTAGGACAGTGTTCTCCTGGAGTGCCGGGAACTAAATTTAAGGGGGACTTTTCCAGTCCTACTATTTCTGTTTGTGGGCCCTGCACCTTCTTATCTTCCTCCTTTCCCTTTTTCCCCAGTGCTGCCTCGCTTGCCACTTCCATTCTCCCTGAGAGACAAGTAGTATTTGGGTTTTGAAAAACAGTGTTGAGAACAAATTCCCAAAGCAGGTGTCAGTGGGAGTTATTTGAGCAAAATAGCTGGGGGCAGAGATTGTTCCTCAATTGCACATTCTCAAAACTGTTCAGGGAGTGGGGGGGGGGAGAGAATGTGTTCCATTTAGCATATATTAGATAAACGGAAGCATGTTATGTATAGGCTGGAAACAGTCTCAAAAGGCTGGCTGGGAAAGTGACCTGTAAGCCTTTGGTTATGGCAACATTGACTTGGGAGACTAGATCCTGACACCTGAAACATGGCTGGGGCTGGGTAGTGTGCGTGGAGGGGCGCCCTTCTCATCCGAAGATATTTAGGCTCTAAGAGTTCAACATCATTCGCTGGCTATGGACAAATATCTCTGAGTTTTCCCTCTTTTTTTTTTGTTCACATGAATTTGCATAATGACCACATTCCGAGCTCAACACCCACAGTAGATTTATACACTCGTTCTGGAGCCAGATCTACACAAATGCATCTTATTTCTCCTTTTCTAAGTATCCGGTTGTCCTGACTTCCTTCATCCTCTTGGTCAGGACTTGGCTTTGTGTGCCTTCGTTCTTGTGGACTCTAAATTATAGATGTATTGACCTTCTCAGTTTGACATTCTGGATAGGAACATATCCAAGGAAGATTGAGATGCCTCTCTCTGACCCACACAGCTTACAAATTCTAGCGCAGTATCTGTCCAAGACGTAAATCACATCTTCTGCAAAGACGCATGCTTCCATCATTACTACCGGAGACAGGAAGAGAGGGGTAGTTCCTTCCATGCACTCCTGTGATGGGGTATGTCTTTGACAGACTGCTTGAGTACCCTGGTGACAGGTACCATGGAAATAAAGAGACCAAATTAGGTGTGGGAGGAACTACTTACAGGCAGAGTGGCTTCCAGAAGATCTTGCCTTCTATGGCCCTGGATCCCCTTTGCTGCAGTGGAGAACATAATTACTTCTTTACAGCAGGCCGGGAGCATGGGGTCCACCAGCCTGTCTGGGTCTAATCCTATCTGCGTCAGGATTAGGCCATTGAGAAGGGCCACGCGTATGCGTTTGCCAACCCTAGTAGAGGCAGGTGCGGCTAATATTCATGTGCAGGGCGCATGACACAGCCGGTAATGCTCTTTGTTTGTTGTTGTTGTTTTCTTTTCAAGGTGTTTGGAAACATAAAATTAGATGAGGAGAGTCACATCAACCGACACAACAACTTTCGGAGTTTCTTCGGGTCCCTCATGTTACTCTTCAGGTATCTGGATGCGTAGCTGTTGTAGCAGCAGCTCTCTTGTCAAGAGAGGCAGACTTAGTCTGCCTTTTCCTCCTATTTGTCTCTTTATTCTGCTTGCTCTGCTCCTATGAAGACATACAGTAGAGGCAGAGGTGGGGAGGGGCACTGGCTCTAAAAACCGGCTCCGATGACAGCAGGAAGTCTCCGCAGTGTCTCTGACTGAGTAGATAATTTGTAGACTGCAGGCTTAGAACATGTGTGCCAGGACTCTGAGTCGGGAAGGTGAGGACAGTTTCCTCCAGATCGAATTCCATTTAAGGGCTGAAACCCTGGATGGCCAGGTTTGTGTAGGGTCTTAGTCCCACCACTGTCTCAACCACTGTCAGCAGACACTTCTGAAAAAACAGAGAAGTAGTGGGTGGGATGGCAGAGCCCAAGAGAGACCTCCTTGGCATGTTCCATCTCCAGATGGAGAGTACTAGACGGAGGAACCACGCGGGGAAGAGGAAGGGATGGGTGAGTCGGGAGGGAGGGCCAAAGAGAAGATGAGACACACAGACCAGCTACCACTAACCAAAATGTCTTTGGGGCTCAGGAGTGCCACAGGCGAGGCCTGGCAGGAGATAATGCTGTCGTGCCTCGGGGAGAAAGGCTGCGAGCCAGACACCACTGCGCCTTCGGGGCAGAATGAGAATGAGCGCTGTGGCACAGATCTGGCCTACGTTTACTTTGTCTCCTTCATCTTCTTCTGCTCCTTCTTGGTGAGTAAACCCTGCACTCTTGGTTCGAGATGCGGCGGGCCGTCCCTTCGCCTCCCCTCTCCCACCTCATCCCATCCCCCAAGGAACTCTTGAAGGCCAGGATGCCTAGTGGACTCCCCAGTGAGTGACTTCCCATGGCTGCCACCAAGCAGATTTTGTTGCCTCTAGGGAAGGATTGCTGTGAGAAAGAATAGATGAGTGGAATGGAGTTTAGGGAGTAGAGTATTGAGTTTCATGTTGGCTCTGTTGTGACCCAGAGTACATATCTCTTCTCTGTACCTCAGGTATTTTATCTTACAAGTAGAGCTAAGCATATCTTAGCGCTCTTTTGTAGTCTTTCAAACTGTCATGAAAAGGTACCTTGAAAATATGAAGTGATAGGATTAATGGAAGTAGAGTGGTGACTAAAGACAGTGTCACAGACGCGGTCTCTTGACTTATGTCATTATGTTTGATGACAGTTGGCCAGCTTGACAGACGTGAAAGGATCGCTTTGGGCATTAGTAAATATTGAGTGACCTATGTGGAACACGCCCACTTATAAAATGGTGAGAAGCCCTAGGTGCCTTCTTAATCTGTTCTTTGGGAGAAACCGTGAATCAGCACCCGGACTCCCAAAATCTCGATGCTGTGTAACCCTAGATGAGGTCCTGCCAGATCCATTAAAGGGTCAGTCTGGTGTTTGTAGCCTCCCTGACATCCCTTGGCTGCGCTTCACTGGTCATGTCGCTGGCTGAACAGAATCCAAAACTAGGGGCGCCTGGGTGGCTCAGTTAGTTGAGCGTCTGCCTTCGGCTCAGGTCATGGTCCCAGGTCCTGGGCTTCAGGGAGTCGTGCTCCCTGCTCAGCGGGGAGCCTGCTTCTGCCTCTGACTGCCCCTCTGCCTACTTGTGCTCTCTCTCTGTGTCAAATAAATAAATAAAAATCTAAAAAAAAAAAGTCTGAAACTAAAGCGGTGCCCCTGAGAAGCAGTTAACCTCACAGCCGTGTGTCAGCAGATGAAGTAGGTCCCGTCCAGGCATTTCTGCCTCTCTGAGGTGACTACGAGGGATTTGCCATGTGTCCAGCTGGCTGGTGTGGAGAAGCTCTCTGGTGTGGCTTCTGAGGGTAGTGGGCGGGTCCACCTAGCAGGCAGCGAGCCAGCTGGAGGCTCAGGTGGCCTGCGTTGCTGTGGTCTTGGCTTTGCTGCTGTCCTCGCATGGTCAGACACTTTCCCTGTTGTAGCTTCTGTAAATGGGAAGGAAAATGGCTTGATCATAAGGGTATTATGTGCATGGTGAGTGGGTACATGTGTTTTTAATACACTCCCTTCTTGTGGGTGTGAAAGGTTTTTCAATGAGAAGAAGAAAAGAACACAGAACAGCATCTTAGAGGTACGGGGGTGAAGCTGTGAGTGGGTTTCAGTCTCTCTGTCAACCTGAGGCAAAGGGAGGAAGGCCCATAAGTGTGTCGGTGTTTGTTGATGGGGCTGTTGTCGGGTGACACAGAGGACCATCGAGAAGGGCATGTGGACACTTCGGTTTTGTCCTCCGTGATGTAAGTGTTTAATGATAAATATTTAAAAAAGAAACCGAAGATATAACTGGAAAATTCATTAGAGACTCTAAAGGTACTTTGAGAATTTGGAGATAGAGGGTGCTGCATAATTCACATTCGTGTTATTTTTAAAGAGGCTATATTCATCCCGAGCTGATCTGCTTTCGAATCTCAGCCCCACGGGAGATTGACTTTGTGACCTTGGGCAAGTCACACAGTTTCTTCACTCAAACCAGCCGCTCCAGCAAGATTTACTGGTACACCATGATGTGCCAGGCCATGTGCCTGGAGCTGAGAGTACACGACATGTCAAGGAAGCACTTGGGTCCTCTAAGGGCCGATGGTAATTAAGTCTGCCTCACGAGGTTAGAGCAGCGGTCAAACAAATAATAGGTCTGAGTGTGCACACCCCACTCTGAAGGACTATATGAACGTAAAACAATGATTTTGTTCATGTTAGTAATAAATACTGTGAAAGGAGTGTAAAACACATGTGTGGCTATATGGAAACCCCTTCATAACCCAGGCAGTGACGGAACATGTTCACTGTGGCTCCCATGTCAGTGACAGAAAGAAAGGCCCGGCCCATGCTGGGCTGAGGTTCAGCGGCCCGGAGCAGACCTCCCCAGACAACAGCGGCTTAACCAGGAGACGTTTATTTCCCTCACACACCGGTGAGGTCTGCGGGAAGGCAGTACAGGCGTGTTAGGGTGGCTCCACAGAGAGTTGAGGGCCCTGTACCCCACCTCCAGGAGCCAGACCTCCAGGCACCCACATATATCCCAGGCAGCAGGATGGAGGCAGGCGGGCAGGGACGAGAGGGGTTGTTAGGGTGCAGGTGGCCAGTCTCTCCATAAAGACTCATGGAGAGTTACTCCAGCCACGTCCTGTCTACAGACTTTGTCCTTATCTTTTTTTTTTTTTTTAAGAGATTTTTATTTATTTGAGAGTGAGAGAGAGAGAATGAGAGAAAGCAGGAGAGTGGGGTGAGGGGCAGAGGGAGAAGCAGACTCCCTGCTGAGCAGGGAGCCCGATGCAGGACTTGATCCTGGGCCTCTGGGATCATGACCTGAGCCAGGCAGACACTCAACCGACTGAGCCACCCAGGCACCCGACTTTCTCCTTACCTCTTAGGCTGCCTGCTTCTCTGGCACCTCTATCTACCTGGAAACCTCCTCTCTCACCTCATCAGCCAGTTGTGTCTCTGGCAGGACTCTCTCCCTCGTGAGTGACGGAAGGCCCAGCTCCCCCTGGCCTAAGCAGAAAGGGATTTTACAGGCACATATAAATGAAAAACCTAGGGCAGCACAGGCATAAGCAGGTTTCTTTCTCTGCGTATGGATCTCTTCCTCCAGGCTGCTCCGTGAGAGCTCTTTCCTCAAACACCCCAACCTGTGGCTCCAAGATGGCGGTAGCAGCAGTTCTAGACCCCAGTCCTCACACATTCAAGACTGACAGGGAAAAACAAGTCTATTGCCCAGAAGGTCCAATACCATTTTGTTGGCCGTGATTGGATCACCAGTCACTATGGCCCAGGGGAATGGGATTCAATGGCTGAGGCCCGGGTCACAGGTGGTGCCCCACTGAAGCATGTTGACTGGGAATAGGCAGAGGGTGGGGTCCTCAAGAGACCAGACACACAGTAAACAAGCACCAGGCAGCCAAGAAGCAACGGCAGAGTGCGCTCACTGTGCTCAAGTTCTGTCAATTCCATGTCCTCCATGTCCTTTGATTTTCAACTGTCCCCACTGGGTTGGTCCAGGAGCACTGCAGAGCTCTCCCCACAGATCTCCTGGACACCCTCTGCACCGCTGCCAAGGATTCTTTCTGGATGAAACAGACCTCGGTCTCTCCCCTACTATAAACGCTTTTGGTGTGTTCTGTGGCTTCCTCATAATTTAGACCAGAAATGGGAAAACTATAGCCCAAGGGCCGAATCTGGTTTGCCACCACTTTTTGTATGGCCCCTGAGCTATACCAGTGAGTTTTACATTCTTTCTTTCTTTTTTTTTTAATATTTTATTAATTTATTTGACAGAGAGATCACAATAGGCAGAGAGGCAGGCAGAGAGAGAGCAGAGAGCCTGACGCGGGGCTCGATCCCAGGACCCTGAGATCATGATCTGAGCTGAAGGCAGAGGCTTTAACCCACTGAGCCACCCAGGCACCCTGGGTTTTACATTCTTAAATGGTTATGGAAAAAGTCAAAAGATGGATGATATTTCAGGAACTGGAGATTACATGAAATTCACATCCATACTCCTTTCTGATCCCAGTGTAACCTGCATACGCTTCTTTCATGGCTCCTAAAAAGATTTATAGCATTTGTATATTCCTGATACATCACAGTCTCTGCTAAATACTAAGTAAGTCTTTAAGAATATTCGAGTACCAATACCTAGGGAAGGCTTGCTGTGTTTTAAGCAACGTGCGAGGCACAGGCATGTATCTCTGGACAACAGCTTTCTTATTTCCCATCCTTAACGCCTGGATCTCTACAACACGGTGGGTGCACAAGAAATGTTCAAATGAACAAATGAACAAATAAGCGAGAGGACAGGGACTGAGGGGCGTGAACAGCCGCGGGCCATCGCACAGGAAGCCCTGCAGTGAGTTCTAGGATACCTCACCGGTTCTCTTGAGGGCTCCTTTTGTGGAGCAAGGGACAGGGCCGGGGGAGGCTAGAAGGGAGGGTTGGTGTCAGGCCTTGACTTTGATAATGTTGTCGCTGTTGTGGCCCCCTCTGCTGCAAATCAGTTAGATTAACTGAATAGATAATAAAGTGACTTTTTGTGGAGTTCTTTGCAAATAGAAACTGGCCCTGAAGAGTGACGTACCGAGGCTCACACAAGGAAGTGTGTGGAAATTAGAATGGAAACAGCAAGGTCAGCAGTGCTTTCGTTAGGAGCTCTGGCCCCACAGACTTCTGAATTCTTGATTTGCCTTGAAGCCTATTTTCCTGCATTAGGTTTCCCCTAACTTCTCTTCTCCCCCTTGCCTTCCAGATGCTCAACCTGTTCGTGGCCGTCATCATGGACAACTTTGAGTACCTGACTCGGGACTCCTCCATCTTAGGGCCTCACCACTTGGACGAATTTGTCCGCGTCTGGGCAGAATATGACAGAGCTGCATGGTGCGTAGGCCTCTCGGCCATCCCAGTGGGGCCCGTATCCAGGGCCTCTGGAATTCCCAAGGAAGGGGTTGGAATTGGACCTGCCTGTTACAGAAGGAGAGGAGACTCCTCTCAGTCATGGCCTGTAGTACAGCCCAGGCCCTCAGATTGGCTCTGATATTAGGCCAGTCATCAAGACCATAGCTTCTTTATCTTCCTTCCCCCTCCCATTCCTTCTGTGACAGGCTTTTCTTTTCTTTGCCAATCTCATCACACAATCTGTACCTCAGAATCGTTGGTTTCAGTCGCCAGAAGGGCCTCCTGTAACCTTATTCTTTTTTTCCCCTGCCAATGGTTAGTGGACTCTTTCGAGTCCCCGGAGCAGGGAGGGTGGTGGGTGTTGATGATGGTTTTCTGGGCCACTTGAACATCTGGCCATCGCGGTCAGTGACAATAGCATTTTGTCTCTCTCATCCCTCTAAAAAGATACTGTTTGAAATGACTCTGAAATTATGTTAAGAACTGAGCAAGTCATTCTTCCAACTGATCCCTTAAACACTTGAGGATTTTTGTTGCACAGAATTGAATTACATGGCAGGAATTTGCGTGAATAACATCCCCAGATTTCTTTCACTGTCCAGTATTTCTCCTGTGATATGCCTTCTGAGCTTTTGAGTAGGGTTTGGCAAGCTACAGCTTCAGGGATAAACTTGGTCATCTGCCTGTTTTTGTAAATAAAGCTTTATTAGAACGTAGCCACACCCATTCATTCATGTATTGTCTGTGGCAGCTTTCACACTATGAGGCTGAGTTGTGTAGTTGTGAAAAAGACAGTGTGACCCTCAATCAAAAATATTACCTGACCCTTTATAGAAAAAAAAAAAATGGTTGATCCCTACTTTATTTCACAAAGACAGCATTTTGACCCCTCAAGCTGAGGACAGGGTGACTGCTCTGGTAGCACTTACTCCACAGGAAGTTTTCTGTCCTGTGTCATTTTAGCTTTAGGATCTTATCTCACCAATCTACCCATTCTGGTTCACTTCTAAAAATACTACAGGAAAGGCCATCCTTCACAGGAACGGCCCACGTTGCTTCCACCTGGAACCCCTTCATAATCTGAGACTCTTCCTAAAATCTACCCTCCTGCAAGGCTCTTGAACTTGGGTCAAGTTGGAAGAGTGAATCAGAATTTCTCTTCCCCTCAGTAATTATTAGTGACTTAGGGCACAGAGTTCTCCAAATCCATTCCTATTACAATGGCTGAGCAATGGTGTTTACTTGCTGGGTCTACTTTCTGGTAGATAGGCTGCTCAGAAAGCCATGGGTGGTATGTTAGAGGCAATGTAGGCGGGGCCTGCATGGAACTGGCCCTGTGACCTTGGACAAGTCACGTAACTACACTAAGCCTCCTCGTCTGTAAAATGGTGATGATGATGCCCCACCTACCTCGAAGAGTGGCCTTGTGGATTATGTTAGATCATGTTTGTAACAACTGATAATAACCATATGGGAAAGCAACCAGAAATTATGGAACATTGGTTTGAAAAGTGTGGATGGCCATGAGATGGGGAGCCTGAGAAGGAACGTCTTCATTCCTGAGAGAGGAAAACTGCTAGTCGAAGAGTTCATTGCTCACCTAGCCTCACTGAGGTGTCCTTGGCTCTCAGAAATCCCGGTTTCCTGTGATTTCATGTTATCTTGGGACCCAAAAGCCTTGTGAACTAAACATACTCCTCCCCCACTCATTCCAGCTGCTGGGAAGAAAGAATTCCAAGAGAACCAAAAAAAAAAAAAAAAAAAATCATGAGACTTAGATCTAAGAGCTATGAGAGAGCAAAAATAGAAAGGCGAACCCCTTCTGCTTTGAAATTCATAGCATAACAGGCTGGTTGGTTCACTGGCCATCTCCTTGAGTTTGGGGGTGGGCGGGGGGAGAACTAACAGAGCTAACGTGAGCCAATGTCTTGGCCAACTGAGGACGCAAGGAAAACCAGCTTATAGGCAGGATAAACCCACCCACGTCCCAGTCTCAAGAAACAAAGCGAATGGTTAACTGAACTTCGTCTCAAGGATCAAGAGACTTGAAGTACCGATGAGCTGCTATTAAGAAAGAGGAGGAATGAACAGCAACATCAAGAAAAGACTAGAAAGAGTAAAGCTGGGACAGAGCCTCCCATGGCTGCTGGCAAGGACGGGATGCTCAGAGGTAGACATGTGGGTTCGTAGTTTCAGGTAGAAACCATGTTCCATCCCAGGAGGTAGCTTCCTTGTCTTGTGTCTGTCAGAGCGGATGATTAAGCCACTGAAAATGAATCCACTGTTGATTCTGTCCTTCCTGCACAAAGCCAGGACTCCCTAGCAGACCCTTGATTGAAGGGTGGTAAGACAGGTCCTGTTGTTCCTGGAATTCTGGCTGGATCCAGCCAGACTGCCTGCTTGTGGGCTGGCTGGCAGGAGTAGAGCAGGAGGGAGGATGTCCACGGCCCCCTCCCAGGCTGCTCTCTGAGCACAGATCCAGGCAGGCGCCCACTGAGGAGAGCAGAGCTTGCCCCGGCTGAACTCGGGAATAATCTGCCACCACGTGAAGCAAAGCCCTTTGCAAATTCCCTTGTGCTCACTGTGCTCCCTGCTAATTAGCCTAATGGGGAATTTGTCTCTCTCCGTCTGCAGAGAGATGCCGACTTCCCACTGCCCCTGACAAGCGGGTCTGAGTAACCAACTGTAATCAATGTCTGTGAAAAGCACACAGTTGGGGAGTCCACTTCCTGGCAGCCTGGCATCTGCTCTTGACAGCTGTCAGTGGCCTTTGTGAACCATCAAGCTGTGTTCTTCAAGGCCTGGCTCGAGCCACTGTCCGTTTCCTGCATCTGGCTAAGCATGGGCCAGATAGGTGTCTCGGAGGGGCTCTTGGCCATTTGGCAAACCCTTTGGGCACTGGATGGGCTCTGATTTCCTTAGAAAATCAGGGGCAGTGCAGTTCAGCAAGATGATGGTTCTCTGATGCTTACTGTTCTCAGTCTATCCTGGTCTGGCTCATGCCGGGTCCCAGGAAAGAAAAAAAAAACAGCTGTTCTTCCTCTTCCAGCCATCAGCGTCATGGCTAAACTGTCATGTCTTTCCCGCCCTTTGCTGAGTGTCCTCTATTAACCCGCCTGTGCTTCCTTTGCAGCGGCAGGATCCCGTATAAGGATATGTACAAATTAGTGCGGGTGATCTCGCCGCCTCTGGGCCTGGGAGAGAACTGCCCCTACAGGGTGGCTTGCAAGGTTTGCCTCCCAGTCCCCAGCCGTGACCGGCGGTGGGGTGCACCGCGAACCCTTCTCTCCGTCTGCTCCACCCCCACTGCGCCACATGAGGGAACCTTCATGTTGCTTTCCTTTGAGTTTAAAGAGGTCCAAACCCTCCCAGAACCAGCAGCTGTTACACAAGGAAGAAGGACACATTGTGGGGTGGGGGGAGGTAGAAGGACTTCATACAGAAGGCTGATTTGACCTCTCTCACTGTTCAACACATGCACACACTCAGTCACGTGTGTATGCACACACAACCACACACACACACACACACTCTCACACTCTGTCTCTCTCCCCACTCCACCTTAATCTGGAGATGTCCGCAGAGGGACCTCTCCGTCCTCCAGAGAATGCAGACATCTTCACTGGTTTCCCTTCGCTGGAGAACAGAGAGCCTCCTTTTGGTAAAAGTAGCGTCGTCCTCCCCTGTGGAAATTAGCCGGGCGTGGTCCTAGTCATCCCTCCCTCCGCGTGCCCTCCAGCTCCTGGATAGTTTGGCCAGAAAGGGTCGTAAGAGCTCGAGGGTAGAAAGGAGGAGTGAGAAACCATGAGGAATGAGAGCTGAAGGGGAGTGGTAAGAGAGGGGCGCCTCGGTGGCGTGTGGAAGAACGCGGCAGCTCAGGGGGTCTGGGAAGGTGTCTGTAGGTGACGGAGGGCTCCTGAGCGGATGCCTTGCCTTAGCGTCCTCCACGGATTGCTGAGGGGACCAAGGGGCCTGTCCTAACTGCCACATCACTGCTTGCTTGTGAGACCAAGGACGTTGTTCAGGAGCACGCGGGACCCCCTCTGCAAGTCTGCCTGCCCCAGGGAACTTGAACAGGAGTGGCTCAGCCAGGCCGCCGTCCAAGGCCAAGGCCACTAGAGAAGGAAGGCTGCTGGCAGGAAGGGGGTGCTCTCTGGGCATAGCACGGTCCCACAGCTGGCGGAAGACGTAGGGCCAGGACGAGGCCAGCGAGGGCAACGGGAAGGAGCTGGCTTGGGGGTGGCGACACACTGACTCCCGTCCCCAGCAGGCCAAACAGCTTCCTCCGCTGAGACTCTTTAAACCGCACCCCAGTGAAACCTGCAGCCGCATGTGGGGAGAGCCGGGAGGGCGGCATGGCATGCAAGATGCTCTTTCTCCTCCTGGTTTGGTTTCTCCTGTCCCCAGCATGCCATCGGCCCGGGGCGTGCTGGGAGGAGGGAGCGCTCTCCCCCGCAAAGCCAGGTGGAAGCAACGGGGCTGATGTGAAAAGGCAGCCCACCACTTCCAGTGCAAGTTGCCACCTCCCGCGCACACACACCGCAGAGAGGGATACACGATGTTCCACCTGTGGGTCGAGGGGAGGAGAAGGGCCTGGCTCCCAGGTCGGGGGCCCCATCGCCACTGGGGCCAGGAGTCCTAACCCGTGGCTGGAGCACCGTCTATCCGTTTTATACCGCTCGCACACAGCCCTGGGAATTGCACACAGGCTTGTGTTGAATGGGGGATGGGTAGCGTGAACAGCCAAGTAGGGTCCTGGTCATCCAGGAGGAGAAAAACAGAGCCAGAGGGACCAAAAGGTTGCCACCAACGTTCCCGGGTCTGTGTGGGGCGAGATATAAATCCGCACCAGGACAGAGTCACACGTATGATTTGCCTTGATTAACAGGTTTCCTGTTCTTTTTCTGTTTGTCCATTTTGTTTTGTTTCTCTTCTCCTGTTTTCTGTATTATTTTGTTTGTTTTGTTTTGGCTCTCTGGGAATGCCTGTTCTCCTCTCCTCCCCGTCTGCATCCTTCTCCCCACTTCCTGTTCCTTTCCCTGTCACCCTTCCTGCCCCGCCAACCCCCACCCCCACTTCCCACCCCTCCATGAGCAGTGGCCGCATCCATTACACTGAGATGTATGAAATGCTGACTCTCATGTCACCACCGCTAGGCCTCGGCAAGAGATGTCCCTCCAAAGTGGCATATAAGGTAGACCACCCCTTCCTTTGTTCTGGGCTAGAGACCAATAGGAAATGGGGCCCAGCTGTGGGGAGGCCGGAACGTGGGGAGGAAGCCGGGCTGGGGAGGTGGAGGAGGGAACCGAGGGGAAAAGGAAAGATGAGACGGAAGGGCAAGGAAGGTTCCTGGAAGTACAGAGTCCTAGAACACTACAAAGCATGGTTGGCAAGACTCTGCACCTTGGGCCGTGGTATGGGTGAGTCTGCGTTTCTCCAAGCGTGTGGCTTCTCGTGAGCAGATTACCAGGAAGGAAGTGTTAAGTAGCGTGTTCCCTCAGAGGAGGCTGAGTGGTGGCTGGCAAATAGCATATATGGGCAAGAAGGAAGCCTATAGCAAAACTCCTATCAGAGCCTATAAAACAAAATCTTCAATTAGATAAGTTAAGAAAATAAATACAGAAATTTGTCTAAACGTGGTTCAAGAATTTTTTAGGAGAGGGGTAAACTCTTAACAAATTTCTTCTTCTTTGACATAGGAAGGAACCGTGGCATGGTTCCTTCTAGGTATCAGAAAAAGGGGAGAACATAGCTCCGTGATACACACGGAAGGATCCAGCTCCCTTCCCCTATAGGCCCAGCTGCTGGGCTCTCTTGTCAGTACAAGGGAAAAGGTGACAATGTGCACAAGTTGCCCTCAACATTAGACTTGCATTCTTGGCATGACTGATGATGGTGCCTGGCCCCGGAGTCACGGGAGGATTCCCCATAGCTCGCTCAGAGCAGCATTGTATATGGGAAGTCACCTGCTGTCAGGGTACTCAGAGCTTTGGGGGTCTGCTTTTCTTCTGCACCTGTTAGTAATAGTTACTGTATGGTGTTTAGACTGACGTAGCACTCTGGAGCTCCTTCATCTAGGAATGCACCCCAGCAGTGTTGCCACTTGTCTAGAAGCTTAAGGAAGTGGGAGAGAGATGGCACTCAGATACAAACAAGAAACTGACTTTACACTCTAAGACACCGTGTCTGTGGAATCACATTAGGCGAGATGTTCCAATGGAGCATTAAAGATCCTGCCTTGGGAAGAGACACATCCCTCCCTGCTAGGCTGGTGGTTCTGCCAGAGGACCTTCTGCTGCTTCTACCTCCAAGTTGTACGGCTCCAGAGAGCATCTCCTTGGAACAGGACCCTTTAGGGTCCAGGACATGGCTCTTCATGCACAGCTCACAGGCTGGCATCCTTTTTGCTCATGATGGCCACATCCAAAAGGACCAGGTGGTGGGATGTGGTATTGAGTTCTTTGAATTTCTGGGATGAAGCTTGGTGGGAGAGGGGGTGTGGGGCCTGGAGGAAAAAGTCAAAGGATTCCAAAAGCAAGATACTCCCTGGAAAGTGGATTTGGCCATTTCAATTTGATCCCTTCCTTTGGGTGAGGGGAACAAGGCCTGCCCACTCTGCTCCTGCCTTGGTCACCCTTCTCTCATTCTCTCTCCTCTGCACTCCCCAGCCTTCTTCCCCTAGACCCTGTTTGCACTCTCCTCCCTCTCTATCCTGTTCCACCTCATCCTTTGGATAAGTTGGACTTATGCATGTTTAATCATGTGCTGGCAAATTTCACCTTTTAAAGACTCAAAAAGGGGGCATCAGGATGCATCTTTCAAGTCAGATAAGCAGAGCGAAATCTCCCCCGTCACTATCTTTCCATGTGAATTTTGGGGGTGTCTGTGGGACAAAGGGAAACGGCAGCCTCGAATCAGGGAATGGAGTCACCTCCTAGAGCTGACTCTTTTCTCCGAGCCACTTCTCTTAGAAATCACTTTCCGTCCCTATTAAAGACATTCTTAGGACCGTAGAGGAGTCCTGAAGAATGACTTTTTGGAATTTGGTGATATTCCTAGGAAAAAAAATAACTTAACTACGTAGTAGTGAATGAGCCTGAGGTGAGAAGCAGGGAGAGGAGGTGGGATCAGGGATAGGGAATCCTTGCCCTTCTTTTTTGTCTCTGCATCTGACCCCTGACTTTTCTTCACTGCTCACCAAGGTTTCTTTTGGTATTTTTTTTTTCTTCCTGCTGTTTTGTTTCCTCTCTTTCGCACAGAGATTGGTCCTGATGAATATGCCAGTGGCTGAGGACATGACGGTCCACTTCACCTCCACCCTGATGGCTCTGATCCGGACAGCTCTGGACATTAAGATCGCCAAAGGTGAGCCAGGGATTGAAAACGGGACTCTGGAATAACTCACCCAAGGGGGGCACAAGATGGAGATGTTCGAACTCGGATCCACCTGACAACGCCATGATGTGGAAATCCGCTCTACAGGGTCCCAGTTTCACCTCTGACTCGGTGACTATAATGTTTGTCATCTCTTCCTGGAAAAATGAATAGTTTGATCATCTCTAAGGCTCCTTTCAGCTTTACCAGCCTACAGTCTTCTGGGTCTGGCACATAGTAGGCATTTTAGAAGTCTTTGCTTATTGAGCATAAGAGTTTTGATTCTGTCCTTTCTTCCTTATTGGTCTCTCTGATGCCCCGGAAGGTTCGCAGCTGGAGTTGTAGAGAACAGCACTTTGCTCCTCTCCATGTCTCATGCAGTGACTGAGGAGAGAGAACAGGCTTACTACTTCCAGATGGCCCTCCAGCCTTCCTGCTCTCGCCTGATCCAAAACTCAGGTCACTCAGACCAGGGAGTCAGAGTCACTGGAAGAATTGATGTACATCTCATGAGGCAGGGGAGTCTCTTTATGGCTCTTTTCATTTTTTCCTCTGATGTATTAAGCACTTGGGAGGTGTTTCAAATGAATGAGGAAGCTGCTCTTGGTCTCGGGGCCTCAGATCTCTGTGGCAGGATATCCCTGAGTCACTAAAAAGGAGAGCCAAATTGTGTTCTGCTTCTTCAGCAGAAAGACCTGGTATTACAAGATCCACAGTCACTCAGTGACAGGACTTCCAGTGACAATATGAGGGGCCATGCTGATTCAGCTCCCGCCGCAACCTACTCCCTCAGTCCTTGGTATTTGCGTGTCTGTCCTATTTATTAAAATTTATCTTCTAGGTGGTGCAGACAGACAGCAGCTAGACTCGGAGCTGCAAAAGGAGACCCTGGCCATCTGGCCCCACCTGTCCCAGAAGATGCTAGATCTGCTTGTGCCCATGCCCAAAGGTGCGGGGTCTCCTCCTGGGTTGCATTGTCTCTGTGGGCTCAGCATGCCACAGTCATGTCTTTTGGGGGAACAGGAAGTGACCAAAGAGATAAGGAAAGGGTGCTCTTTTATCCTTAGGAATCCCAGATCCCCCACTTCTTAATCCCTTTTGCATGCACTGAAAACATTTTTTCAGTACAGGTCACTGTAGTTGTGGGTGAAACTTCTTGGGCACAGAGCTCTCTCCTGGTACACGATAGGGCTCAGCAAACCTTCACGTAGTTGGGAATGAGGGTGCTATGACTTAGAGATGGGAATCTAGACCAGTGGAGGTGACACTTTACTCTTATCTTACTCTTTCTCATCAATATCCTTATCCTCAGTGGCAGTGGAAGTTCCCCGAGGGCAGGTCTAGGACCTCGTCACTCTGTATCCCCAGGGTCGGGCACACGTGGCGCTCTCCAGGAATGTGGACTATAGATGGGTGGCGGAGGGAGCAAACCAGCTGCAGAGAGCGGGGAAGCTTGCGAGTGGTCCTCACTCTCTGCCACCTGTCTTCTCCCTGTTCCCTTCCATGCCACCTTTGTGGTTCTAGCCTCAGACCTGACTGTGGGCAAAATCTATGCCGCGATGATGATCATGGACTACTACAAGCAGAGTAAGGTGAAGAAGCAGAGGCAGCAGCTGGAAGAGCAGGTGAGGGTCACTGACAGCGGCCGCAGTGGGGGGACCAGGAAGAGTTACTAGAGGGCCCCTCTAGGGCCAAGCCTGCACCTCCCTGGGGCACAGTGCCCTACAAGTGCTCAGAAGCAGAGGCTAGGGTGTGGGGTCCAGGAACTTTCTAGTGCTGGGGATTAGAAACCCAGGAGATCAGAGGATCAGGCATGATCCTGTCTTACCCAAGTAAATAGGATCCCCAACCCCTGCTGGTAGACCCCATCATCACATGAGTCCTTTTTCCTCCTCCTTGCTTTTAACACAGAAAAATGCACCCATGTTCCAGCGCATGGAGCCCTCATCTCTGCCTCAGGAGATCATTGCTAATGCCAAAGCCCTGCCCTATCTCCAGCAAGACCCTGTTTCAGGCCTGTGAGTATAACCAAGGGCTCCCCAGCTGTCCTTCCTGCTTCTGGTCACCAGCACCATGGTGCAGGCCCAGAAATGCCCAGGAAATAATAGTCTGAGCCAAGTGATCCTTTCTCTGAGCATGAGAAAACCGTATTTTTTATTTTAAAATGGCTATTGAGCAGGGGTAATAGCATGTTCAGTTCTGGGGCCAGCTCAAGGGAGAGCACTGTGAATGGACAAAAGAAGAAGGGCTTGCGTTAGTGCATTCACTCTACAGATAAATTGGGGACTAAGTAAGTTCCCCACATCCATGCGGCTAGTGGGAAGCTGAACTGGAAGTTGTTTGTTCTTCCTAACTCCAGAATATTCCCACTGCGCTGTTATCTCTAATGAAGAAAAGGAACCCTAGAGCAGGCAAAACAAAACAAAACAAAAATACCTCAGGTAAGGAATTTTCCAACTCTTCTGAGTTGCAAACCTTAGTCCCCTCCTTGGTGACTGGTCATACATGATTCCTATAGCAGCCATACCTCATTGTAACCTAAACCTTCTGTACATCAGCAAGCTTGTCCAAGTACCCAAAGGGCAGAAATCTCTCTACCCCAGGCGAGGGAGTTTTTGTGGTTGGGTTTAACCCAATCCTCATCCCCATGGAACCAATAATCACTAAATAACCTCAGTAGTTCTCAGGGGAATGAAATCAGGGCTTGGGGATGAGACCTCTGTCAGAATGCCATTTGGAGTTTCTCACACCATGAATTCCTTTCAGCCTGTGATGCTGGACACCTGTTTTTGAAAAGCATTCATTTCAGAGGTCGCAATCCAGCACATTTGCAAGAGAAGCAAAGGACCAACATAATGACCAAGGCTATTGTTCATTTTTACAGATTATCTGATGTGATAAAGTAGCAAGGTATGGATTCTCCTGTCTGTAGAAAACCAGGAGATGTGTGTGTGGGGTCTGTGCAGGAAGGGGGCATGGCTGGAGCAGTGGAAACTTCTCAGGGGAAGTACAGTGTTTTCCAAGGGCCTTGGTTTAGAAAGAGAGGACACCCCTCCACCTGGATCTCTTCCACCCCAACAATTTGACATATTATCTCCTATCAAAGCATCAGTCCAACTCCTCCCTGTGTTAATTGATTCATTTACTTCTTGATTTGACCAATATTTATTACATTCCCTTATGACAGAAGAGCTGTCTCGGGCACTGGGGAGTTAGCTGTCAACATGATCAAGGCCCCCATGGAGACAAATCTTGAAAAAGAAATTACACACAGGAGGAAGGTTACAATGCAGAAAGGGTAGCCTCGTGTGATACCACGGAAAGGAAGCAACACAGCGGTTCTGGGGTGTAGGGAGGCCTCCCTGTGCAAATAACATTTAAGTGAGACTCAAAGGCATAGTCTTCAAGAGAGGGAAAAGGGTGGGGGGAAGCCTCAGGAAACTGAAAGCCATCAGGAGGGCTGGAGCACAGAGAGCTGGGGTGATAAGCTCCATTGGGGCCAGCACGGGAAGCATAACAGGATACAGGAGTAAGGGTTTATCTGAGGATCATGGAGTTTTACTCATCAGTGTGACATGATCAGACTTGGGCTTTTCAATGATTCTTGAAACCGATGTGGATGAGAGGGGGGCAGTTTGAATGACAGAATTGCTTTCAGTGTGAGACTGCAATTATATGAATTATTAATGACTGTGGCTTGGACTAACAGGATGGAGATGGGGAGAGATGCTCAGACTTGAAATATTATCAGTAGTGAGACTGGATGGGATGTGGTAATTGATTTGCCTCAGGGAGTGAAGGAGAGGGGGATAAAAGATGACCCACAAGTTTCCAGCATAAGTTTTTTCTTTTTTAAGATTTTATTTATTTAACAGATAGATCACAAGCAGGCAGAGAGAGGGGGGGGAAGCAGGCTCCCTGCTGAGCAGAGAGCCTGATGTGGGGCTCGATCCCAGGACCCTGAGATCGTGACCTGAGCTGAAGGCAGAGGCTTAACCCACTGAGCCACCCAGGCGCCCCCCCAGCATGTCTTTCTCTCGGTGGATGTTGGCACATTTCCCGAGAGAGGGCAGCGGTGGAGCATCCGGCCGGGTCCTCAGGACCTTCTGCCTTCGCTGAGCTTACACCTGGTGGAAAGCCAGTCCCGAAATGGAGTTATTGGAAAGAAGAAAAGTGATTTTCGGTGATGTGTCCTAGGAAGAAAAGCGTGTGGCATAATCTGAGTCCACCTCTGTTCGGGGGGGGGGGGGGGGGAGCTTGGGGGGAGGGTGGAGGGAGATATCAGAGAGCATTTTCTGAACAAAGTGAGTTTTGAAGGATGAATTCAAAATAACGTGAAAAAAGTTTGCAGAGGGCAGGGGAGTTGGAGAAAAGCATTCTGCCCTCTGGGAACAGCTCGTATTGACATCTTGAGGCACAGAGAGGCCAGGCGGGTCCATTCAGTGAACTAAGAGCGTCCAGTGTGTCTGAAATTCAGGGGCAGGAGGTAAAGGACACGAGAAAGCAGGCAGAGCAAGGACTAGCTCAGGAGAGGCCGAGTTCCAGACTTGATCCTAACAGAATCCAGACGCGGTTTTTCAAGGAGGAAGTCACTCTCGCTTCAAGTTACTCAACTCCTGGAGGTTGTTTGGCCATCCCAAGGGTCCTCAGTCTCTATTGGGGATTCTTTGGTTACTGAGAGAGCAGTGTCTGTCTTGCCCCCAGTGGTCCTCAGGAGAAGGCACACTGAGGAAGAGAACTGACATGAAAGCAGGTCATTTAAATATCAGGTTGCTCTGTAGCAGCTGTGAAAATTCAGCAAACGTCCTCCTGGCAGCAAGGGGACAGGTGGGGTGACTCTCTGCTCTTCAGATCTCTCCCTGTGATCCCAGTCAAGGTAAGATTGTGCCTATGGATTATTTGTAAGTAAATCTGTTCATGCCTCAGATTTTCTAGCGGATGCATTCATGAGTACAGGACGCTCAGCTATGAACTGTCCGTCCTTGGAGCACGAGATGGTGCCCCAACCCTCCCTTCCAGCTCCACCATCACTGAGAGCTATGGCCCTGTCCACAGCCACTGTCCCTCTGCTCACCCTCAGGAAGCGTACTCTGCATTCCTGAGTAGGTCAGAGGGCACCTCTTAATGTGCTAATAGCCCTGAAGGGCAGCAACAGGCATCGTCTCAGGAGAGAGTGGCTACCTCTTTTTCTCCTAACCAGCCCCATGGATGCCATTGGCTAAGAGCATCCGCCGGTACCCAACAGTGGTTTAAACTGGGATAGCTCACCATAGCTTTCATTCAGAGGCCTCTTACCTCATCACCATTTAAGTATCTTCCTCCATAACAATCAAACCAGAAGTGACCAGCTCTTCCCCACCACCTCTGAGATCATTCCACCCAGTTCATAAACCAACAGACATAGTGTCTGGCACAGAGTTGTCCTTCAATAGATGTTCATGGCATTGAATTGTTTAGTTTGGCCAAAGATGTTGGCACAATAAAACCATATTTCTACTGAGACGAGGAAATTTTTTAAAAGACCATGACTGCTTAATATTTAAACAAACTGTTCACTGTTTAAACTACAGTATATTTTTTTTCTGCTGAAGCGAGAAACTGAGCAGAAACAGGTTTGTCATCAAGCATTGGTCTTCCATATGGCTGAGTGTGACAAATAATATCGTTTGTCACAGAAAGGCTAGTCACCAGCAGAATGATGAATGGTTCCAAATGCAGGTTGAAAACAGTGCTTCTCCTTTCCAATGCCTTTTTTTTTTTTTTTTTAACGTTTTTATTCTAAGGTCCAGTCCTCTGTCAGTCACCAGCCTCACACCCAGCCAATACTGACGGGTGTTGCCCTTGCCGGAAAGGAAGTCCTGTCTGGGGTGGGAATGAGTACTGGTTGCTATGACAGGACTTTTCCTTTCTCTCATGTACACGTTACTTCTTACTTTGCCGTTGCTTTTCAGGAGTGGCCGTAGTGGATACCCTTCGATGAGTCCGCTCTCCCCCCAGGAAATATTCCAGTTGGCTTGTATGGACCCAGCCGATGATGGACAGTTCCAGGAACAGCAGTCTCTGGTGAATGAATGAGTTACATGACCTCAAAATTAGTTCCTTAGTTTCCTGATCCCTCCCACTTTCATTTCCAAATCTTATTTCATAGCTATGGTTTATCAGGAAAACCCTTTCCGATCGTCCTGCCAGTTACCTGCTGTCTCTCCTTTCCTGGCTAAATTTCTCATGTTCTCTGCAGCTTTTAACAGTCCCAGAGACCCCCTTACCTGCTGCAGGAACTTAGATCGCTTCAGGCCAAAACTTCTTAATTTATGCCTGTAAGCAGCAAATGTACAAACAAGAGTCACAAAATCTTGTCTTTGGGATGGAGCCTTAGGATGAGCCATCAGAATGAGTGGCATCCAATGGGTAGCTTAGTGTACCTACGTATATTTCTGGGAAGACAGGATTGCCCTATGGTGGCCCTCTGGCGAAGCCCACCTCCTGGGTAACTCAGGGGAGCGTATGTGACTGTGATGAGCTGTCAGCCAAGAGTTAGAGAAGAACCTCTTATCTCTTTTCTGTGTGTCCCTTTTGGTCACAATTCTGTAAATCAAGTACATATTAAGAGGTTCTTAAAATCCCTCCCCTGAGCCTAGGGTTTTTCATTAGCATAAATGGTAAGATTCCTGAGAAACCTGCTGAATCAAGTTTAAGCTTGGGGGCGGGGTGGGGCACATTGACCTTTAACTTTTGCTAATACAAAGCTAAAACAGCTTTGTGTTTTGATTCCCAATGATAATAGACTTTACCGTTATCCTTAGTTCAGGAGTCCTGAGATCAAGGTCACTCCTGAGCTTACAGTTAAAGCCTGGAAAGAAAAAGAAAAAACTCAACATTTACGAAAGTCCATATAGACAGCTTATCCTAAGCTCCATGTCATTGGATTATAATTCATCTGTTTTTGTTTTTTTTTTTCTCTCTGCTTCTCTCCTCACCCCCTCCACTGCTACCGTGCACCCCAGATCCACCCTGGATGGATGATGTGGGTGGAGTGTGGGACTGGCCTGTTTATGCAGTGCATGTCTGATGGTATAGGTACCTTAGAGGGGGGCAAAACCCTCGGGTAGATCAAATGGGTGATTCAGTCTCCTGTGACTACTGAGACAGGGAATTCTGTGTAGATGTTTGGGAGATGGCTAGACCAAACCCTCCCAGTGTGTGAGTACCTTGGGCATTCTTGGTAAGGTGGGCAGGAATCCTTAGACTAATTTCCTGCCTTCCTTTAGGAGGGACTTAGCACCATGGACTAATTGGTACAGATCATTTGATTCTTAAAAGTGCCTCTCATCATTTTACAGCTTGTCTGCCTGATGATGCGTCTGGCTGGGAAAAATCTCAATAATGTGTCCTTTCTTTCACAGGGAGGCTTTATTACATCATTATTTCTGGGGGTTCCCCAAGGCTGAGCCGTAGTGCCAGGACTTTTTGGATCTGTGTTCATCTCATTGTCAGTACTGGTGTCTGTAATTCAGGTGTCAGCCCGTGCCACACACTCACCACTGTGTACTCCTGCCCATCCCTTGGGGCCCCCCTGCTCCACATCCCGAGGCGTGGCCATGATTCGTGCGTGTGTCTTATCCCACCTCTCACACCCCACACACTGCAGTGTTGTTGCCACGTCTGTTTGAAGTCGGACCTGTGTGCTTTATAAAGCGTGTACAGCAGACACTATAATTTCCTCAAGCGCACGTATCATATCCAAGGAGGGCAGTCCTCCCCCTCACACCAGAAACCACCCAGCCAAATGGTCTTGGAGGCTGAACAGGTACCCTTCCCTTCAGCAGTGCCCTATTTAAACAACTAGATTTGAGGGTGTCATTCTCTAAATATAAAATAGATTTTTCTTTCTGGTAAGATGATTTTCTGGTAAAGTCTCCAGATGTCCAGGATATTTCTAGGTCTCTTTGGTGGCCCATGTAAACATTTCTAAGGCGACTCTACCCTTTAGGCAGGGACAGTAGCTATCTGTACGGATCACGTATGTTTGCCAAACTAACGTTCTTTAACCAGGAAAATCACCTAAAAGAGCTGACCCCTTAGAAAGTTCCAATCCAACCTTCTAGAGTGGCATAGCCCAGAATAACAGCCACTACCCACATGTGACCATTGAGCACTTGGAAAATACAGGCCCTGTCAAAGACATGGTGGTGTCAAAAAGAACATGAAATATCCCAAGTTTTAGATTGATTACATGTTGACGTGAAAATATTTGGATATATTGGGCTAAATAAGATATATTAAATTTGATGATTTTTTAAACTTTTTAAAATGTAGACACTAGGAAATCTAAAATTACAGAGGCACTTTGCATACTATTTTTATTAGACTGTATTAGTCAAGAGCATCCCTGACAAATGGCCATCTATCACATTTTTTGAATGGTTTCAATCAGAAAGAAAGTTCTCAGCTAATTAAATCATGTGTCTTAAGGTTTTAGATGACATATTTGACACCAGAAATTGGTGACTTTTCCATAGAATAGTGATTTCTTTGCTTCCTCCAATTAAAAGAATAAGCCTAACAAACACTGCCAACTTTCAGAGAGTAAACGTCACATATCTAAGAAGTATTATGGCTGATAATGTTTTACAAAGCTATAAAATCTGAAGCATTGCTTAGTGGTAAGGTAAGAGGATACTTGTCTAGAAAAGGTAATCTTTACCTTTTGGTCCCCAGTAGAGCTCTGTTTGGGATATCTGGTATACCACATGTGCACACAAAAATGCACACATATATACCCATCCAACTGAGACCTTAAAGATGCAAGTCTCTCTTCCAAAAGCCATTCTTGTTATGGAGGAGGCAGAATCATCCGCTGGAGGTGAGAAGCAATGAGATGGAACCAAGTCCCACAAGCTTGGCTGTGTGTTTATTTCCAGGAGCCAGAGGTTAGTGAATTAAAAAGCGTGCAGTCCTCTAACCATGGCATCTACCTTCCTTCGGACACCCAGGAGCATACGGGATCTGGGAGGGCATCCTCTATGCCACGCCTGACTGTGGATCCCCAGGTAAAAAGCTATCACCACCTACCATGTGTAGTGGCATCCTGGACTGTATTGAAGTGGTGGGTTATGAAAAATCATCTGATACTTTCAGGTGAGCCCTCAGCTAGTCCCCATCCTTTCCGTATAAGCAAAATCTGGCTCGTGGGCCTTCTGTTTAGAGCCCGTCCCTCTGCGATGTGTTTTTAGTGAAGTCCTAACCATAAAAGTCTAGCCAGCAAAACAGTGTGATTCCTTCCGGATGGGCTCAACATTCTCAATAAGACTCAACCAGCCATGCAAGAAATATTTTCCAGGATTTTCCCTGTGGTTTCCGCCTCCCCTTTCCACCTTTCTTGGCTTCCCCAGCACATATGCAATTACTTACACACAGCTCTGTGTCAGGACCGTCTGTCCTAACCAGTGCAGGCCACGCCTCATTTCTTTGTCTGTTTTCCTGGCTTCTTTTTTCTGTCTGTCTGTCTTACATCAAGTTTTGACAGAGACAGGAAGTTTTTGTGGATCTGTTTTAACATCTGTGGCAAATCAAAATGCCAGCATTTAGGGTGGGGCTGGGGGTCAGAGGGGATGGATGATAGACAGCAATGCATTCGGAGATGCCTCCCAGCTGCATGCTCTCCTGAGCTCCTGGGCTACATGGCACAGTCTTCCCTGTTGAGAGCAACAGATAATAGGCAAAGTTATGCTTCTTTCATGGTGCAGACTTCGTGATCAGTTCCCTCACATATTTCAAAGTGGCTCAAGGTTCACTGCAGATCCTGGCTGGGTCACTATGGTAGAGGACTCTAGGGGAAGCTTGCACTGTACACTTAGCTGCTGGCTTTCCTGAGCATGAAAAAAAGGCCCTGGATAAGTCCAGTTAACATAGCATAGGACACTTGCCACCAGCTAAGGTCCGAGCAAAAGGGATTCAAGGAAGGTTACAGTTTGCAATCTTCAACAATCTCTATCTCACTTCTTCCTTACTTTTAGACATTTTCCATAATTAATCAGATTTTATGTTCCTCCGGGGGCTCCTGTTTCCAGGTGGTGACAGATCCCAGCTCCATGAGACGTTCATTTTCTACAATTCGGGATAAGCGTTCAAATTCCTCATGGCTGGAGGAATTCTCCATGGAGAGAAGCAGTGAAAACACCTACAAGTCGCGTCGTCGGAGTTACCACTCCTCGCTGAGGCTGTCAGCTCATCGCCTGAATTCTGACTCAGGTGAGGGGGTCTTCCCTCTTCACCTCTTTTCTGGTTCTTGCGCTGATGAGCAGTTCTAACACAAACTGAAAATCACTGGAACAGCATTCAGATAAGAATGCAGGTGGAGGAAAGCAAGGGAAGAAAGAACACTCGGGGCGCCTGGGTGGTTCAGTGGGTTAAAGCCTCTGCCTTCGGCTCACGTCATGATCTCAGGGTCCTGGGATCAAGCACCACATTGGGTTCTCTGCTCAGCAGCGAGCCTGCCTCTCGGCCTACTTGTGATCTCTCTCTGTCAAATAAATAAAATCTTTAAAAAAAAAAAGACTTGTCATCGGAAAGCATTCGCTATCTAACTTATCCTAGAACAGAGTCTTGTATATTCATCATAAAGGCTGAAATTTCTTTCTTTCAGAGTAGGATTATAGAAATCATGAAAATGTATAGAACTGTTGAATCAATTCTGTGGTACATCTGAAACGAATATAACCTTGTATTTTAATTATACTTCAATGATTTAAAAAACTGAGATTTTTCAAATGACCCTGCAAAAGCACTGCAGTTCCTTAGGGAGTTTTTTTTTTTTTTTTTTTTTGTTTTTTTTTTTTAAGATCTTATTTGACAGAGATAGCACAAGTAGGCAGAGTGGTGGGCTGAGGGAGAAGGCCGTCCTCCGAGGATCATGACGTGAGCCGAAGGCAGCCGCTTAACCAACTTAGCCCCCCAGGTGCCCCGCCTTAGGGGGGTCTCTAACACATTCCTGGCAAGGGCTGGGCTCTTACTTCCAACTCTGCTTCAACCCCAATAGTGCTACCTGGAATTTTTTTGAGGTTTTTGAGTTTTGTTTGTTTGTTTGTTTGTTTAAGGAAAAGGGTCATCCTGATAGGATTTGAAGCATTCTTATGATTTTCTAATGGTTTCTATTTTACAAGGTGAGGAAACAGATCAAAAAGCAGTGACATGCCTATATCACAGGATACATATATATGCAATACATGGCAGAAATGGGACCAGACATCCTCAATGGGACTGAACCCTTTGACCTCCATCCCTTTACTGATGCCATCTTCCTTCCCCCTCCCCCAAAAGTTACGCACGCATGTTTAGGACATAGAATCTTTGTCAACAAGATGGCCCATTCTCTATATTGATTGTTTCTAGCATAAACAGAAGCAGAAGAGAACCAAGTGCATCCTTTGGCATATATACCTTTCTAATGGCAACTTGCGTACTTTCCTCTTCACAAAAGGGAATCACCTGTTGACATGCCTGGAGAAGCTAGGATTCCTCAGCTGCCCAGTCTGACCCAGGCCACATGACATCTCTTCCATGTTCAGAGGCCAGTATGGGTAGAGTTGTGATCAGGTGCTTTTGTCATCTCTCCCAGGCCACAAGTCTGACACCCACCGCTCAGGGGGCAGAGAGCGGGGACGGTCGAAAGAGCGAAAGCATCTTCTCTCTCCCGATGTCTCCCGCTGCAACTCAGAGGAACGAGGGACCCAAGCCGACTGGGAGTCCCCAGAGCGCCAGCAGTCCAGGTCTCCCAGTGAGGGCAGGTCACAGACCCCCAACAGACCGGTGAGTATGGACAGGAAGTGGAGGCCCTGTAGAAGGACAGGGAGGGGTGGTCTGTTAACATTAAGTACAAAATGTGGGCATCTGGCACCCACACAGACCTTGGTTTCACGGGGAAATATACCCATTGTGCATGGAAAGTAGCTGCTTCCTGCTTGTAAACTCACAAAGGATATGAATTCACAGGAAACCATATAGTTCCCCCAAGAAAGACAATAGTATCTAGAGGTCATTCCATCTTAGTCCTCAAAAACCAAAGTCACCAGTTCACCAGCGCCTCAGCCAGATTTAGGAGAAAAGGATCACTTTTAGCCAGAAAAGTTTCTTTGACCAGTTGCGTGACCCTTAGCCCCAGTTCCAGTGGTGATTCATCTCTCAGCGCAGGATTTATCATTTGGATCAGTTCAACCTCATTGACCTAGCTTCCAGCCATCCCAAGAAGACCCCCTTCTCCTTCCAGCCCCTGCCTAAGAAATCACTACCAGAGCTATGTGAAAACATTGCCTCGACATGCTTTCCTCCTCCCTCCCCAGCCTGAACTCTCATCAAGGCTTGGGAGTCCAGCTGGGAGACCCCCTCACCAAGCAGTGAGCAGAGGGGACGAGGAGGGTTCTACCACAGACTTTAGACTTTAGAAGCAGTTGAGAAGTTTCTTCTAGAGCAGTGGCAAATTTTAGTGAACAGAATCACAAAAGCTTGTTTTAACTGCATATTCTCGACCTAGAGGGCTCTTCTTCAGTAGTGAGACCAGCTAGAAAGGGAAAAGCAGAAATCTGCCATCGAAAGGACCCCTCCTTCCCCAGGATCTTCTGAGTGGGTGGTTCCTAGGTCACACATACCTTGAGAAACACTTTCCAGAAAGTTTGGTTACCAGCGCTGGGCTTAGGGACCCTTGGGTCCAGGTAAGCAGGTCAAGCCCAGACCTGCCAAGCCTGCTGCTGCAGTTGACGTTCGCATGCCCTGGTCTCCACGGTGGAGACTCCTCTGTCTCCTTCCATCCCTCCTTCCTAAGTGGAGGGGACCCCAGCTCAGTCCTCCCTCTCCCAGGCTCCAAGGGCCCTCAGGCAGGAGGCTTAGGGCCCTTAAGAGGACCCCAGGTGGGGACCAGGCTGGGCACTAACCTGCCATATCTGTTCCACCCCGCAGGGCACAGGTTCCCTGAGTGAAAGCTCTATCCCCTCTGTCTCTGACACCAGCACCCCAAGAAGAAGTCGCCGGCAGCTCCCACCGGTCCCCCCCAAGCCTCGGCCCCTCCTCTCCTACAGCTCCCTTCTGCGCCACACCGGGAGCATCTCTCCGCCAGCGGACGGGAGCGAGGGCGGCTCCCCGCTGGCCTCGCAGGCGCTGGAGAGCACGGAGGCCAGCCTGGTGGAGTCTTCCAGCTGCCGGCACACCCCGCAGGGCCAGCACCCCTCCCCACAGCGCTACATCTCCGAGCCCTACCTGGCCCTGCACGAAGACTCCCACGCCTCGGACTGCGGTGAGGAGGAGACGCTCACCTTCGAAGCCGCCGTGGCCACCAGCCTGGGCCGCTCCAACACCATTGGCTCCGCACCGCCACTGCGGCACAGCTGGCAGATGCCCAACGGGCACTATAGGCGGCGGCGGCGTGGGGGGCCCGGGCCGGGCGTCATGTGTGGGGCTGTCAGCGACCTCCTGAGTGACACGGAAGAAGACGACAAGTGCTAGAGGCTGCTCCCCCCTCCGATGCATGCTCTTCTCTCACCCGGAGAAAACCAAGACCGAGTTGGGAAGCCAGTGCTGCCCGGGGGGGAGGAAGAGGGAGGAGGAAGACAGAAGGACACCATGCATCATCAGCCAAGAAGAACGGAAGGGACAGAAGGAAAACCCGTGGGACCCGCCAAATTGCTTTACTTCCCTGTGCAAGATGGGCCCTGCCCGAAGTTCTGCCTCACTGCTGGGGAAAGGAAATTCCAGAATGTGCTGGGGGGTCTTCCTGTGGCAGGAGGGACAAGAGGATGGCTTTGCTTGCCCTTGCCCCTTCCCACTTTGCTGTCAGCCTTGGAGGGATGGAGCCGGCCCGTGTCTACACCCATTGCCCTGAAAAGCCTGGAAAACTTCTGGCTCTTCGCTGGGGAGTCATGGAGACCCCAGGAGTGGGATCCCCTCCCTCAGCAGCTCCTGCTGCTTGGCCAGCACCACTGCCATGGGGGGCAACCACACTAGCATCTCACGCACTCCCCCCTCGGGCTCGCTTCTGCCAGAGCAGCGCAGGCTAAGTTCCGGAGCAGTGGACCAAGGGTCGGAGGCTGGGAGGGAAAAGC
This sequence comes from Lontra canadensis, assembly GCF_010015895.1. NCBI lineage: Eukaryota > Metazoa > Chordata > Mammalia > Carnivora > Mustelidae > Lontra > Lontra canadensis. The sequence continues at coordinate 6,162,095 of NW_022631018.1, read as the reverse complement.
TGACGTGGAAGATGGGGTCAGGGTGCTGTGGCAGCAGCAGCAGCAAGGGCTGGTCTGGGTGAGCAAAGCCATAGTCCAGCAGCCCAGACCCTGGGATCGAGGCTCAAAGAGATGGAGGGATGAGGGCTGCTGGGAGGGACAGCGCTGTCTCTGAGGTCTGTAGGCTACTCAGTAGGTGCGGTGTTAGGACAGGCCAGGGAGGTCCCTCGGGCGTCGCTGAGGTGCCCGAGGCTCCAGGAAGGGGATATTTTAAAAGCATTTAACAACGCCTGTGGCCAGAGCACCTGCCAGTGGGAGTGGAAGTCCAAGCTTTCTGCTGGAGCCCCGTGCTCTGCCAGGCCTTAGCCCTGCCAGTGCTGGTCACAAGGGATCCCTGAGGGTGGGGGAAGTGCAGTGGGGGCACTTAAGCAAGGCAGATCCTGTTTTCCAACCAGCAGAGAAGGATGTGGAACAGTCCTCTAGCTGTATCAGCACATAGGGCCGAATGTCAACCTTAGACGCTGGTCCAGGAGGCAGCGGGCCTTTCTGCCAGGCAGCAAGGCCCCGAGCCAGAGGTCCAGCCTTCCCTGCCCCTCCCACCCCGGAAAAGGCAGCACACAGGCACCCAAGGTGGGCCTTACGTCACCTAGTAGAGACTTCTAGAGAGGAAAGGCAGGCACATCGAAATGTGAAACTTCCATGAGAAAGTCAGTCTGAGTGTACGGAGGACCTCCTGACAGCAGGGACCCCTCCCCGCAGCTAGTTTAAGTGAAGGTCAGTTCGTCCTGAGACTTTGAAGGTGATTAGTAAATATACCTCAGCTGAGACCTGGGCTGCTCCTCCCAGCAACATAGACTCTGATGGGGCCTCATCGCCCAATGTCCTGAGCCCAGGGTCCCCGGGGCGCTGAGTATTTCCAGAGACCCGGACTAGGCTTTTCCTCTTCCCAGAGTAAGAGCTGGGCAGAAGACAGCCTGAGGCCGCTGTGTCATTCTTCACCCCCCAAACTCAGAAGCACGGACAAAGAGCCTTTCTTGGCTAATCCGTCCTCGTCTTGTATAGATTGTCCATTTGGGGAGGCACGCCACTCCCTCTAGCTGGTGGAAAGGTACCAACCCCTCACCTTCGTCCCTGGGTCTCCTCCAAGTGGCTGGAAGGACCCGCTGGAGAAAGGTGCCAGGCAGGCCTTCCCCTTCACAGCCCTGAGCAGGCCCCAGCCCGGGCCTGAGATCACCATGACGAAACCCTCTCTCTGTTCTCCTCCAACCACGACAGACTTCTCCTCTGGGCAATGAGAAGGGAGTGGCTGTTATTTTTCTTAGAAGGAGCCTCTTTTTACTTCTGAAGTTTTGGGTTTGTTTTGGTCAAAAATAGAACCAAGGCATAGTTGCATCAACCCTGAAAAGCCAAATCTAACTGTGGGGCTGCAGAATCATCGCTCATGGCCCGGCCTTCTCTTCTAGATATGGATGGAGGTTCGGGCCCCACAGGCAGCCCCCACAGCAAACTGGTCTCAGGGCAGGAGAAGACAGAGGCAGGACAGCAGCCTCCTCCTCTCAGACCTTCTGTTCATTCACTGCCCTCTCCCGCTCACCATGTGCCCGCGACTATGGGCTGGACCGGCATGTCCTTTACATAAGACTCAGATGCTGGGCCTTGTGTTGTTTTAAAGGTTTCCTCTGACCAGTGTCATTTCATGCCAAAGTGCGGCAGTGGGCTGTTTTCTGTGCACAGAATTGTTTTCCTCCCCCCTCAGAAATGCAGCTTTCCCTAGGGACAGGCCTACACCAGGACAGCCGCTCAGAGTCAGCCAGCCTATTGCCCTGTGGGTGAGAACAGGAACGGAAGGGATCTCTTCACGCTGTCTCAACAGGAGGAGGCATTTAGCCTGGCAGAGCAAGGACCAGAAATGGGATTTGCCTATAAACCACATTATGAACACTAAATTCACTGTGCCAGGAACCCTTCCTGGACCCCTGAGCTCCTTAAATTCCTGTACACAAGAGCCCGGGGGTCTCAGATGCCATGGTGTGCAGCCCTGCAGAGACAGTCCCCCTGGCCAACTGCTGGGGTGTTTCTAGAACCAGTGAACTTAGGAACCCTCACTGAATTTCCCCTGACCAAGAAACTGGGTTTCTTTTCCCTTAGCCTGCATTTACTGTTCTAGTAAGACCAAAAAATAAAAGGCAGTTTTCTGTTACATCACGGAACTCAGTATCCTAATCTTCTGTTTCCTTCCACCTCTTAATAAAGCTGACCTTTCCCTTTCCCTCTAATAGCTGACCAGGACATCTTTTCCTACGTGTCAGATGCTGCCTCTTCTCTCTCCCTTGAAAAGAGACCCCCTGAGATCTGAAAACCCGTGCTTCTCTTTGGATTAGAAAGTATGGCAGCATCTCGAGAAATGCCAAGCAAAATGGAAACCGTTAGAGATACACAGTATGCTCAAACTTGAATACCACAGGTCCGCTCAGAAGAATGGTTAGCTCTATAGCCAGCTTCCTTTGCTAATGTTAAGTCTTTGGCATCCCCTCCAAAGAGGGAGGGATGGGGGGGAAAAGAGGAGGATGAAAAGAAACCAAGGTAGAGAGAAGTTTTAACTAGGTCTCTGTTTAGATACTCCTCTCTTCACTTCCAGGCTTCCGGTATCGCCCTCTCTCAATCCCCATGAGGGCAGAGTGCCAGCAGGCTTTCAGACACAGGGGTAGAGCTCTAGGCCAAGAGACTCTGTGAGCCAAAGTCAGGATAGAATTATTTGCACTATGAAGAGATGGTACCTTTGAGCATCCTCCCCACCTTCTGCCCCACCAGGGTTGACATAAGCCATGAACACGACTCCCCAAAATGGGTCTGTCTACTCTTCTAGCTGAAGAATATTTCTACTCTGGGCTTCACTTCCCCCCACTTGGCATCCCTATGGGGTACTGAGATCATTGATAACATTTCTCTGAAGCTGAAATCCAGATGTTCTGGATTAGACCCTCTCTTGACTCTGGGACCACAAAAAGCCCCATATTCCACCATTCAGCCAATGTCTGTTTTCCATACACACACCCATCTCTCCTCTGGCCTTTGTGATGAGCCTCAGTGTCTCCTGCCTTCTGTTCTCTCATCCCAGCCCTTGTTTTGCTGCATGGTATCATTGACTTACCTCCTGAGATGTTTTAAATCCACCCAGTCCAAGCTTATTTGCTGATCTGCCTGCCTCTGCTGGTAGGGAACACATCATTCTCTTAAAAATAGCTGGGAACTCACTAGGTAATATCCACAAAGTGATCTGAAACAGTATCAGGTGAAGTACTATCTCAGTGAGTGGGGCGTAGGAAATGTCTGCATACTCAGTGAAAGCCCACTTCAGGGGAATTAGGTCTCTCCTGGCTAAATGCAACAGAATTTAATAATTGTGGTTTTTTAAAAGAAAGTTCCCAGTTTTCCATTACATCCTATTTCCGAAGCCTGATCTGGGTGTCTCGTTTTTGGACAGAGTATTTGTTCAGTGGGTTGAGCCAGGAGTAAGCCGAGGTTCTTTAATTTCTCAGCCTAGCTATAATAAATACGATGAGGTTGTATTACAAAAAGGCATATGTGTAATAGGCAGGAAGCCAATGATCATCTACTTTGCTGGGATTTTGTGAGACTTGAAGGTTAAGGAATTTTCACCCTATTTTTATCATTTGCGTGTTTGCTATGTTTTGAGCCCCTCAAAGGCCTGGTGCCAGTGTGCACAAAGAGTCCTGGTGAGGAGAGGCATTTCCATGCCCTTGGCTAGCCTCTTCCTCACCAGATTCTCCCTTCCTGTCCATTCTTCCTTCCTGGATTCCCAGACACCGACCCCTGTCCAAGAGGTGCAGGTGAGGCAAGAAAAAAGAGAGAAGTGGGCCCCCTGCACGTGGCCAGTCAGAGCATGATGGGTTAACTCCAGACAGGGTCCCCCTGAGGAACCAGGTCTAGGTTTGGCTAAAGAGCTCTCCACACAGAGACTCTTATTTTAACAAAAGCCACACAGAATTAACTCAGGACGTAGGACCTAACCTTGGCATGATGTGATCAGAAGAGAGGCTACCTTAATGAGCACTGCCTGTACCCACAGCTCTTTCTGACTTTTGTTTTTTCTTTGGTGAACCGCCTGTGGACTGTAGCCTTTTACTCTAACAGAGGTCCAGCTGCTGGCTGTGCTGGTTGGAGCCCTGGGCTCAGCTGCAGACATGCTGGGGTGATCTGTCAGTCATCACGGGCTGTCAGTCAGTCAGTCAGTCAGAACACAGACATATCACTGGGGTGGGATTGGGATAGGGGTGTGACAAAAGACTAGGAATAGAAAACGCTGTCTTTGGATTCTGATAGCTGTATATTTCTTCCCTTAAATCCTTTCTGCTTTGACCCTCTGAGGTTAGGCATCCTGGAGAAATCACGCCAAGCCAAAGATAACAGATTCATAGATTGTCCCTACCAACACAAAGGGCCTGGATAGCTTCCCTTAACAAAACTCAAGTCAGTTGGTTGAGAAATTTGAATGAGACTCACAGCAGAAGCAAGTGGACAGCTGGGCTATCTCCAAACTGCCCTTCTATTTTGGTCATCATTTTCCTTCCAATCTCTTCCATTGGGCTAAAATAAAGAAATAAATAATTAAGACTTTTTTAAATGGGTGTGGGGTGGCCCTAGCAACTCAACCTTCTAAATGCAAAAATATTTTATAATAAGCCATGCCACTATGTAAATACAGGATTGAGGTTCGAATTCTTATTTCTGGGGGTGTGAAAGAGTTGAGAAGATCTGATTTTTAAAAAATGGTAAGGGGAATCTGTTTATTTTTATTTGTGATCTTTTTGTTTGGATGTTTTTGTAACAGACCCACTCTAAAATAGCAATGAAGGATAAATGTGTGCTCTGCAGTGTTACTGAATCACCTTCTAATTAATTTTCATCAAAATTAATCTATTTGAGCCAAAAATCTGACATGATATGGTAACAATTCCATCTTCTCTCTCTGGTAGTTTTTGGTTTGTTTTTTTTTTGTTTTGTTTTGTTTTTTGGTTTTGTCTCTCTTCTTCTAAGTCAGCCTCTGTCTCTTGTTTCTAAGGACTTAAAATATAACTTAGATTAACAAAACTTCAGTGAAAGCCAAGGAAATAATAGAATGGGTATAGATTTTTTTCTGGGTATCTTTAACCAATAAATACAAAGTTTATGTCTCAAGAAGATATCATTTTTAAGAGCGTGGTGATCTGGTAACTAAAAATCACTGGGAGTCAAAAATAATTCTATCCCAGGCTTCGGTACTTGTGCCTTCGGCAAGGTATTACATCTGCGTGCTTTATTTCCCTTATTAGGAAAACTGAAATACTAATGCTTGGCTAATTCATGGGTGTGTCAAGTGTTTGTAAATCAATGAGTATCACATCATTTAACGTACTTAGACTCCACAAATCAACTTAGAAAGATCTCCTCTCCTTATATCCCACTAAGGACCTATGAAATTCTTGGCATTGCTATACACATTCCATTTTGGGGGAGAAACTTCATGTCTAATGGAACCTGAATCCCAGATATGCTTTAATTTCACCTGCTATTGTTCCCATTTTCCCTTCCGCTTCTTTTTTGCTCTCTAATTAAAAAAAGATCAAGACTTTTTTTTTTTTCTTAAATGCAGGAATGAAGTTGAGTTTTCATGATCAAAGCTTCTGGTATCTTCTTTTTGGGGACACTTAAGCCAGTCTTAGATCAAATAACCATTCTCTAATGCTTGGGATCCCCACGAAGACCTCTTTCCCACCCCAGCATTGAAACAGGAGTCTTTTCTGTCTCTCTTTGCTCTACCAGTTTGTCAGAAAGAAAGGATCGCTCTCTCCATTCTGGAACCAGATCTGTAGAATCTGTACCAGGTACTACCACTTCCTCCTCAGTTCACTCACAGGTGGGCCCCCAAATTGAAAGGGGACTAAATCACAGCTGCCAAATCCGAATTTGACCTTATCTGGTGACTCAATTTTCTTTACAGTAGTCTGATTTCCTATAGTGATGGCCTGTACCACACAGGAACCTACTGCCCAAGGGATGTCTTTTAGAAATCCATATAAGGGATGTGCAGGAAAAACACTCCAAATTTTCAAAGTGCCATTAAACCAATTAAAAAAAAATAAGGGTAATACGAAATGAGGGCTAAACAATGTAATCTAACTGCCAATTAAAGTATACAGTAGTTCTGGTCTTAGCTACATTTGATATGGAATTATATCACATTAAGCAGATCCCAGCAGATTTAGTAAAAACATAGGCATTCAATTTTAACGGCTACCAATGTGGATATATACTTAGCCTGCAGGCCAAACTTCAATCAGTGTTTTTCTATCCTGGTGTTTTGTGAACAAGCCAAAATTTATACAAAGCCACCCTAAGTGCTGCAATTACAGAGGAACCCCCCTCTTGGTGATATCAGAGAACAGTCCAATTCCACTCAAATTGAGTCCAAAATTTGGAATTCGTCCAGAAAAACAAATGGAGGAGAAAAATCTGATGCACCAAGTCGACTTGGCATTTTTGTAGCTGGGACAATGTGGGCAGAGGCTAGGAAGACAAGCTATAGAACAAAGACAAAGTTGAGGTGGAAAACATCAGCTAGTCCCAGGAAACAAAGCTCTATGACTTGAGATAGTCTCTTACACTAGATCATGGCTATACTTGTTAGCATGTTACTGGATTCAGAACAGTTCTTCCTGCTAACCTCACCAAAGGCAGTGGATTTGAAGGCTTCAGAGGATTAATAGAGCCCTGAACAAATTTTCCAGACCTGGGAGATGGAGAGAAAAGAGGTTCATGCTTTAAAGCAGCCTGAAGACAATCTCTGTGACTCTAGCAACTCTTCAATATAGTAGTGCCAATAGTGGAGAGATTTCACTGGTCTTCCTGGTAGTACAAGTGCCACGGGAGGGGAGAGGGTGGTGAGTGGGACAGACGATGAGCTTTATCAGGATGAGATTTCAAACTATGAAGGGTGCACCGGTACTAGTCTCAAAGGATATCATTGCAAAAGTGTAGACCAACGGGTGTCCAGGCCATGCCCTCTGTCCTTTGGGACCTAAGGTCAGGCCATTCCCACCTTGATTTTACTCTTAGAGGAGGAGCTTGTAAGATGGGGTCAAGAGGGAAATTGGGTGATCTGCCTTAGGCTGTTAAAAATGCCACCTGCATTACAAAACACATGTGAGTCAAGACGCTTGAGACACTTCCTCATAGGCAGCATCCACTGTGGGGTGCCGACCTGTCACCCCTTCAGGAATGGTGTTTAAATGGCAGCCAGTGCTGGCCTGCCCAGAGTATCGGTGCATCTTTCCTAAAGCCAGAGTTCAGCACTGCATGTTGACCAGGTGGATGTCCTGTAATATAAATGCTCGTTTGGATCCAAAAGGAAAATTATTAAAAATAAAAGAAAGATGAACTTTAATGTTTTTTTTGGGGGGGGTGGTCAAAGAAAAGAATAAAACCTTGTTGTAAAGAATTAATCGGCCTGATTCCTCTCACTCACTCTGTTTCTTTGGTCCCTAAAAAGGGAGGTCTCGGGAGGGAAGCCTTGCCAGAACTCTCTGGGTAGGAGGGCAGTGGGTCCTGCAGTTGGATGACATCTGCTCAGCCCAGCTAGTCAGGAGGAATTCCCAAGTTTTTCAAAGTTTCAAGGACACCCTGTCCCTAAAAGATTTTCTTTTCTTAAAACGTATTATCTTGGAAGAGACAACAACAGCAACAAAAATGGGCTCCAGACAAGCAGCTTCCCTGAACAAGTTATTTCCTTTTTTATTTATTTTTTAAAGGTTTTATTTATTTGAGAGTGAGAGAGACAGAATGAGTGGAGGGAGGGGCAGAGGGCGAGGGAGAAGCAGAATCCTCGCTGAGCAGGGAGCCCAACATGGGGCTCGATCCCTGGACCCTGAGATCATGACCTAAGATGAAGGCAGATGCTTAGTGACTGAACCACTCAGGCACCCCAGAGCAAGTTATTTTCTGACCAGAGAAATTATATCTCTAGGTAAGAAGAAAAGTAGACTGGGAATCTATATGGAACACAGGGCTTCATGACTAGGACTATAACCAGCTTCTTCTCTGAAAGATCAGGGAAGAGAAGACAACCTAAGAGTTTGAGGAGATACTGTCTATTCCTTCCCCTGCCTGTATTTCTCCTCATTTAATCATAATAGCTTCCTTAATAAAAGGGAAGCAGCAGCCTTCAGATCGAGTGGTTCCTTATGAGTCTCCCTGGGGAAACACCATCTTCTAATCCTAGTGTTGGGTCTATTGTTTTCATCTGAATTAGTCTTCTGTTAGTTTAATGGAAACCAGCTTCTAGAATGGATCCTCTATTTCTGCAGTTCTATCAAAAATGGCTTCTCAAGCCCTACATGATTTTTAAATAAGGGTTCTTTAGGATTAAAACCATCCAAAAATATGGTGGGTGGCCAGTAGAGCCCTTCAGGGATGGGTTGGAAATCTCTAATATCTTGTCCAACTCTGAGTTTATTTTCCACTCATAATTTAAATTCCATGGTTTCCATCACCACTGAAGTTGGAAAGAGAATTTGAAGAATAATTTGTACCTAATTGCACACTTCTATAGGATGATTAGTTGGTTTGGGGAAAGATAGGTTTGTAAGAAGTTTATTACATTGGTTGAGGAGTTTTTGGGTTTCTTTCTAATTGGGACATTAGTTCCATAGTATTTCCCAGGTTAATGGCACTAGGAAACACATACAAAAAAAAAAAAAATAGACACTACTCTGAACTTCTCTCCAGTGTTTCTGTGTTATACTTCTGAGGATCTATTGGTTACCCTAACACAACATGTCCCTTGACCTAAATTTGGCCTCTGGGATATTACAAAACTTTTCTTTCCTAGCAGACCACGTTCTTTTGCTAATAAGCTAGAAAACTGTCAAACCAGAGAGTAAGATTTCAGTTCCTTAGACACTTGAACACAAAACATTGGGACTAGTCACAGGCGCAGTTAGCTCTCGAACACCATAAACGTAAGACGCAACAAGGAACAGGAAGAGAATTGAGGCTATAAATGCAAGTTCTGGAGTCAGATCCAACTAAATTCAAATCCGAGAACTGTATATCCTTGACAAACCACTTGGCCTTAAAGTCACTTTCTTTATCTTTGCAATGGGAGAATTGGAGCAATGACATCGTGGGGTTACTGTACAGAGAGAATGAGTTTTTGCACATAAAGAGAACAGCCAGTGTCTGCCACATGAGAGGTATTTGGTAAAAGTTGGGTACCATTGTTGGCACTTGAAAGCAAATTCCTCAAACTGGAGGAACTGAACCCTACAGAGATACAATCCAACAAGAAGAATGTGGCGGGGGAGGGTCTTCCCCTTCTGCCAGTGGAACATGGGGCAATTTGATCCTCAGATAGATTTCAAAGGAAAGAGAATAAATTAAACTTTAAAAAGCAAGCAAATCATTTTTATATACCTATTTTTAAATAATGCCTCCACTCTTGTCTCAGAAATAAGCCCAATTTGCTTATTCTTCACTTCTAATTTCCATATTCATTTAAAAGCAAAATGGGGGAAATATTAGTGGGAGGTACTAATTGCAAAAGTAGCAATAAAGTTAATGACCACATTAAAATACTGTACACATATAAACACACCAATATTCAAGATAATTTGAACTATCAAGCAACTCACAAATTAACAGCACATGTAAGGGAATCATATATTTAGTGTCAATGGCCTGATTAGGACTCTATTAAAAGGAAAAAGTAGGGGCACCAGAGTGGCTCAGTGGGTTAAGCCTCTGCCTTCAGCTCAGGTCATGATCTCAAGGTCCTGGGATCGAGCCCCGCATTGGGCTCTCTGCTCAGCGGGGAGCCTGCTTCCTCCGTCTCTCTCTGCCTGTCTCTCTGCCTACTTGTGATCTCTTTCTGTCAAATAAATAAATAAAATCTTTTAAAAAAATTTTAAAAAAAGGAAAAAGTAAAGGCTCCTAGCTGGGTCAGTTGGTAGAGCACAGAACTCTGGATCTCGGGGTCTGAATTCAAGCCTCACATTAGTCAGAGGTTACTTAATTTTTTTTTTTTTCACAGAGAGAGCACAAGCAGGGGAAGCAGCAGAGAGGAAGGGAGGAGCAGGCTCTCTACCGAGCAGGGAGCCCGGTTCTTCTGCATGCAAGACCACATGTGCTCATAGGAATAATAACTATAGTCTCCATCTGCTGACACTTAAATGACAGGAACCATAGAACCCAGAATGTTAGAGCAGGAAAGGGCCTCAGGATCAATTCTGTCCTAGTCCATTTCATACGTGAGGGATTTAGGACTCGGGAAAAACTCTAATGTGTGCTTTCCAGAGGTCAAGGAGGTCTCCTGTGAGTCCGGCCAGCCACAGAAGGCTCTTGAGGTGGCCCCAGCAACCCTTAAACCACCACCTTCTAAAAAACAAGAGAAGAAAAGAAGAAGAGAAATACCAAAGGAGGCCCTTTGCTCTTGTGTCTAGAATTAATGGACACCGTGCATCCTCTCCCTTGTGAAATAGTCTCAGGAGATACTAGGGAAAGACGAGGCACAAGCAAAGCTACCCGCACCAAAGAAATTAGAAGGAAGAGCTTCAACAGATCAAACTATCAGACCTGAAAATGCAGAGTGGAATCAATGCCCAGTCCACAGGCATGTTAGAAACATGCTTTCCTCTGCCTCCAGTTCAGAGGGCTTGACTTGGATGGGAATATAGTGTGGATGGCTGGGAGAGGGGATGAGGGGGGAAAAGGTTGTCTCAAATACAGCCAGGTGAATAGGCGGACATAAAGTTATTAGGCAGACCTGGGTCCAGATTCTAGCTGTGCACTGAATAGTGTGACCTCAGCCTTGATCATGCTACTTAGCTTCTAACCCTTGATTTTTTTCAAATGTAGAATTAGGATAACAAGACCAACTGTGTGTAGTTGTATTTAGGATTAGAGATCTCTCTCTCTCTCTCTCTCTCTCTCTCTCACACACACACACACACACACACTGACTACGTGGTATGGTACCTATCATGTAGCAGACATTCAGTGAACCTATTGCTATTATTATGATATCCATTCACTCATTCAGCAATGTATTTATTAATCGTATACTATGGTGTCAAGCACTAGGGTTTTAATAGTGAACAAGCCAGGTGAAGCAGTAGCCTTGAGTTGTCCACAACCTAAAGGCAATTCCATTAACAAAGAAACCATTGCACCATAGAGATATTCTTGTTAGGGATGAGGAAATTTCAGAGTACTATGGCAGCCCCTAGGAGTGACTTGGAGAGTTACAAACGGCTTCCTGAGAGAACTGGTATTTGAGCTGAGGCCGGAAGAATGACTGGGGTCAACTAAGCCACAAGGAAGAAGAGAGTATCAGGTAGATGTATGAGAGAAAAAAGCTTGCTACACTTCTAGGGTGGAACTTTGAGAGGACATATTAAGGGATAAATCTGGAGCATAATGGGGGAGCTCAAAAACCATGTCCAGAGTTTAACCTTCATGCATCTACTGTGTTGGCAAATGGCAATGACAAGTATCAAATCATGAGAAAATACAGATATCACCTCTGTAAGCCAAACCAGGTTTGCTTAAAGGATAAAGAGGAAAGTCCGCATAGTCAGTAATACACCACAGAGAAATAATATTCTCTGAGACATCCTGCAATACAAGCTTCCTCCCCACCCCACCCCCACAGCAATGTGGGTACACAGTTGAAAATGATAATGTGGGTGAGGGAGGGTTACATCAGACCCTATGGAGGCTTCACTGTCTCCTCCAGGTTCCACTCACAAACAGGACACCAAAGCTGTTCTCAGTGTAGGTTAATCTGGAGAAATGCCAGGGTACATCTCTGCTGGCTTGCCTCATCAATCTTGAAGTCACACCATGGTGATGGGACTTATGCAGAGCAGAACTCTCATGGTAGAGAACAAGTCTCATTTATCATGTTATAACTCAGCCCTTCCCCAGCCTAAGGAAATCCCTGAGTTCAGTGCTGCAGGACCCAGGAGGGCCCACACCCCCCAGTTGTCTCTGTGCAGCACAGCAGGTTGGAGCCCTCTGACCTGTGACTCTGCTTGTCCCCCAGGCTTTATCCTGAGGGCAGTGAGCAGCCACCAGGGTAAAGGAAGTGCGGGAATGACATGGTCTGATTTGTAAAAATAAAACAAAAACACTTCAGCTGACATGAGGAGTATGGGATTTAAAGGAGAAAGAAAAAAAAAAAGAAGGAAGTTGAGGGAAATTGGAAGGGGAGGTGAACCATGAGAGACTATGAACTCTGAAAAACAATCTGAGGGGTTTGAAGGGGCGGGGGGTGGGACATTGGGGGAACCAGGTGGTGGGTATCAGAGAGGGCACGGACTGCATGGAGCACTGGGTATGGTGCAAAATCAATGAATACTGTTACGCTGAAACGAAATAAAAAATTTTTAAAAAATCACAGTAGAGCTGGCAAGAGGGGCCCAGGATAGGACAGTGATAGCAGAGACAGAAAGAAGTGGACACAACCAAGAAGTCCATTTAGGGGAGGAATAGATAGAATTTGATGATTGGTACGTCACCCTGACGTATAAACTGATGGTTCCCAGTGAATGAGGGAACCAGTTAATTGAGATGGTACATCGAGTCTCCTTTTGTTACTGCAACAAATTATAAAACAAAACAAAACAACAAGAAAAAACTAATGGCTTAATACAAATCTGTCCTCTTACAGTTCTGGAGGTCAGAAGTCTAGAGTCATTTTCAGTGAGCTAAGGTCAAGGTATTATCAGGGCTGGTTTCTTCTGGAGTCTCTGAGGGGGATTTCCTTTCTCTGCCTTTTTCAGCTTCTAGTGGTCATTTGTATCCCTTGGCTTATGGCCCCTTCTTCCATCTTCAAAATGTATCACTCCAACCTCTGCTTCCAGACTCACATTGCCTTCTTCTCTGAGGGGCTCCTCACATAAGAAATACTGTGATTACATCCATCCACTCAGATAACCCAGGATAATTTCTCCATCTCAAGAGCACTTAATCACATCTCCAAAGTCCCTTTCACCTAGTAAGAAGACATTCACAAGTTCCAGGGGTTAGAGGACATTATTGGGGGTGGGGACATTTTTCAGCCACAGAGGGTTATCCTTCATTCATTTGAGCAACAGCAGCTCCACATATCTGTACCTCCTTGTGGAAGGGAGAGGTCTTTACCAGCACTGTGGAGCCTTCTGGTCATCCCTGTCCAGTTGTCTGCTGCTCAAAGACACACAGTGGACTCTCAATAGGATAATGTCCACGTTTCTCTTAGTAGCACATACAGCTGTGTCACTCCATGTATTCGGCTTTTTTAGAGTATTTTTCATAGGGCAAGATAAGGACCAAAAGAAATCACACCAGCATCTCCTTTTCTGATAGGAAAAGTTTCTGTCAGAATCACAAACAGCGGTTGAGATAAATTAAGCTTATTTTAGGTCATCAAAGCATTTTTTTGCTTCATTAAAGCCCAACAGTGCTCCCTTTATGTGTTTAAAAATATGACTGAGTTTATAAGAAACCGATTCATAAACAACTTTCAGGAGTACATCTTAAGCAAAAACTGAAATACATCTCCAATGTCTGCCTCTGGAGAAGCAAACTCATTGCTGAGGTCCCCACTTTGTTTTCATTTAAAGTCCTCACTTAAGAGTACTAAGTCCTGACAAAAGGTTGATATCCAGGATCTATAAAGAACTCCTGAAACTCAACACACACAAAACAGATAATCATATCAAAAAATGGGCAGAAGATATGAACAGACACTTCTCCAACGAAGACATACAAATGGCTATCAGACACATGAAAAAATGTTCATCATCACTAGCCATCAGGGAGATTCAAATTAAAACCACATTGAGATATCACCTTACACCACTTAGAATGGCCAAAATTAGCAAGACAGGAAACAACATGCGTTGGAGAGGATGTGGAGAAAGGGGAACCCTCTTACACTGTTGGAGGGAATGCAATTTGGTGCAGCCTCTTTGGAGAACAGTGTGGAGATTCCTCAAGAAATTAAAAATAGAGCTTCCCTATGACCCTGCCATTGCACTACTGGGTATTTACCCCAAAGATACAGACGCAGTGAAAAGAAGGGCCATTTGTACCCCAGTGTTTATAGCAGCAATGGCCACAGTTGCCAAACTGTGGAAAGAACCAAGATGCCCTTCAATGGACGAATAGATAAGGAAGATGTGGTCCATATACACTATGGAGTATTATGCCTCCATCAGAAAGGATGAATACCCAACTTTTGTAGCAACATGGACGGGGCTGGAAGAGATTATGCTGAGTGAAATAAGTCAAGCAGAGAAAGTCAATTATCATATGGTTTCACTTATTTGTGGAGCATAACAAATAGCATGGAGGACAAGGGGAGATAGAGAGGAGAAGGGAGTTGAGGGAAATTGGAAGGGGAGGTGAACCATGAGAGACTATGGACTCTGAAAAACAATCTGAGGGTTTTGAAGGGGCAGGGGGTGGGAGGTTGGGGGATCCAGGTGGTGGGTATTGGAGAGGGCACGGATTGCATGGAGCACTGGGTGTGGTGCAAAAATAATGAATACTGTTATGCTGAAAAAATAAAAAAATTAAAAAAAAAGAGTACTAAGTCCCATTGTCAGGGACTCTATTTCCCTGTTATATTTCTGCTCTAGACCAATCAGCTTGCCTTTCTTTCTTATTTTCCAGGTATTTAGAATCTGTCTTTTCTTTCTCACTTTTATTTTATAAGTGTAGCCCTTTTCCTTTGTTGTAACTGTCAGATTGTTAATAAAAATGGAAGAGAGGGTCTTCATAAATAGATTGTATTAGGAACGGTCTTGGTGTGGTTTTAAATAATTCCTTATTTCTTAGATTCAATTCCAAATAAGTCACCTTGTAGAAGCCAAAGTGCTTCTTGGGTGGGATTAGTAAACCCTCCCCAGATATGTACTGAAGAGAGGTGAATGAACTAACAAGGGTCCCAGGCACTGGGTGGGCCACTTGACACCCCCACTGAGGCAGAATGTGGTAGAACCTCTGCATCCTGAGCTGGACTCCATGAGACACAAGCAGCTGCTGCTCAGATCTGAGCTGAGAGTGTTGGCTTTAACCTTGGGCAGTAATCAGAGTTCCAAATGGCAGAGAGTAAGCCAGATAGAGGGATGAAGAGAGGGTTTTCAGGCACCATGACTGGTCACCAGCCCTAGAAATTTCTTAGAAAGGAGAGATGGATAGGACAGGGAGAAAGAGAGAGAAGAAGTATTAACATAACCAAAGTGTAACTTTATCATTACCAAGCATCGCAATTTAATCACCAAACATGGCAGAAAGTTTCTTTTGTAATTAGAAAAATCAGCAGGTTAGTCACACACTAATCGAGCCCTATTTTTGCTTGAATTAGGTCAGTCTTCGTTAAATGCCTCTCTAGAAATAGGCGGAGGTCGAACTCCCCATGGGTGGTTTGCACTGATGAAGCAGAGATGACTCACGTTTGCTCATCTTATAAGCTGTACAGATGGCTGATAGAATTCTTCCTGCCAACTCCTCGGAGAATGAAGAACCCTCCCCACCCCACCCCCATCTTCACTAGAAGCCCTGCATATGCACTGCAGGCAAAGTAGTTTCCGAATTGATTCTCCTACCAGCGGGGCACAAAGGTTTTTCAACCCCTTGCTAACAGAGTGCCAGGAAATTATAATATCAGTGAGCTGTGTAGTTGTGGCTGGCACTGAGGGGTTCCTGGTATCTTTGCGGACTGATGCGTCACTGAAGTAAAATAAATAAACACTATATCTGAGTCCTCACGGAGTGACCAACTTGTTTAAATTTACCCGAATGGCCTACATCCTGGGAATCACCTGAGTCCCAGGCAAACCAACCATGGGTCACCATAGGCATCTTTATAAAGATCAAGATCCAAGACCAAATCTTTACTTGACAGATACTCTACATTCTTCACAGTGAATAAAAATTATTGCATGAGAAAATGCTCAAGATGAAAGGGATATTAGTAACTATCTGATCCAAGTGCATCAGAACACACTGGGTTATTCGTTGAAAATACAGATACCTGAGTTTTACCTCCACAAATACTAAATCAGTAGGTCTGAGGTGGAGTTCCATGGTTTATGATTTTATATGTACTCTGGATGATTCAGATTACAAGTGGTCCAAGAAGCCATGTTTGAGAAATAGGGATTTAATTTCAGTGCCTCATTTTATTGATGAATCTGTGCTGTGTGAAGCTACATAATATGCCATTTACAGCCTGATCTAAAATAAAACCTCAAAAACATACTCTCTTCATAGTCCAAAGTTATTTTCATTTACAGCATCTGGGGGCTACGTAGTTCTTTTTTTCTTGCAAAAGTCTGCTTACATTGCCCTTCTAGAATACATCATCTGGGAAAATATTTGACAAAAAGGAAAACCAAGACTCACTAGACATAGCTATTATTTACAGGGTTTAGCATTTCTTTTTTTTTTTTTAAAGATTTTATTTATTTATTTGACAGAGAGATCACAAGTAGGCAGAGAGGCAGGCAGAGAGAGAGGAGGAAGCAGGCTTCCCGCTGAGCAGAGAGCCTGATGCGGGGCTTGATCCCAGGACCCTGGGATCATGACCTGAGCTGAAGGCAGAGGATTAACCCACTGAGCCACCCAGGCGCCCCTAGCATTTCTTCTCTGTGAGTAGCTGATGTCAGCTTCAAAGAAAAAAAGTGAAATGTTTTGTTTTCCTTCTTGAGGAGTTTCTTTGAAGCATTAGCTGCTTTGAACTAGTCTGCTCCTATACACGATGTTCTGAGACCTCACACTGTCTTAGCCAATATAAAGGATGTTAATTATAAAGATATCTGGGATTAGACACATACCCAAAAATATCTTAATTCAGGCTCCCAAATTTGTACTTTGTGAAATTGAACCCAGGATATTTTGTGTGAGTGTGCCTCATCTCTGGTTTCCCATAGCATGTAGAACCAGGCTTTAAATAATAAAAGTGTAAGCTTTTAAAAGTAATATTTTAAGGTGTTTCTGACTAAAAAGGTGACAATTTGGAAGTACCCTGTTTTGTACAGTTTCCCTCTGTGCATAACTTTCATCTATTACAATACAACCATCCTCTGGAGCTAGTTTATCTTCCAAAATGCAGTTCTTGAAATATATGAAGATAACAATCAAGACTTATTTAGACTAAACATCTCTAATACTTAGGTGTCCCTTTTCCAAACTCTTTGTTCTCCTCCAGGTTTGATCTAGAACACTGCTGTCTTCTTAAAGTATGTCATGCAGAACCCAGTTCCCCAGTCCCACAATTTTCTGTCACACCAACATCAATCATTAGAACTACGTGGAAAAGGTGAAGGGAGGGGACACAGCTCACTTGGAGACGTGAAGATTTCCAAGATTTAAAAGAGTTTGTGAAAATAGATCTATCAAGGAACAGAGGGAGAAAGCATTCATGCCTCCCACCTGCCAGGTATGAACTGGGAATTGTTTTAGCATTGGTGATAATAAATTGAATTCATGTGAAGATGTGGAGATATTCTGTTCAAAACCTTAGTATGACCAATTTCCTGAACCTTATTTCCTCAAGGTTGGATTACATATAATTCAAGCAAAAGCATAGCATAATTTTTTCAACAAACATTGTTATTTACTCATGAATTGCAGAGTTCCATGTTTTGTCTTGTATTTAACAGCTTTAGTGCAATATAACCTACATTTCATACAGTGCATCCACTAATAGCTACAATTAAATGGTTTTTATTATATTCACAGAGTTGTACAACTATCACTACTATCAGTTTGAGGACATTTTCATTACTCCAAAAGCATAATAAAATTTTAAACATTATTCTAATCAATTTATTTCCTAATTATTATTTTTCATTTATAAGACATCTACTATACACAGTGATACTTGGAATTCCAGTGAAGCACTGGATATTATATGAGCTCAATATAAAGGAATGATGAAAACAAGACAAAAACAGAACAATGCACTTCTTAGAGAATAAATGACCCTGTTGTGTGACATTAATACACCACATATTTCATAGTTCTGCATAGAGGCTGAGAGGAAGGACTTTGGGGCCAAACTAGTTGAGTTCAAAATCTGGATACACAATTAACTAACTTTGGGAGAGTCAGTTTCATCTGTAAAATGAAGACAATTGTTCCTACTTCATATAGTTCTTATACTAGATTAATATACACAGTGTTTAGAACAGAAACTGGTTCTACTTGAGTGCTTGCTAACCTAGTTATTATATATATAAGTCAATCTTATATATACTGACCTTCTATGAGGGTAAAACTTTTTATGGTTTTATGGATTGTAAGAATCTGTATTTGAACAAGTAATCTGCTAGCAGTTCAGTATGTATTGAGATTCTATGGTTAGAATTAAATTCTCTGTGAAATTATTGGTTATTGGCTTTTTTATTTGGAAGAAGAATTAGATGGTCTATTCATATCTAATGAACACATAGGGAAAAAAGAAGGGGTCAAAGATGGTAGCATTGGAAGACCCTGACCTAATCTACTCCCATGGACACACTGAATCTATGCCAACATATACAGCAATTCCTCCTGAATATGAACTGAGCACTGATTGAACAGCTTCTGCACACAGAAGATTGAGGGACCATACAGACAATGGTGAGAGAGAAAGAGACACAGTAACAATGGGAACTCTACTCCTGATGCTATGAAATGCAGTATGGAGGATACCACTAAAGAGCCCATGCTCAGGGACGCCTGGGTGGCTCACTTGGTTAAGCAGCTGCCTTCAGCTCAGGTCATGATCCCAGTGTCCTGGGATTGAGTCCCACATCAGGCTCCTTGCTCGGCGGGAAGCCTGCTTCTCCCTCTGCCTCTGGCTGCCACTCTGTCTGCCTGTGCTCGCTCTCTCTCTCCTTCTCTGACAAATAAATAAATAAAATCTTAAAAAAAAAAAAAAAAGAGCCCATGCTCAGATTTGCCTGATCCTGGGTACAGCAAAGAAAAACAAACACAAAACTCAGTGGTTTTAAGGGCAACTAGACTGTAAGTAAAGTAAATCCATTTACTAACCCTAAAGCATCTGCCAAATGGTAGGAGAACTGCTAGAACTCTCACTGGGGTTGGGAAATGCTGGCAAGCATGACTGTTTAATATCCGCCCCCCACCACATAAGGATAGATCAGATGATAGCAGAGTCTAGGTGCTCTCATAGTCCTGCTGCCAAGAGAGCCATAAGTTCTAGACCACACCACTACAGCTATCCACGCATAACAGTTCATCTACTTCTTACACTTGCCACAGTTCCAGCCATCCCACCAAGACTGATAGAATTCTTCCAGCCAACTCCCCGGAGATTGAAGAACCCTTTCCACCCCACCCCCATCTTCACTGGAAGCCCTGCATGTGCTCTGCAGAATAGGCAAAGTGGTTTCCGAAATGACTCTCCTACCAGTGGGGCACAAAGGCTCCTCGACCCCTTGGCACACATCAAGAAACCCCTAACCCACACTGCTCCAGCTCCAGCAAGCCAGCCAAAGCTACCAGAAACATTCAGTCTATATAGAAGACAGTCCTACACAAGGACACTCCTTCAAGACTGGGAGAGGTTGTTGTTTTGCCTAATTCATAACAGAGTTAAAGGATAGAGTAAGTGAAATAAAAAATACACTAGACGGAATCAGCAATAGACTAGAGGATGCAGAAGAATGAATCAGTGATCTGGAAGACCTGGTATGAGAAAGCAC
This sequence comes from Lontra canadensis, assembly GCF_010015895.1. NCBI lineage: Eukaryota > Metazoa > Chordata > Mammalia > Carnivora > Mustelidae > Lontra > Lontra canadensis. Next base: position 6,142,359 of record NW_022631018.1, on the reverse strand, counting down.
CCAAGGTGAACAGCAAAAAGGAAAAAGGATAGTAAAAATATAAGGACAGATTAAGAGACCTCTGGGACAACATCAAGCATACTAACACTCACATTACAGAGGTCCCAGAAGAAGAGGAGAGGAGAGAAAGCAGCAGAAAATTTATGTGAAGAAATAATAGCTGAAAACTTCCTTACTCTGGGAAAGGAAACAGATATCCAGGTCAGGGAGCATAGAATGTTGTAAGCCAGGTGAACCAAAGGCAGTCTGCACCAAAACACATAATAATTAAAACATCAAAAATTAAAGATAAAAATCTTAAAAGCAGCAAGGGAAAAGCAACTAGTTATATAGAGGGGAAATCCCATGAGATTATGAGCTGATTTTTCAGAAGAAACTTTGCAGGCTAGCAGAAAACAGCATGATATATTCAAAGTGCTGAAGGGGAAAACCTATAGGCAAGAAAACTCTACTTGGCAAGTTTCTCATTTAGAATTGAAGGAGAGATTTAAGTTTCCTGGGGGGGGGAATCTAAAAAAGTTCTTAACCATTAAATTGATCTTACAAAAAATGTTGAAGGCAAGAAAAGATATTTACTAGAAGAAAATTTGAGGGACCCCTGGATGGCTCAGTCAGTTAAGTATCTGCCTTCGGCCCAAGTCACAACCCCAGGAATCCTTGCTCAGCATGGAGCCTGCTTCTCTGCCTGCCACTCCCCTTGCTTGTCCATGCTCTCTGACAAATAAATAAATAAATGAATAAATACTTCTTAAAAAATAGAAGAAAATTATGAAAGGAATAAACTTCACTGGTAAAAAGCAAACATGCTATATACAATATGTAAAACATGACATTACATATAGAAAATGGAGAGGAAGGAGTAAAAATGTAGTGCTTTCAGAATGTTTGAATTTAAACAACAATTAACAACATAGAGTGGTATATAGTTAGGATGTTATAAATTAACCTTATGGTAACTGAAAACCTATAATAGATGCACAAAAAAAAATAAAGAGAAAGGAATCAAAGAATAAGGCTAAAGTCATTAATAACAAGATAAGAGAGTAAGAGAAGGAGAAACAGAAGAACAAAAAAAAACTATAAAAAAAAGCCAATTAACAAAATAACAATAAGCACACACATATCAATAATTACAGGTAAATAGTCTATATGCTCCAATTAAAAGACATAGGATGACCAAGTGAATAGAAACAAAGCCCATTTATATGCCACCTACAGGAGACTCACTCCAGACCTAAAGACATACACAGACTGAAACTAAAGAATGGAAAAGAATTTTTCATGCAGATGGAAATGAAAAAAACAAAACAAAACTGGTGTACCAATAGTTCTATCAGACAAAATAGACTTTAAAACAAAGACTGTAACAAAGACAAAGAAGAGCATGATAAAGGAATCAGTTCAACAGAAGATATGAAACTGTAAATATCTATGCACCCACTATAGGAACACCTAAATAGGTAAAGCAAATATTAATGGACATAAAGGGACAAATTGATAGTAATACAATAATAATAGGGGACATTAACACCACACTTATATCAATGGATATATTATCCAGACAGAAAATAAATAAGGAACCAAATGCTTTGAATGACACATTAGACCAGATGGACTTAACAAATACATACAAAACATTCCATCCATACACACCAAGATACACATCCTTCTTGAGTGCACATGGAATACTCTCCAGGATAAGATCACATGTTGGGACACAAAACCAGTCTCAACAAATTTAAGAAGATTGAAATCATATCAAGCATCTTTTCTGACCACAATTGTATGACACTGGAAGTCAATTATAAGGGAAAAAAAAAAAACAAGAATACATAAACACATGGAGGCTGAACTACATGCTATGAAAGAAAAAATTAAAAATACCTGAAGACAAATGAAAATGGAAAAAAATGGTTCAAAATCTTTGGGATACAGAAAAAAGAGTTTAAAAAGGGAAGTTTATAATGATACAGGATTCCCTCAAGAAATAAGAAAAATCTCAAATAAAAAATCTTTATTTATATCTAAATTAACTAGAGAAGACAAAACAAAGCCCAAAATTAGTAAAAGGAAATAAAAATGAGAGCAGAAATAAATGAAATAGAGATTTAAACAAAGTAGAAAAGATCAATGAAACTGAAGCTGGTTCTTTGAAAAAATAAAGAAAATTGATAAAACTTTAGCCAGACTCATGACATAACAAAAGAGGAAACTCAAATATATAAAGTTAGAAATGAAGTGAGAGAAGTTACAACCAACACCACAGAAATACAAAGAATTATAGAAGACTACTGCAATAAATTATATGCAAACAAATTGAATATCCTAAAAGAAATGGATAATTTCCTAGAAACATACAATCTTCTAAAACTGAATTGGGAAGAAATAGAAAACTCAATCAGATCAATTACTAATAACTAAGTTGAATCAGTAAAAACCAAAAAACAAAGCAAAACAAAACAAAAATAAAAAACAAAAACAAAACCTCCCAACAAACAAAAGTCCAGGACCAGATGGCTTCACAGATTAATTCTACCAAACGTTTAAAGAAAAGTTAATACCTATTCTCAAATTATTCAAAAAAAATAGAGAAGGGAAAACTTTCTAATTCATTCTACACAGTGCTGATAACAAAACCAAAAAACACACTACAAAAACAAAACAAGAAGAAACTACAACAAAAACCTCTGAAGAAGATAGATGCAAAAATTCTCGACAAAATATTAGCAAACCAAATTCAACAATACTATAAATAATCATTCACTACAAGCAAGAAGATTTATTCCAGGGATGGTTCACTATCAGCAAATCAATCAAGGGAATGTACCACATTAACAAAATGAAGAATAAAAACCATGTGGTCATCTCAATAGATGCAGAAAAAGCATTTCACAAAATTCAACATTCATTTATGATAAACTCTGTGGATTTAGACAGGATATAACTCAAGATAATAAAGGCCATATATGGCATAAACCCATGGCTAAGATCATAATCAATGGTGAAAAATGGAAAGATTTTCCTCTAAAATCTCATCATTTTTATTCACTCTCATCATTTTTATTCAACATAATACTGGAAGTCCTAGCTACAGCAATCAGAGAAGGGGGAGAGAGAGAGATAAAAATATCTGGCTGTGGTGCATAAACAATGAATCTTGGAACAATGAAAAAATAAAATTAAATTTAAAAAACGGCAAACAAGAAGTAAAACTGTCACTATTCACAGATGACATGATCCTCTATATAGAAAAACCTAAATACTCCAACAACAACAATAATAAAACCACATTAAAATAAATGAATTCAAGTAAAATTGTAGGACAAAAAAACTAATATACAGATCTGTTGCATTTCTATACACTAATAATGAACTATCAGAAAGAGAATTTTAAAAAAAAACCCTATTTACAATAGGATTATACCATGTTCATGGTTTGGAAGAATTAATATTGTTAATTAACATGGTTAAAATGTCCACATTACACAAAGCCATATACAGATTCGATGGAATATCTATCAAAATACCAACAGTATTTTTTTTTTTTTTACAGAAGTAAAACAAATAATCCTAAAATTTGTATGGAACCATAAAAGACCTCAAATATTCAAAGCAATCTTAAGAAAAGAAGAACAAAGCTGGAGGTATCATAATTCCAGATTTTAAGATAAACTACACACTACAGTAATCAGAAGAGTATGGTACTGGCACAAAATATGACACATAAATAAATGGAACAGAATAGAGGCCAGAAATAAACCCATACTTATATGATCAATCTACAACAAAAGAGGCAAGAATATACAATGGGAAAAAGATAGTCTCTTCAACAAATGGTGTTAGGAAAACTGGAAAAAAAATGAAACTGGACCGCTTCCTTACACCATATACAAAAATGAACTAAAAAGAGATCAAAGACCTTAATGGAAGACCTAAAACCATAAAAACTTCTAAAATAAAACATAGGCAGTAATCTCTTTGATATAAGCCTTAGTGATATTTTCTGGATGTGTCTCTTTAGGCAAGAGAAACAAAAGTAAAAATAAACTATTAGGAGTACATCAAGCTACAAAGCTTTGGGCAGTGAAGGAAACTATCAACAAAATGAAATGACTATGTACTAAATGGGAGAAGATATTTGCAAATCATATATCCAGTAAGGGGTTAACAAAATGAATTTTGGGACACTGAAAAGTTTTTAAATTAAATTTTAAAAAATAACCAAATATATATATAAGGAATATACATAACTCAAACAAAATAAAATAAAATCCAAATAATTTGATTTAAAAATGGGCAGAGTAAATGAATAGGCATTTTTTTGAAGAAGAAATTCAGATGGCCAAGAGATATGTGAATAGATGCTCAACATCATTAATTATCAGAGAAATGCAAATCAAAACCACAATGAGCTATCACCTCACACCAGTCAGAATGACTAGTATCAAAAAGACAGGAAATAACAAGCACTGGTGAAAATGTGAAGGAAAAGGAACCCTCATGTATTGTGGTGCAAATGTAAATTGGTGCCACCACTATGAAAAAAGTATGTCAGTTTCTTGAAAAATTAAAAACGGAAATACCATACAACCCAGTAAATCTAGTCTGGGTATTTACCCAAAGAAAATGAAAATGAAAACACTAAGTTGAAAAGATACAGGCACCCTTATGTTTACTATAACATGATTTACAATAGACAAAATATTGAAGCAATCTAAATGTCCATTGATAGATAAATGGATAAAGAAAATGTGGTGTGTATACACACACACATGCATACAAGCACAATGGAATATTATTCAGTCATTAAAAAAAAAGAATACAATCTTGCCATTTCAGACAACATGAGTAGACCCAGATGGTATTATGCTAAAACCAACAACAGCAACCTACTCCTTTTCATACTGCCATAGCAGGATGTGTTCTCTCTTCTGTCTCCTTCTACTGTTAAGAAACCTTGTGATTGCTTTGACTCAGATAATCTGGGTGATCTGTTTTAAGGTTAACTGATTAGCAAACTTAATTCAACTTTCTCCCTTTATTTCCCTTTGCCATATCTAACTCTGGTCACCAATTACATTGTTTAAGGGAGATGTTTTCCCATATACTGATGGGCAATTCTTGGATACTAGCGGGATGTCCGTCCTATAATTCAACTCAATCTGACATAACCCACACAGTGATAGCATCAAATTTTACAGCTTCAGGGCTCAGTCCACCAAGACAGCCCCCCACCCACCTCAGACACCAACCACAAGTCCCAGGTTATTACTTGTATTTCTAACAGGCTATAGATGGGAGGCTCCAGTGACCCCTTCTTTGAATTTGATTAATTTGCTAGAGTGGCTAATAGAAGTCAGAGAAACATTTTACATACTAGATTGCCAGTTTATTATAAAATGATTTAATTCAAGAAGAGTCAGATGGAAGAGATGCATAGAACAAATTATGGGGAAGGATGCAGAGCCTCCATTCCCTCCTCTAACATGTCACTCTCTCTGATTCTCCATGTGTTCACCAGCCCAAAAGCTCTCCAAACACCCTGTTCTGGGGTTTTTATGGAGGCTTCATTAGGTAGGCACAAATGATTAAATCATTGGTCATAGGTGATTGACTCAACCTCCAGCTCCTCTCCCCAACTTCTCCCCAGATATCAAGGAGTAGGACTAAAAGTTCCAAAACTATATTCATGGTTGGTTCCCCTAGCAACTAGGCCTCATCCTCAGGTTGCTCAGGAGAGTTCTAAACTCTCACCTCATCAATATAAAAGACACCTTGATCATTCTCATCACTTAAGAAACTCCAAATGTTTTAAAAACTCTGTGCCAGAGGGGCGCCTGGGTGGCTCAGTGGGTTAAAGCCTCTGCCTTCGGCTCGGGTCATGATCCCAGAGTCCTGGGATCGAGCCCCAAATCGGGCTCTCTGCTCGGCAGGGAGCCTGCTTCCTCCTCTCTCTCTCTGCCTGCCTCTCTGCCTACTTGTGATCTCTATCTGTCAAATAAATAAATAAAATCTTAAAAAAAAAAAAAAAACACCTCTGTGCCAGAAACAGGTGTGGAGACTAAACACATATTTCTTCCTATAAATCATAATATAACACTGTATAATTTCTTAAACAGATACCAAGGATTAGGATGTGCACATTTTGGGAGGATCATTAATCTGTCTACCATAGGTGGCTATGGGTAAAAAACTTGCTAACTTTTCAGGATTATCTCTTATGCTTTTTTGTAGGACAAACATTTTGTATTTTTGATGTTGTTTATGGTACTGAGTTAATATTTGAGGTTCATTTTTCCTCCATATGGTTATCCAGTTTCTCCAGCAACCATTAAAAAGAAAAATTATTCTTTCCCCATTAAATTATATTGGATCTTTGTAACAAAAATCAATCGACCATATACATATGGGTCTATTTCTGAAATCTTTATAATACTCCATTATTTTGTATGTCTATATTTACACAATTGTCAGCTTGTCTTGATTATGGTAGCTTTATAATAAATCTTGAAATCAGGTAGTTTTAGTTTTCCAACTTTTTCAAAATCATTTTGGCTATTCTAAGTCCTTTGTATTTCCATATAATATTTGGAATTAGCCTGTCAATTTCCTCAACAGTGGCCTGCTAGGATTATGATTGGGATTGTATTGAATCCTTTTATACATTGCTGGGTTGATTTTATAAACTACTGAGTTCAATTTGCTAATATTTTATCAGGAAATTTTACATTTATTTTCATAAGGAATATTCTGTAGTTTTCCTTTTTTTGGTAATATTTGTGGAATAAGATTAACACTAGCTTTATAAAATGAATTGGGAAGGATTCCCTCCTCCACTATTTCCTGAAGTTTGTGTAGGCTTCATATTATCTCTTCTTTAAAACATGCATGTCTTTATACTTTAAAGTATCCTATAGTGGAGAGGGGAAGATGGTGGTGGAATAGGAGAACCCTAGGCCCATGTCATTCCACAAATACAACTAAATAACTATCAAATCATCCCAAATAACCCAGAAATTGACCTGAAGACTAGAACAAGCTCCACAACTCAAGGTAGAGAAGAGGACACATCCAAGATGGTAGGAAGTGCAGAGATGTGGTTAGAGAAAGCAAAGGATCATGGCCACTGTGGTGGGGAATCCCTTCCTTGAATCCCAACCTTGGTCATGAGGAAGGGGGAGAGACACACTAAAACAGAGGGAAGTACACAGGGAAAATGAATCCTCACAGCAATGGGCTTGGAAGGTGAGAGGGCCTGAATTTTGTGAACCATTGCAACCAGCAATGCTTAAAGTCTGGAGATTTAAATGTCAGCAGGCCTGGCTCAGGAAGAGTCCGTAAGCATTGGGACTGCTCTTGGAGAGAAGGCAGGGCAAACAGCTTATGGACATACAGCATGGAAACAGAAAGCTGAAGGGTCTCTGGGGGCACAAAATGGGCAGGTAATTGCTCATCTTGGCGCATGATCTAGAGAGGCAACAGAGATACCTCCAGGACCAAAGGAACTGGCAGATGCCATTGACATCTTTTGTCCCTTGGCATAAGCTAAGGGCGACCCATGGGAATAAACATAGCACCAACACTTGCTACCTTATTTGCCCATACAAAGACCCACCCCCCACCCCATGCTCCAGTGGAACTACCCTTCCCAGTCATACTTGCCTCAGTCCCAACCCAGGAGGTCTCACTTCCCAGAAGACCAGCCCACACCCTACCCACACCACATCCTCTGACCTGGGAATTTTGCAGGCTCCACCAGCAGTGGTGACAAGTCTCATTTCACAAGCATACCAGAACACATCTAGTTAAAACATATCTCATTCAGGCCGCATACCAAACAATGGCCACAATGGGTAAAGAGAACATCTTCAGATAACTGGCCCAAAGAATAAACTGCCAGAACAAACAGCAGAGCACATACAGCACACAGTGGGGATACGCCCGGAAGTGCTAGGCCTTGGGGAACAGTGTAAACTGCATGACAGGGTGTTACAACCTTCTCTCCGCAAGGCCATTAACTTAAAAAAAGGAGCTGACTTTCCTAACACAGGAAACAGTCACAGAGACTTAGACAAAATGAGAAGACAAAGAAATTTGTCCCAAATGAAAGAACAGGACAAGGCCACAGCTGGAGATTGAAACAAAACAGGTATAAGTAATATGCCTGATGGAGTATTTAAGGTAACAATCATAAAAGTATTCACTGGACTTGAGGAAAGTGTGGAAGATATCCAAGAGATCTTTAACACAGCAATACAAAAGAACCAATCAGAGATGAAGAGTGCAATAAATGACATTAGAAACACACTTGAGGAATGAATTAATGACCTAGAAGACAGAGTAATGGAAAACAATGGAGTTGAACAAAAGAGAGACAAAGAAATTATGCAAAATAATAAACTTAAGGAATTCAGTGATAATATAATAACATTCACATTCTAGAAGTCCTAAGAGGAAGAGGAGGAGGAGAAGGCAGTGGCAGGTGGTGCAAGTGAGAGGCAGAAGATTTATTTGAAGAAATAATAGCTGAAAACTTCCCTAATTGGGAAAGGAAACAGATATCAAGATCCAGGAGGCACAGAGGACCTCCAACAAAATCAACAAAAGCAGATCCACACCAAAACATATTGTAATTAAATTGGCCAAATATAGTGATAAAGAAAAAAATTTAAAAGCAGCAAGAGAAGAGAAGACAGTAACATACAAGAGAAAACCCATAAGGCTATCAGGAGATTTTTCAACAGAAACTTTCCAAGCCAGAAGGGAGGCGCATGATATGTTCAAAGTGCTGAATGGGAAAAATCTGTAGCCAAGAATACTTTTCCCAGCAAGGCTATCATTCAGAACAAAAGTATAGATAAAGAGTTTCTCAGACAAACAAAAACTAAGGGAGTTAATAACCACTAAAACAGTCCTGTAAGAAATATTAAAGGGGACTGTATGAATGGAAAGAAAAAGCCAAAAGGGACAGTATGTGGATAGGAAATACAAATGCAATAAAAATGAATATTTCTGTAAAAAAATAATCAAGGAACCCACAAAATAAAAGGATGTAAAATAGGACATCATATACCTAAAGTGTGAAGAAGAAAGGAGTAAAGAATGTGTTCAAACTTAAACAACCATCAATTTAATATAGATTGCCATAGGTAGAAGAGGTTATATACAAGTCTAATGGTAACCACAAGTTATAAACCACTAATAAATATGCAAAGAGTAAAGAGAAAGAAATCTGAATGTCACTAAAGAAAATCAATAAAACATGAAAGAGTGAAAGACAAGAAAGGATCAGAGAAAAATCTTCAGAAACAACCATAAATCAAGGAAAAAAATGTCAATAAATACACATCTATCAATAATTCCTTTGAATGTAAATGGACTAAATGCTCCACTCAAAAGACATGGGGTGACAGAATGGATTAAAAAAATAAGGCCCAGGTGCCTGGGTGGCTCAGTGGGTTAAAGCCTCTGCCTTCAGCACAGGTCATGATCCCAGGGTCCTTGGATCGAGCCCCACATCAGACTCTCTGCTCAGCAGGGAGACTGCTTCCTCCTCTCTCTGCCTGCCTCTCTGCCTGCTTGTGATCTCTGTCTGTCGGGTAAATAAATAAAAAAAAACTTAAAAAAAAATAAGGCCCATCTATATGTTGCCTATGAGACTCATTTTTGACCTAAGGCACTTGTAGGTTGAAAGTAAGGGGATGAAGAAACATCTATCATACAAACAGATGTCCAAAAAGAAAAGAAAGGAAAAGAACCAAAATAATAATACATATATTGGACAAAATAAACATTAAAGCAGAGACCATAACAAGAGAAAAAAAGTACACTATATAATACTAAAGGACACAATCCAACAAGAACCTATAACAACTGTAAATATTTATATAGTTAACATAGAAACACGCAAATATGTAAAATAGTTAGTAATGAATATAAAGGAACTAATTGATAGTAATGATAGAGGGGACTTTTAATACCCCACTTACATTATATATTTCATCTCAACAGAAAATAAATAAATAAGAAAATAAATAAGATAAAATAAGATAAAAATAAATAAGAAAACAGTGGCTTTGATTGACGCTGATGGATTTAACAGATATATTCAGAACATTCCATCCTAAAATATCAGAATGCACATTCTTTCCAGGTACACATGAAACATTCTCCAAAATAGGTCACATATTAGGCCACAAAACTAGCTTCAAAAAGCCAAGAAGAGCAAAGTCTAATCATGCATTTTTTTCTGACCACAATGCTATGATGCTAGAAGTCAACCACAGGAAAAAATCTGGAAAGACACATACACGGAGATTAAATAATACCCTACTAAACAATGAATGGGTCAACCAGGGGAAAAAAAAGAAATCAAAAAGTACATGGAAACAAATAAATGAAAACACAATGGTCCAAAACTTTTGCAATGTAGTAGAAGAAGTTCTAAGAGGGAAATTTATAGCAATACAAGCCTACCTAGGAATAAACCTAATCAAAGAGGTGAAAGACCTGTACTCTGAATACTATAAAATGTTGATGAAAGAAATTGAAGATGACACAAAGAAATGGAAAGACATTCCATGCTCATGGACTGAAAGAGTATTATTAAAATGTCTATCTACTCAAAGCAGTCTACACATTCAGTACCATCTCTACCAAAATATGAACAGTATTTTTCATAGAACTAGAATGAAAAATCCCCAATTTCATATGGAAACACAAAAGACCCCACCTAGCTAAAGCAATTTTGAAAAATAAAAACAAAGCTGGAAGCATCACAATTTCAGACTTCAAGGTATATTACAAAGTTGTAGTAATCAAAACAGTATGGTGCTGGCACAAAAACAGACACATAGATCAATGGAACAAATAGAAAACCCAGAAATAAAATCACAATTATATGGCTAACTAATCTTCAACAAAGGAAGCAAAAATTTGCAGTGGGAGAATGTCTTCAACAAACGGTCCTGGGAAAACTGGACACAAACATGCAAAAGAATGAAGCTGGGCCACTTTCTCAAACCATACACAAAAATAAATTCCAAATGGAATAAAGATCTATATGTGAGACATGAAATCATAAAAATCCTAAAAGAGAGAACAGGCAGTAACTTCTCTGACATTGACCATAGCAATGTTTTTCTAGACGTTTCCTGAGGCAAGGGAAATAAAAGAAAAAATAAACTATTGGAACTACATCAAAATAAAAAGCTCTGCACAGCGAAGGAAACAGTTAACAAAACTAAAAAGCGAACCTACAGAATGGGAGAAGATATTTGCAAATGACATATCTGATAAAGAATGTATCAAAAATATGTAAAGAATTTACACAACCCAATACCAAAAAAAAAAAAATGGACAGAAGACACGAATAGACATTTTTCTAAAGAAGACATACAGAACACAAACAATGAATCATGTAACGTACTACATGAAAAACTAATGATGTACTGTATGGTGACTAACATTTTAAAAGGTAAAAAAAAAAAAAAAAAAGAAGACATACAATTGACCAAAAGACACATGAGAGGATGCTTAACATCTCATCATCAAGGAAATACACATCAAAACTAGAGTGAGATATCTCCACACTGTTCTGCAAAGTGGCAGCACCAACTTGCATTCCCACCAACAGTGATGGGAAGAGGGTTCCCCTTTCTCCACATCCTCTCCAACAAATGTTGTTTCCTGTCTTGCTAATTTTGGCCATTCTAACTGGTGTAAGGTGGTATCTCAATGTGGTTTTAATTTGAATCTCCCTGATGGCTAGTGATGATGGACAATTTTTCATGTGTCTGATAGCCATTTGTATGTCTTCATTGGAGAAGTGTCTGTTCATATCTTCTGCCGATTTTTTGATATGATTATCTGTTTTGTATGTGTTGAGTTTGAGAAGTTCTTTATAGATGCTGGATATCAACCTTTTGTCTGTACTGTCATTTGTAAATATCTTCTCCCATTCTGTGGGTTGCCTCTTTGTTTTGTTGACTGTTTCCTTTGCTGAGCAGAAGCTTTTGATCTTGACCCTGCCATTGCACTACTGGGTATTTACCCCAAAGATACAGATGTAGTGAAAAGAAGGGCCATCTGTACCTCAATGTTTATAGCAGCAATGGCCAAGGTCGCCAAACTGTGGAAAGAACCAAGATGCCCTTCAATGGATGAATGGATAAGGAACATGTGGTCCATATACACTATGGAGTATGATGCCTCTATCAGAAAGGATGAATACCCAACTTTTGTATCAACATGGATGGGACTGGAAGAGATTATGCTGAGTGAAATAAGTCAAGCAGAGAAAGTCAATTATCATATGGTTTCACTTATTTGTGGAGCATAACAAATACCATGGAGGACATGGGGGAGATGGAGAGGAGAAGGGAGTTGAGGGAAATTGGAAGGGGAGGTGAACCATGAGAGACAATGGACTCTGAAAAACAACCTGAGGGTCTTGAAGGGGCAGGGGGTGGGAGGTTGGGGGAACAAGGTGGTGGGTATTAGGGAGGGCACGTATTGCATGGAGCACTGGGTGTGGTGCAAAAACAATGAATACTGTTATGCTGAAGAAAAAAAAAAAAAACTACAGTGAGATAGCTCTTCACACCTGTCAGGAAATGGCTAGAATCAACAACACAAGAAACAACAGGTATTGGCAAGGATGTGAAGAAAAAGGAATCCTCTTGCACTATTGGTGGGAATCCAAACCCGTCTAGCCACTGTAGGAAAGAGTATGGAGTTTCCTCAAAAAGTTAAAAATAGAACTACCCTATGATTTAGCAATCACACTATTGGTATTTACCCAAAGAATACAAAAACACTAATTCAAAGGGATACATGCACCCCTGTATTTATAGCAGCATTATAATAGTAGTCAAGATATGGAAACAGCTCAAGTGTCCATTGCTTGATGAATGGTAAAGAAGTGGTATATATGTGTACACACACACACATACACACACACACACGAATATTACTTAGCATAAAAAAGAAAGAAATCATGCTCCTTGCAATGACCTGGATGGTGCTAGATAGCATAATTCTAAGCAAAATAAGTCAGAATAAGACAAAACCCATATGATTTCACTTATGTGGAATTTAAGAAACAAAGCAAATAAGGGGGAAAGAGAGAGAGAGACACAAATCAAGAAACAGGCTCTTAATTATAGACAAACTGATATTTATCAGAGGATAGGTGGATGCAAGGATTGGGTGAAGATGGGTGAAATAGGTGATGGGGACTCAAGAGTGCACTTGTGATAAACACTAGGTGATGTATGGAATTGTTAACCACTGTATTGTACACCTAAAACGAATAGAGCACTGTATGTTAATTAACTGGAAGTAAAGAAAAAATTTAAATAAAGTATCTTATAAAAAGCCTATATTTGAGTCTTGGTTTTTTTTTTTTCTTAAATTTAAAATCAAATTTGACAGTCTCCACATTTCAGTTGAGGTATTAGGACCATTTATACTCAGTGTGGTTACTTATAGGGTTGGAAATCTATCTTCCTATTTGTCTCATCTATTCTTTGTCCCTTTTTACCTATTCTCTGGCTTTTGGGATTAAGTACTTTAATTTCCATTTCTTGGTATATTAGCTACAGTTTTTAAAAAGCTTTTAGTGGTTGCTCTAACATTGACAAAATACATCTTCAACCTTTCACAATCCATCTTCTAATTTTATTCTGGTATGTCATACGTAGTATAAAATCTATTCAGTAGTATAAACCTATTTTCCTCTCCCATTCCCATGCTATTTTTTATCACATATTTCCCTTCCACATATGTTATAAGCTCCACAAAATGTAATTTTAAAGAAGTTAACTATGTTTTTAAGAATGTTGAAAGTGAGAAAAAAGTATTTCATATTTATCCCATGTTTCTTTATGGGCCCTTTGTTCTTTCACATCAATTTGTGCTTCCATTATTTTCCTTCTGCTTCCTATAGCAATTCCCATAGTGCATGCCTGCTACTGATAAGTTCTCCCAGGTTTGGTTTATCCAAAAAAAAATTTGAATTTTACCTTCATTTTTAAAAGATGCTTTCACTGGTATAGAATTACAGGTTAATTGTTTTATTTTTCTTTCATAACCTTGAAACTGTTATTTTATTTTCTTTTGGATTGCACAGTTTTCAGCAAGAAGACTAGAAATCCTTCTCTGTCTCCCTACATAATGTGTCTTTTTTCCCCCTTTGGCTCTTGTTAAGCCTCGCTTGATACCAGTTTTCATAAACTTTGCTTATGATATGCCTTGGTGTGGTCTGTGTACATAACTGTGTGTATGGGTGAGTATGGGGAGTTAATTGATTTTTTTAAATCTGTGAGTTCTTACTTTTCATCAAATTTACTATTTAGGTATTTTTCTACCCTTCTTCCATTCTTACTCCTCTTCCATTTATACATTTGTTAGACTACTTATTAATATCTCTAAGTCATTGAGGCTCTGTTCTTATACTTTTTAGTATTTTTCCTTCTCTGTGCTTCATTTGATGAATAGATTATCTTGCTATATCTTTGGGTTTATTGATCTTTTCTTCTGCTGTGTCTAACCTGTTGTTAATCCTATCCAGTGAGATTTTAACTTTAAATATTTTAATTTTTCATATCTGAAGCTCCATTTGATTATTTTTATATCACCATTGATTTTCTCATTATGTTTATCATTTAAATATTTGAACATAGTTACAGTAACTATTTTAACATCCTTGTTTCTAATTCTATCATTTCTGTCATTTCTGCATCTGTTCTTATTGACTGATTTTTTACACAAATTATGAGTCACATTTTTCTGTTTCTTGGAAAGCCTAGTAATTTTTATTGACTATTGGACTTTATGAATAATAGGTTGTTGAGTGTCTGGTTTGCATTATCTTTCTTTAAAGAGTGCTGTTAAAAAATTGCAGATGTTTGGTCCTTTTGAGATGTGTTTGAACTTTCTAGAGCAGGTCTAGAGTAGTCTTCACCTTATAATAATACAGCTCTAGTGTTGAGCTATGGCATCTCCACTGAGTGTCCTGGTGTGATCACTAATGGCTCTCCAATCTGACTGGTCATAGTTTGAATACCTCCTCACAGCTTAAACATCACACTAACCTATGCGACCTTCTAGAGATTATTCTAATTACAATTCTCTGGGTATTCTCTGCGTGGCATTGTAAATTTTTCTCTATGAATGTGCAGCCTAATACTAAGCAAAGACTCATGAGGATCATTTTTCAGGTTTCTGGAGGTTTTTTCCAGCTCACATCACATTTTTCTGAAATTCTAAACTGCAGCACCCAACAGCCTTAACTTCCTTGAGTTTTAATTTTCTAGGTTAGAAATCTCTATCTGAAATTAGATAATTTCTAGATAGAAATTTCTACCTCCTGAATTCATTAAGGTCACTGGGCTCTGCTTGTGTTAATCCAAACTCCACTATGATCACTGTCCAGAAATTGCCTCCAGGCAGAAACACAAGGTCATTAGGGGGTTCACCTTGTTTCTCTCCATTAGCAATTAAGGGTCACAAACCTGTGTTGCCTATTGTACAATGTCTGAAAATAATTATTTCAATTGCTATAGAGTGTGTCCCACCCCTCAATTCATATGTTGAAATCAAATGCATAGTGTAATAGTATTTGGAGGTGGAGCCTTTGGGAGGTGATTAGATATGAGTTGACCCTCATTAATAGAATTAATGCTCTAATAAAAAAGCTCCTTGGTTCCTTCTCCTATTTAGAACACAGTGAGAACATGGCCATCAATGAACTAGAAAGTGGACTCTCAAACAGGGACCAAATCTTCAGATGCCTTGGTCTTGGACTTTCTAGTCTCCAGAACAGTAAGAAATAAATTCCTATTGCTTATTATCCACCCAGTCTATGGCAATTTTTTACAACAACCCAAATGTGCTAAGACATATATATTTTGTCTAATTATCTAGTTTATGATGGGAGGTCTTCCCTAGTTCTTATTTCATCATGACTTTAAGCAGAAGTCCAGTCAGAGAACTTTTATTTAATTAGTTAATTATATATAAGCTAAAGATTTCATCTTGACTCATTCACGTAAAGGAAAAGTTCATATACAATGTAAATAGAGAAAGGATAGGCAAAGAGGAGGTGAAAGAGTGAGTTTGCTCAGTGTGAGTTTAGGTCCCTCTTCTTTTAACTCAAATCTGACTTTGATCATCTTTAGTATTGTTTTGAAAGTATAAAATGAAAATGTTGACTTTTCATTGGCTTTTATTTGCTTTTCTTTTCATTGGCTTCTAGATAAATAGTGCAGATTCTAAAAGTAATTAGACTGAACTAGTAAGCAAAAGGGGTTTCATGCCTTGAGGGAAGTTTTGGTACAAGACTGTAACTCCATAGATTTAGGGTTAGTTACAAGTGATAAACCTATTTTGGTGTTATCCAAAGTTCTTTCATCCTGAAGACTCATCAGCCGTCCCTGTAAGCCTGAAAGATTAGGAAAACAAAGATCCATGGATACAGCCCTGAATGTTCACATAAGAGTTTATAAGACAGAACCCAAAAATTAATTCCCTGCCCTGGTAAAATTTATAAAATAAGATAAATATACCACTAATGCCTAAATAAAGCTAAAAACTCTCCTTTAAAAGCTCTCATTTGTTATCATTTAATCTGAAAGCTAGTGGAAGAAACAGATACTATTGGTATATTTTTGGACCAACATTTCTGTTTCTCAGCCTGAAGCTGTAGTGCATCCACAGGAAGAATTATGTCCAGTAGATGTAAATTACTAGCATCATCACTCCCTGCATATTCCCCTTATAAGTATTCATAATCAAAAGAAACAAAAACACTTTTCCTTCTAAATTCAGTAACCAGGGCTTCCTGGGAAGCTCTTCCCTTGCTTTGATTAAACTTGCAGAGGAGCAACTGTTACTGCTGTGAAAATATGAACTTTAGAAAGAACTATATTGGTGTAAGACTGATGATTCACAGACCTATACCTCTGAAGCAAATAATACATTATATGTTAATAAAAAATAACTATAATAAGAAAAAGAATATATCGTCTCTGCAAAATTGTTTTCTTTGTGAAAGCTGCAAGGTGGTAAGGAACACACAGGTATATGTCTACATACTCAAAAACACAGGGGCGCCTGGGTGGCTCAGTGGGTTAAAGCCTATGCCTTCGGCTCAGGTCATGATCTCAGGGTCCTGGGATCGAGCCCCACATCGGGTTCTCTGCTCAGTGGGGAGCCTGCTTCCTCCTCTCTCTCTCTGCCTACTTGTGATCTCTGTCTGTCAAATAAATAAATTTAAAAAATCTTAAAAAAAAACCACAAATGCATGTGTGCATTTAAAAGTTTGTTCCAAATGGACAGCTTTTATTCAGACTTTTCTAGACTCTTGAAATTGTGTTAACTGCTATGAGGGATACACAGATTTTAAATTAGGCAAGGACTTTAAATGAAATAAGCTCACAGATCAGATGAAAGATTGACATTAAATATATAATTCTAAGACACACCAAAGAGTAACAAGGTGTAAAATGCTCAAGAGAGACACACTTATACAAACCCAAGAGAGTGAAAGAGCCAACTACTGTCTGGCACATAGTAGATTCTCAGTAAATATTTATTTAGTGGCTGAATTGATGATGAATACATTTCTCTCCCCCTCCCTCCAATGTAAAACAATTTTACTCTCAAAAATGGAATACTAAAGACCATATTTAACCTCATCTGAAACAATAAAAAAAATTCCAAATATATGAATCAATGGTTCAAAGACACTGATTATCAGGCAATAGAGGAGAGTGACTATAGGAGTGCTGACAACTCTAACTCCACCTTTGGCCCTCCATCTTATTCTCCCCTCTGGTGCACAGATGATGCCACTTTAGATAACTGGTAGCGATCCTCTGGCACATGGATGGCACCATTTTAGATAACTACCTTGTGGCCTTACCACCATAAAACTACCATGGGACCCCTCACCCCATGATAACTGGGGACTAAGGTCTAAATAGGGACAAATACCTATATAGTGCCCTGGATGGTCCCTGTCCACCCATCTACCCTGTCAATAAGTTACTTTAAATGAAAATCTGTATAAATAATATGCAGTGGCTTGTGTTTTGTTTATTTTTATATTAATTTGGCTTCTCATTCTGGAGTATACATTATTGACCCCCTCTAACATCTAACAGTGATCCTGGAGAGGTAGGAAACACAGTAATACCTATGAGAGAAACACTATAACTGCCTTAGTTTACTGTTTTCAGAAAGTTTCCAGGCCATAGTGCAGTGATATGAGGAGGACCAGGTGGAGCCCAGTGAGCTTTCAGAGATGAGGAGAAGTGTGGAGGATTTGTAGAAGACTACAGGGCTCAAGTTGGTAGAGTAGAATACCAGAAGGCAAAGAGCTACACAGAAAGAGAACTCTGGAGATATGCAAAGACTACCCTTGAGTATTAAGCTGAATAGTGATCAACACATGCATATGAGGAAACTGTCCAAGTCTGGGGAAGAACTATTTGAAATAATCAGAAGTAATTTGCAGAGGTGATGATTCCTGGTGGTTAGACAGGACTTGGGATACTATGTTCGCTCCAACAGACTGAAAACCCAGGAACTTAAGGAGGCATTGGGTAGAGTACACACAGGTTTTTACCTCAGTATTGGAGAATAATTAGCCAAAGATTGATAAGTATTTCAGTCCTGTCTTATATATCTTAACAACAAAACTGAAAGGATAAAACTGTTCTCAGATAATGGAACCACCATCCAGAACAAAGCTCAAGTATGTCTGAATACAAAAATATCCAGGACCCCACAAAGTAAAATTCAAGTTTGACATCCAACCAAAAATTATCAGCATTCAAAGAGGCAGAAAAATACAACCCATTGTGAGGAAATTAATTAATTGAGACTGACTTAGAACTGTCACAGATATTAAAATTAGCAGACAAGATCATTAAAGCAATTATTATAACTGTGTTCCATATGTTCCAGCAGCAAATAAAAACCTTAAGAAGAGACATGGTAGATATAAAAATGACTAAAATTGCACTTCTAGAGAAGAAAATCACAAAGTGTGAGATGAAAAATAAACTGAAAAGATTAATAGCAGATTAAAGAAGAAAAGGTAAGTTTCAAGACATAATAGAAAACACACAGAAAAGAGAATTTAAAAACGTAAATAGAATATCAGTGATCTGTGGGACAACCTCAGGCAGTCCAATAATCATGTACTTTGAATCTTTGAAAATCTTACAGAGAAAGAATTTGAAAAATAATGGTTGAAATTTTCCAAAACTGATTAAAAACTACAAACTCGTAGATCTAAAAAACTAGATGAATCACAAAAGCAACATGAATAAAACTACATTAAGGTGTATCAAAATCGGTCACAACAAATTCTTTCAAGACACGTCTCCAAAAGGCAAAGGAAACAAAAGTGAAAATGAACTTTTGGGACTTCATCAAAATAGGAATCTTCTGCACAGCAAAGGAAACAGTCAAATAAACAAAGAAGCAACCCACGGAATGGGAGAAGATATTCGCAAATGACAATACAGACAAAGGGCTGATATCCAGGATCTATAAAGAACTCCTCAAAGTCAACACACACAAAACAGATAATCATGTCAAAAAATGGGCAGAAGACATGAACAGACACTTCTCCAATGAAGACATACAAATGGCTATCAGACACATGAAAAAATGTTCATCATCACCAGCCATCAGGGAGATTCAAATCAAAACTACATTGAGATACCACCTTACACCAGTTAGAATGGCCAAAATTAGCAAGACAGGAAACAACATGTGTTGGAGAGGATGTGGAGAAAGGGGAACCCTCTTACACTGTTGGTGGGAATGCAAGTTGGTGCAGCCACTTTGGAGAACAGTGTGGAGATTCCTCAAGAAATTAAAAATAGAGCTTCCCTATGACCCTGCAATTGCACTACTGGGTATTTACCCCAAAGATACAGATGTAATGAAAAGAAGGGCCATCTGTACCCCAGTGTTCACAGCAGCAATGGCCACAGTTGCCAAACCGTGGAAAGAACCAAGATGCCCTTCAACGGATGAATGGATAAGGAAGATGTGGTCCATATACACTATGGAGTATTATGCCTCCATCAGAAAGGATGAATACCCAACTTTTGTAGCAACATGGATGGGACTGGAAGAGATTATGCTGAGTGAAATAAGTCAAGCAGAGAGAGTCAATTATCATATGGTTTTGCTTATTTGTGGAGCATAAGGAATAACATGGAGGACTTGGGGAGCTGGAGAGGAGAAGGGAGTTGGGGGAAATTGGAGGGGGAGAAAAACCATGAGAGACTATGGATTCTGAGAAATAATCTGAGGGTTTTGGAGGGACGGGGGTGGGAGGTTGGGTGAGCCACGTGGTGGGTATTAAGGAAGGCACGTATTGCATGGAGCACTGGGTGTGGTGCATAAACGATGAATTCTGGAACACTGAAAAGAATTTTTTTTTAAGATTTTATTTATTTATTTTACAGACAGAGATCACAAGTAGGCAGAGAGGCAGGCAGAGAGAGAGAGGAGAAAGCAGGCTCCCTGCTGAGCAGAGAGCCCAATGTGGGGCTCGATCCCAGGACCCTGGGATCATGACCTGAGCCGAAGGCAGAGGCTTTAACCCACTGAGCCACCCAGGTGCCCCACTGAAAAGAAATTTTAAAAAGAAATAAACATTTTAAAAAATATGTATCAAAATCAAATTTTCCAAATCAGTGTTATAAGAAAATCTTAAAGCATCCAGAGAAGAAAGACATGATATATGCAGAGTGTGCAATATTGAACAGTGGCCTCCCAATGATGTCCATGTTGCAATCCTCAGAACCAATAGAAACATTAGTCACATGGCAAAAGGAATTAATGTAAAAGATGGAATACAGTTCACTGATCAGGCAACCTTAAGACAGGAGAATTACCCTGGATTACTAAATGTAATCACAATGTAATCAAAAAGGACCTCAAAAGAGGAAGAGGGAGAAAGAAGAGAGAACTAGAGATATGACAGTATGAAAAGGACTTGGTTGCTGATTTTTAAAGTGAGGGAGTGAGGTCATAAACCAAGGGATGCTAGAGGTTTCTAAAAGCTGGAAAAGGCAAGAAAATGTATTATTTCCCTTCAGAAAGAAATGTCAATTCTTGATTTTAGCCCAGTGAGACCCATTTCAGACTTGAATATTTTTCCAGAACTATAAGATAATTCCACAACTATGAGATAATAAATTTGTACTGTTTTAAGTCATTAAGTTTATAATTTGCTACAGCAGCACATAAAAAAGCAATACACAGAAGAACAATGACAACAAAAGGATAAAAGCTGGTTTTTTATTTTTATCAGAAGCAATGCAAGGGAAAAGATACCTGAATAATATTTGTGAAGTACCAAATTTAAAAAAAATTTTCAACCTAAAATTCTGTACTCAGGGAAAGTATCTCTTAAAAATAAAGGTGAGGGGGATGCCTGGGTGGCTCAGTGGGTTGAAGCCTCTGCCTTTGGCTTGTGTCATGGTCCCAGGGTCCTGGGATTGAGCCCTGCATCATGACCTCTGCTCAGCAGGGAGCCTGCTTCCTAACCCCCACCCCCCCACCCCCTGCTGCCTGCCTCTCTGCCTACTTGTGATCTCTGTCAAATAAATAAAAAATCCTAAATAATAAATAAATAAATAAATAAAGGTGAGGGGTGCCTGGGTGGCTTGGTCGGTTAAGTGTCTGCCAGGGTCCTGGGATCAAGCCCCACACTGGGTTTCCTGTTCAGCAAGGGAGTATGCTTCTCCCTCTCCCTCTGTCCCTGTTCATTTACTCTCTTGCTCACTGTCTCAACTAAAAAAATTAAATCTTTTTTTTTTTTAATAAAATCTTAAAAAGGAAAAAAAAAAGGTGAAATTGACCATTGTAACTTCTTACTAGGCAGTTCTCTGGAGACAAGGGAAACAAAAGCATAAATGAACTATTAGGACTTCATCAAGATTAAGGTCTTCTGTCTTTTCAATAAATGGTGCTGGGAAAATTGGACAGCTATATGTAGAAGAATGAAACTCAACCATTCTCTTACACCGTACACAAAGATAAACTCGAAATGGATAAAAGACCTCAATGTGAGACAAAAATGAACTTTTGGGACTTTATCAAGATCAAAAGCTTCTGCACAGCAAAGTAAACAGTCAACAAAACAAAGAGGCAACCCACAGAATGGGAGAAGATATTTACAAATGACAGTACAGACAAAAGGTTGATATCCAGGATCTATAAAGAACTTCTCAAGCTCAACACACACAAAACAGATAATCATATCAAAAAATGGGCAGAAGACATGAACAGACACTTCTCCAAAGAAGACATACAAATGGCTATCAGACACATGAAAAAATGTTCATCATCACAGCCATCAGGGAGATTCAAATCAAAACTACATTGAGATACCACCTTACACCAGTTAGAATGGCCAAAATTAGCAAGACAGGAAACAACGTGTGTTGGAGACGATGTGGAGAAAGGGGAACCCTCTTACACTGTTGGTGGGAATGCAAGTTGGTGCAGCCACTTTGGAGAACAGTGTGGAGATTCCTCAAGAAATTAAAAACAGAGCTTCCCTATGACCCTGCCATTGCACTACTGGGTATTTACCCCAAAGATACAGATGTAGTGAAAAGAAGGACCATCTGTATCCCAGTGTTTATAGCAGCAATGGCCACGGTCGCCAAACCATGGAAAGAACCAAGATGCCCTTCAATAGACAAATGGATAAGGAAGATGTGGTCCATATACACTATGGAGTATTACGCCTCCATCAGAAAGGATGAACCCCAACTTTTGTATCAACATGGATGGGACTGGAAGAGATTACGCTGAGTGAAATAAGTCAAGCAGAGAAAGTCAATTATCATATGGTTTCACTTATTTGTGGAGCATAACAAATAATATGGAGGACATAGGGAGATGGGGAGGAGAAGGGAGTTGAGGGAAATTGGAAAGAGAGGTGAACCATGAGAGACTATGGATTCTGAAAAACAACCTGAGGGTTTTGAAGGGGCGGGGGGTGGGAGGTTGGGGGAGCCAGGTGGTGGGTATTAGGGAGGGCACGTATTGCATGGAGCACTGAGTGTGGTGCAAAAACAATGAATTGTTATGCTGAAAAGAAATAAAAATACATAATAAATAATAAATTAAAGAATCTTTAAAAAAAAGAATATACAATAATTAGCCATGTACCAGGAAGAAATTTCCTTTTTCTTAGCTAACATAAAGAGCATATGGGAATGCAATAAATTCTCAAGAATTCCAGTTAAAAAAAAAAAGATTAAAGTCTTCTGCACAGCAAAGAGAACAAGCAAAAAAACTAAGCAGCAACCTTTAGAATGGGAGAAGATATTTGCAAATGATATATCTGGTAAAGGGTTAGTATCCAAAATCTTGAAGAACTTATCAAACAACACCCAAAAATGAAACAATCCAATTAAAAATGGGCAGAAGACCTGAACAGACATTTTTTCCAAAGACATCATCCAAATGGCTAACAGATGAATGAAAAGATTCTCAACATCCCTTATCAGGGAAATACAAATCAAAACTATAATGACACACCCATCAGAATGACTAAAATTAACAGTGCAGGAAACAACAGATGTTAGCAAAGATGTGGAGGAAGGGGAACTCTCCTGCACTGTTGGTGGCAATGGAAAGTGGGGAGGCCACTCTGAAAAACAGTATGGATGTTCCTGAAAAAGTTAAAAATAGAAATACCTTATGATCCAGCAATTGTACTATTAGGTATTTACCCATTTGAAAGGACATACACACCCCTATGTTTATAGCAGCATTATCAACAACAGTCAAATTATGAAACAGCCTAAGAGTCCACTGACTGATGAATGGATAAAGAAGTTGTGGTATATATATATATGTGTGTGTGTGTGTGTGTGTGTGTGTCTACACATGCATGCATACACACACAATAGAATATCAGTAATAAAGAATGAAATGTTGCTATTTGCAGTGACATGGATGGAGCTAGAGTATATTATATTAAGCAAAATAAGTCAGAGAAAGGCAAATATCATATGATTTCACTCATATGTAGGATTTAAGAAATGAAACAGATGAACATAGCAGGGGTAAAAAGAGAGGCAGACCATAAAACAGACTCTTAACTACAGAGAACAAACACAGTTTATGGAGGGGATGTGGGTGGGGCCAGGGGATTGGTTAAATGGGTGATGGGTATGAAGGAGGGCAATTGTGAGGAGCACTGGGTGTTATATGTAAGTGATGAGTCAGTAAATTCTACTCCTGAAACTAACATTATACTATATGTTAACTAACTGGAATTTAAAGAAAAACTTGAAATTTTAAAAAGTGGGGAAAAAAATCAGAAAATAAGTAAATGATGGTAAAGATGCTGAAAAATTGGAACCCTAAGTGCACTGTTCATTGGAATGGAAAGTGGTACAGTCCCTGTGTAAAATACTGCAGTGGATCCTCAAAAAAGTAAAAATAGAATTATCATATAATCCAGCAATTCTAATTTTGGGTATATGCTCAAAGGAATTAAAAGGAGGAGATATTTGCATAGTATCTTCACAGCAGGAATCACAATAGTTAAAAAGTGGAAGCAACCCAAGTGTCCACTGATGGATGAATGGATAAGCAAAATGTGGCATATATGTATATACAACAGAATGCTATCCAGACTTAAAAAGGAAAGAAATTTTGACATATGCTATCACATGAATGAATCTTGAGTACATTATCTTAAGTGAAATAAGCCAGTCACAAAAAAATAAATACTGCATGATTCCATTTACATAAGGTACTTCGAGTCATCATAATAGGAGACAGTAGAATATATGCTGGTTGCAGAGGCTGGAGGAAGAGGTAAAATTGGGCATTATTATAAAGTTTCAGTTTTGCAGGGTAAAAAGAGTTCTGGGTTAGTAGTGTTGATGTTTGTACAGCAGTGAGAAGTACTTAATCCCACTGGTTGTACACTTAAAAACTGGTTAACATAGTAAATTTTATACATAATTTACCACCAAACCATGAAAGATTTTCTTCTACTTTTCTCCTCAGCTTCATTGAAATTGAAAACTCATAGGACAATATCAACAGCAGATTGGACAGAAGAGAAGACAGAATTGGTGAAGTAAAGATGTATCAGAAGAAAATACTCAAAAAATTGAAGTTGAAGTTAAATAAAAAAAAATTTAAGAAACAGAGAAGAGAGTAATATATGTGTGGAATACAGTCTAAAAATAAATGTATGTCAGGCTGCCTGGGTGGTTCAGTTGGTTGAGTGTCCGGCTCTTGGTTTTGGCTCAGGTCATGATCTCAGGGTCCTGAGATCAAGCCCCATGTCAGCTCTGCGCTTCGGATGCTCTCTCTCTCCCTCTGCCCCTCCCCCCGCTCAAATAAATAAATAAGTATTTAAAGAAAATAAAAATAAAGGTATAGCTTGTTTATAAGTCCCAGAAGGAGAGGGGGAGAGACTGGGGAAGAAATTATAAGTAGATAAGGTTTGAGAATCCAACTCTAAACAGGATAAATACAAAGACAGCCAATCAAAGCACACAGAGTTAACCTGCTGAAAACCAAAGACTAATTTCAGTTTTCCCCACTGTCCAGCCTCTGCCTGGGCCCAAGCTGATTTGTAAAATGCCCGTTTTCCTGATTCGTAAAATACCCTCTGGAAATAAAATGATGCATTATCAGCTCACACAAGAAGAGGTCTTCTTTTACCTCGTTTGTCTAGTCCTATTGCTTTCAGAATTTCTTACTAGTTTGTCTAGTCCTATTGTTTCCACATTTGTCTGAGGTCTTAAAAAATAATTTTTGCAATTTTCCCTTATTTAATTGTTACAGATATAGTTTCCAATTCTCTAATGAAAATTGGAGTGCCAATTTCTGCTAACAATCAACTATAATGAACTTTGGTGTGGAGTCTCCCTTATGCTAATTTTTTTTTTTTAATTTCTTTTCAGCGTAACAGTATTCATTGTTTTTGCACCACACCCAGTGCTCCATCCAATACGTGCCCTCCCTTATACCCACCACCTTTTACCCCCAACCTCCCACTCCCCGCCCCTTCAAGACCCTTAGGTTGTTTTTCAGAGTCCATAGTCCCTTATGCTAAATTTTATTTAAAGAAAAAATTAACATCATTTCAGAAACTTAAGAAGCCTACACATCCACTAACCTTAATGACATTTTATTTGAATGTCTATGAAAAATAAATACGTTTCATAATTGGTATTAAAAGTTCATAAAATCTTAATCATTAAAATTTTTTTAAAAACATGCCACAATATAGAAAGATGATATATATCTAGACTTTGCTTAATCCATAATATAATTATTATTATACATGTATAATGCAACAGACTTTATTTTTTAAAATTTTCAATTTGAATTTTTGTTATTTATTATTATGTTCAAGTAGCCAACATATAGTACATCATTAGATTTTGATGCAGTATTCAATGATTCATTAGTTTCATACAACAATAGATTTTAATTAAAAAGCTCTTTTCAGTTTTCTATGTACAGAAATATATAGGTGACTAGATCTCTATCCTCAGTATCCTTTGACCTCATTGAGCTAACACAATGTCATGATGATGGTTTGCTGCTAAGTGTCTGGTGACTAGCTCTTCAAGAAAAAAAAAAAACTTCTAATTTGTAGTATTTGCCAATTTCCATGTTATAGATACTCCCACTACATCCAATTTCAAACTACTAATATGAAGTTACTGAATGTGGGCTTGGGAAGAGATATGAACAATTGGTTTTCCATTTGTAACAACATGGATGGACCTAGAGGATAAATGAAATAAGTCAGACTGAGAAAGACAAATATCATATGATTTTACTCATACATGAAATCTAAAGAAAAAAAACAAATGGATAAACCAAAGGCAGAATTGGACCTATAAATAAAGAGAACAGGCTGATGGTTACTAGAAGGAAAAGGGGTGGGGAAGGGGCAAAATGGGTGAAGGGCAGTGGGAGATACAGGTTTCCAGTTATGGAATGGAGTAAGTCATGGGAATAAGAGGTAAAGCATAGGGATTATAGTCCGTGGTAGTATATGTATGGTGACAGATGGTAGCTACACTTGTGAACATAGCATAACACCTAGAGAGGCTGAATCACTACCTTGCACACCTGCAACTAACATAACATTGTGTGTCAACTACCTTCAAAAACGAATAAAGAAGCGAACAACCAGCTTGCATGAGCCAATTTGCCAACCAGCTTCCATATACCCCTGAGGTCCTAGGATTGACTAAGCTGAGGGCAGTGAGAGGGAATTCTTTAACAAAGCTCATTCAGGTTCCCTTGAGGCCTTACCACTAGCCATTCCTATGTGGTCTTAGTGACTAGTAGATGGCCTCGAGTGATCCCCTCCTTGTCCCCTGGCCCATTATTCTTTTTAGACACACAACTCAGAAACATAGCAAGTCTTACAGAAGCACAAAGGGAATAACAACAATAAAATAAAATAAAATAAAATAAAATAAAATAAACAAAACCCAACAACAAAAAGGTCCTAAAATCCAGGGTGCTGCTCCACCTGGGACATTTATTAAGATTTCTCACGATTTATTAAGAAATCTCGTGATTTCAAGTGAGAGACAGTTCTCATTGGGAAGGGAATTTCAGCGGAAGATGGGGAGAATCCATGGCAAAAAGAAAACCTGGGGCAGCTATAACTGCAGACAGTTATTCCAATAAAAAGTGGCTGAAGAGCCTAAGAAGAGCCATGAAGCCAAACAAACGCCAGGGCTGGAAGAGAGCTTCAGGATCATGTAATCTTACCTTCCACCTAGGACAGTGGTCTCCCCCACAGAGCAATCTCAACATCTCCTGGAATTCAGAGATTTCTTTCTTACTCTTTAACTCAGTTTCTTTATGCTCTAATCAAGTAATTCCAATCAAGGAAAATTATGACTCTGATATTCCTAAATATATTGAGAATTTATGTCTTTACCAACTACAACAAACTTAAAAAGGGATAGGAATGTTTCATGCCCGTTGTAAAGTTCAGATGACGAGCTCAGCCATGATCCATGATTGACACCTGCCATGGACACAGGAGAGGCAAATAACTGTGTTAACGCCACAAACCTGTCATCCTTCCCTTAAAAGAATCCACTTCTCTTGGGTTTTCCTAGGTCTGATAATTGATTAAAACAGCATTAAGGGAGAAGAAATAAGGAGAAACCTCAAAGCAGAGTGAAGTTGTTTACTTCTTTCATGCCATACTTTATCTTTTATAATTTACAGAGGATGCTTAAAGGCAAAAATAAGACACCAACCAGAATTTGGAAAGGTGGTAAGTTTGCCTTATAGAATTCTGACTCGGGACATAATATGTTACAGGAGAGATGCAAAATCATCTTAAAAGACAGCAAAGTTTGACTGTAAACCAAATGGATATATGAGTACAACTCAAGAAAGCATACAACAGTCAGGATGGGCTTGACCAGCAAAGGAAACTTAGAAAAAGGTAATTCAGAGGGATGACTTAAACTCCATAAAATTATACAGCAGAAAGTACACAGCAAGAAGCCAACGTTGGCAGAACTTTTGAGCCCTTATTGGTAAGGTCTTTTCTATAGTGCACTTAAGGATTTCAAGCCCTATTTTCTGGGGAGCAGAACCTCATCTAAATAAATATATTTTCCTATTCCCAGAGCATTTAGCTTTCCAGAGAGTCTGCTTTGTGGTTGATGTGGACCAAGAGGATAAAGAGCATGGGGGATAGAGAGATTGTCTGAGAATCACCTCAGGTACTTTCCACAACATGTGTGAATACCATGATGGAGAAGGCAATAGTCATTTATATGCTGAAATGCTCTTCAGATGATCGCTGATATCCCACCCCATCACCCATCCCTGAGAATCACTGGACTTTTTAAAAAAGAGTATATTACACTCACATGAAATTCTAGCACATGTGACAATTTTATTTATTTATCATAAGTTAGTAAATCATCAAAGTAATGGATGCAGCGATTCCTGTGAGTTTAGTTAATGTAAAGTTACCTTGAGTAACAAACTCACTTTCAGTAAACCAAAATCACTTTCTGGTGCTCAAAATTGATGACCAAAACCTGGACTGAGGTGAAACTGCAGCCAGTCAGCTCACCTTGCCTGATGATACTTCATGATGAGGACTCAATTTGAGGCAACACAATGTGGTGTGATAAAGAATATAAGATCTTTCCAGTCTCTACCTATAAAAAGGGGATAATGATACCTTTCACATAGGACTGCTGTGAAGAGTGAATGAGCTAACAATGATAAGGAACCTGGAATATCATTAGTGTGGCAGAGGTAGGTTAGATGTTCATCAATCCAATTTCTTGTGCACAGAGAAATGCTATGTTTCCCAGCCTCCTTTGAAACCCTATTGAGGTCACCACATTCTGGCTAATGGGATGTGGGGTAGTATTGACACACATCACTTCCAGCTTTGGCCATAAAATTCTCTGCACAATTACCCCTTCTCTCTCTTCCCTTTTAATGGCGCTCTTGGAAGCCACATGTTAAATGAGTTTCACAGGTTACCAAAAAAGTGAACCTTGAGGTCACTGCCAAACAGAGAGCCCTCAAGGAGATCCTCTAACCTACACTGGATAGGTTTTTAGCAAGAAATAAATCTATGTGGTGCTAAATTCCTGAGCCTTGAGAATGGTTATTAGAACAGCTAGCATAAACTCCTCTAGCACAGAAATTGGTATCTTGAATTGGGATGCTGCTGAAAGCAAAAGTCTAGAATTTGTGCCAGTGCCTAAAAAGCAGGACTGAGTGGCAGGCAAACCAATGTTGGAGGTTAAAAAAAGATCAAGATACATATTAAACAGTTCCATACATTTGATGAAACACTAGAGTTGGAAATACAATGCTGTTACCTGGATGTCAGATCACATGTCTAAGGACTTCAGAGCTTTAGGGGAAGAATGCAGAAAGTGGGATGCTACTAGTATGTGTTGCTAAGTATTGGTTGCATTTGATAAAGTATTACAAGAAAGAGATGAATTCAGAAAAGAATCAGCTTGCTTGTAAGCAGAAATGAATAGAGAATCCAGAAATTCAGGGCTTTGCAGGATTGTAAAATCGGAATGCTTCTGACTCTAAAGTGTTAGAAGAAAGTGCGTTTGGTTACTGGCATATGAAATAGACTGAAAATAGGTTAGAAACCCACTACATTTTTGAGGGGATTATATTGCCTAAGAAACCATGAATCTGGACTAAAAAAAGGCTTTGACTGTTCAAAACGTAAAACAATCCTTAAAATTTCCATGAGCAAAGAAGACTTCAAAAGCTTCACAATTCCCCCAAAGAGGACCTCATATGTGTTTAGAAAAATTACACATGGCTGGGGGAGGGGAGCTCCAAGAGGAACCAGGAGCTGCAGAGAACAATGAACAAGAGAACAGTTTCCAGCAGCAGGGTAAAATCAAGGAACCACTCTGCCTCAAGGATGGGTGCATTTAAAACACTTGTCTAAACAGGATTCCAAAATTGCTTCAGACAGGTGTCTGAACAGTGTCTCCACTCTTCTCATTTCTGAAGGGGTATCCATCATGGTTATCCCAGCTCTATTCCACCAGTGTATATTGGTGGGGGCGAGGGGAGGCAGACAAGAAGCAGCACATAAATTTCTTTTTATTTCATCAATTGCCAAGCTAAGAAAAGCTATATTTGGACTTGATGGAAAATACCGCATAACATCGGGGTTTCTGAACTTTAAGATACAGGGACTGAGTGGAGACTTGAGTGATGAGTATGTGTTATATGTGAAACAAGAGTGAAAAAGACCTTTTTGGATGGTCTATGGCACAGGCTTGCTAGATGCTTACCAATTTTGTTTTCCTCTTCTTGAGCCCTTGGAAGACTATATTTCCCAATATAGTTTGCAATTAGGTTGAAACAGTAAGAATTGATTCTGGCCAGTCAGATGTGGATAGAGGAGGTCATGCATAGTCCCTATGATGTCTGATAATATAGTCACCAAATTTAAATTTAAAAAAAATTCAGTTTCTCAGTCACGCTGTATTTCAAGTGCTCAATAGATATGGATCTAGTGGTTATCATCGTGAATGGTACACATAAAAAACATTTCCTTCATCAAAGAAGATTCTATCCAACAGTGTTAGTATAGCCCTTCTGTACTGAACTTAGAAGTCCATTCCCTAAGTGGGTTGAAGGCTCAAGAGGCCCAAATAGTGGGGCAAATTGTGTTTTTGTAAAAAAAAAATTGTTAGTCACCATACAGTACATCATTAGTTTTTGATGTAGTGTTCCAAAATTCATTGTTTATGTGTAACACCCAGTGCTCCATGCATTATGTGCCCTTCTTAATACACATTACTGGGCCAAACCACCTGCATCCCCCTCCCCTCTAAAACCCTCAGTCTGTTTCTCGGAGTCCACCCTGTCTCATAGTTCAACTCCCCCTTTGATTCCCAGCCTTCATTTTTCCCTTCCTTCTCCTAATGCTCTCCACGCTATTCCTTATGTTCTACAAGTAAGTGAAACTATATGATAATTGACTTTCTCTGCTTGACTTATTTCACTCAGCATGATCTCTTCCAGTCCCATCCATGTTGATGTACAATTTGGGTATTCATCATTTCTAATGGCTGGGTAATATTCCATTGTATATATGGACCACATCTTCTTTATCCAACAGCCAAACTGTGGAAAGAGCCAAGATGCTCTTCAACAGGTGAATGGTACTTCTAAGGATTAGGGCAAATTTTATAGGTTTAAGTGTCAATTAGGAAAAAAATGCCTGGAGTTAAACAATTAAGTGGCCAATGGGTCAAACAGTTCTGCTTGTGTCTATAGCAGAAATTTGGGGACAAGAGGAATCTTTGCTGCTTTAGTAACAATGCCATCTTCCTCAACACTGAAAAATGTTTGTATCATTTATCTGTTTGTGGTGTTATGAAAATAATCAACAGATTATCCTGATTTCTAGACTGATATCCCCTCAGAAATCTTTTTTTTTAAAGATTTTATTTATTTATTTGACAGAGAGAGATACATCAAGAGAGGAAATACAAGCAGAGAGAGTGTTAGAGGGAGAAGCAGGTTTCCCATTGGGCTACACAAGCAGAGGGAGTGGGAGAAGGAGAAACAGGCTTCCTACTGAACAGGGAGCCCTGTGAGAGCTCAGTCCCTTGACCCTGGGATCATGACCTGTGCCGAAGGCAGATGCTTAAAGACTGAGCCACCCAAGCGCCCCTCCCCTCAGAAATCTTATTAACACTCTTGAATTATGCTCTCTATGAAGGGAGAGTTTGTAAATCAACAGTAAATCTCAGGGCTTGTTGAAACAAATTCTTAATCAATGTAGTCCTGGGATGCCTATAAAAATGTTCTTGGAAATATTGAATATTATCTAAATTATGATTAGGGCCAATGACTGCCAGTATGACTGAAAGATTCCCTGTGGGAGTCATAAAAATTCTCCATACCTCCAACCTAGCAGAATCAAGTTGATCAGAACATTTTGTGAAAACTTTCAGAAGGAAGTGAAGTGGATTTTTTTTTTCCTAAGGAAAAGAGAACCCACCATAATTTCCAACCTGAACATGTTATCTTTCCCAATTTTTTTATTTGAACACTTCTCCAAAAGAATCTAATGGGTAACAAAGCAGCATTTATGACATTAGCTTTTTCTCTGATGATTCTGACAAGGTCAAATGGCCCATGTTATTCTGGAGCCACAGATGTTGTCTATCTATTTTTCATGTATGAGTATGTGTCTATATGTATCTAAATGTTATACTCCCTTTTTAAGATTTTGCCCTTCTTCACATTCCTACACACACAAACACATCGCACTGGTAGCATTTTGAGGTGAAAGACAGCATGATTCGACAATTATCTATGTGGCCATATGCAAAGTTACTTAATTATTCAGGACATTGCTCCACTGTACTTTAAAATGCCTGCATGAACAAAATAATCTCTAAGATATATTTTTATTAATTTACATCACTTATGACTTCTATATAATTGAGAACTCAATAGAAAAATTAATAATTATGCTACTTAAAATTTCATTGTCTAACTTAACCATTTATTAAGGTTATAAGGTTATTATAGGCAAGAATATTTGACTTGTTATATCCGTAAATAAATTAAGCTTTGTTTGACTTTCCCTAAGTATTCTTGAATTCACTAGAACCCCTGGCTGTAAGGGCAAACTATCACACCACTAAATGCCAAAGTTGATGAGCTGATCCTGCTGGCTAGATAATCCAGGATGACATTTGTCATGATACAGATTTTGACCAAACCAAATGTGTATTTTTATCTTATAAATTGAAAAATTGTCCTGCTGACATTGTTATCACATATAACGCTCCATCCATCTAACTTTGAGTCACTCTAATCTTTCAGAGATCTTTCTTTCATCAGGTACTTTTAAAATACCACAAGTAATTAGATGATTCTCAGAGAAAATACTTGATCTTTGTCAATGTCCCCTAACACCTTCATAGGAAAATAATGTTCAGTCATGAGGCAAAACTATAGAGTGAAATAGTGTCACACTGGAAACAGAAAAACTAAATTTGAGTCCTGGTTTCCATTTAATCTAATAAATATGTATTGAGCAACCACTACATCCAAAAATGTTGAACTAGTGTCTGGAGATAATAGTGGGAAATAAGACAAAAATAATTTACTAATTTATTGGGGAAGATGGGGGAGATAAGCATTAAACATGTAACTGCAAGTGTGATAAACATTTCCAAGGATGTTATAAAGGGTGATATGGGAACATAGAAGGCTTTTACTCTGAGGGATAAGATCAGAAAGAAAATTCAGTGAGAGTTCTTCAGTGAAAGATAATGGAGAATTAATCCAAACAATGGGAAAAGCAGGTGCAAAGGCTTAGGAGGCAAAAGAGCATTATATCTATGAGAAATTAAAGCAAGTTCAGACCAGCTAGGGTATAGAGACCAGTGGAAATAGTCTGAGATGAAGATAAGGTGCACAGGTACCACAGTGTAGAAGACCCCAAAAGAACATTAACCAACTGCAGTCTTGGGAAGACCTTCTAACCTCTCTAGGTCATTGTGGTATGGGAGGTTAGGTACATGGAAGGATCTATAATATTAAATCATTCCACATTCCAGAAGTCTATTAGCTTAAATTCAAGGTTTGAGAAAAAGGCAGATATTTATAGTAAATGTTAGCCTGACATCTCGAGAAATTTTTCACTCTTCCATGAATTTTATGGATGTCTGTATGTTAGGGCAAAAAAACATGAAGATGCCAAATTTTCATGCTATGTAGTCTAGTCATTGAGTGGAGATTCTGAGAGTGTTAGGTCCTTAGTCCTACTTTGGACCTTTGCTGACTCACCATGTCTACCTTATCACTTATCTTTGTCCCTCTGAAATTATCATGGGGGTACTAAAAACACTTCTCTTAGGACAGTAATGAGGATTACACTGCATAAAATGTTCTAAGTATCTGGAATGAAAGGTATGGGCAATATAATTTTTTCAGTTCAGTTTGGCCAAATAAGTTGCCTGAATTTCAGAGAGATGACATTTCTTGATATTCTTATGTGCTAGGTAAAGTAATTTGGCTTGGAACAAAGTTCCAGTAAGCAGAATCACAGCTGGCAAGTAACAATTGCCAAGACTGTGTGCCTTGTAAAATCAGGAAAATTTCCTTTTTGTTCTGCTATATTTGAGCAAATATACAGTGTCAGAGCCAAAACTCAATAAATATTTATAGAACATACAAATTAATCAAAGTATCTATTGGTATGGTTTATGTTGACTCAATTTAACTTGAATATGCAGCAAGATCTTATAAAAATAATCAAGGATACTAATACACATTTTCAAAACTGGCCCAGTTCCTCTCCTATTTACCCATTCTCATTAGCTTTGTGTAAATCTTGACTTCTTTGGTTTTCCAATCTTAGTTTGGCTCAATCACCCATTGTTAAATTTCCTCTAATGCACCCTCGGCTTTGAAAATCCATTTTGGATTCACTATACCAGCTTAACTTGGTATCTAACTTTGTACCAAATGCTAATATTTGACTTTGGAATAACAAACTATGACAAGAACCTTTAGTTTAACTTTCTAGTGATTGAGAATAAGCCACTTGTGAAACCAAGGCCCATGCATCACTAGAAAGCCCTTTGTTGAATTGCGGCAAAAGCTGTTTCCTTTAAATTCAAGTCATTTAACCTAATTCTTTACCTTAGAGAAACAGAATAAGTCCACACACAACAGCCATTCAAATATGTGAAAATTAGTGATTATACTCTACCTCAGGCTCTTTACTGGAAACTCAACCATCTCATAGGACATAGTTTTGAAATCATTTATCTTTCTGATAATCTGATATCTATCTTTTTGAGTACAAAACCCAAAAACTGTATGGCAAGAACCACCATAACCTAAGTTATAGAAACTGGTAAAACAGGAGAAAATTTCTGCAAGACATTTCACAAACAAAAGCCAGTATCCCTAATATTCATAAAATTCATAAAAACTAAGAATAGAGATGCTAAAATCTGAAAAAAATATAAGCAAGGTAAAATCAGACAATTCACAAAAATACATTTGAGAGCGTCCCCAAACATGTGAAAAGACATTCAATCTCACTCAATTAGATTTTATAAAAATTAAGTTAATGCAAATTAAATTA
Source organism: Lontra canadensis (assembly GCF_010015895.1). NCBI lineage: Eukaryota > Metazoa > Chordata > Mammalia > Carnivora > Mustelidae > Lontra > Lontra canadensis. The sequence continues at coordinate 6,106,661 of NW_022631018.1, read as the reverse complement.
CACTGAGATACCTCTTATCTATTAGAGAGGTGAAAACTAAAAAACAAAAACAGCAACATCAAAACACCCTCACCTTTTGTCTGTACTGTCATTTGCAAATATCTTCTCCCATTCCGTGGGTTGCCCCTTGTTTTGTTGACTATTTCCTTCACTGTGCAGAAGCTTTTGATCTTGACAAATGACAGTACAGACAAAAAGTTGATATCCAGGATCTATAAAGAACTTCTCAAGCTCAACACACACAAAACAGATAATCATATCAAAAAATGGGCAGAAGACATGAACAGACACTTCTCCAATGAAGACATACAAATGGCTATCAGAAACATGAAAAAATGTTCATCATCACTAGTTATCAGGGAGATTCAAATTAAAACCACATTGAGATACCACCTTACACCACTTAGAATGGCCAAAATTAGCAAGACAGGAAACAACGTGTGTTGGAGAGGATGTGGAGAAAGGGGAACCCTCTTACACTGTTGGTGGGAATGCAACTTGGTGCAGCCACTTTGAAGAACAGTGTGGAGATTCCTCAAGAAATTAAAAATAGAACTTCCCTATGACCCTGCAATTGCACTACTGGGTATATACCCCAAAGATACAGATGTAGTGAAAAGAAGGGCCATCTGTACCCCAGTGTTTATAGCAGCAATGGCCACGGTCGCCAAACTGTGGAAAGAACCAAGATGCCCTTCAATGGACGAATGGATAAGGAAGATGTGGTCCATATACACTATGGAGTATGATGCCTCCATCAGAAAGGATGAATACCCAACTTTTGTATCAATATGGACGGGACTGGAAGAGATTATGCTGAGTGAAATAAGTCAAGCAGAGAGAGTCAATTATTATATGGTTTCACTTATTTGTGGAGCATAACAAATAACATGGAGGATATAGGGAGCTGGAGAGAAGAGAGTTGAGGGAAATTGGAAGGGGAGGTGAACCATGAGAGACTATGGACTCTGAAAAACAACCTGAGAGTTTTGAAGGGGTGGGGGTGGGAGGTTGGGGGAGCCAGGTGGTGGGTATTAAGGAGGGCACATATTACATGGAGCACTGGGTGTAGTGCAAAAACAATGAACACTGTTATGCTGAAAAGAAATAAAAATAAATTAAAAAAAAACCCTCACATTTGTTAGTGATGTTATGTAGAAACAGTTACTCTCATCCATTGCTGGTGGGAATAGAAACTAGTACAATTCTTTTAGAGGGGAATTTAAGATATATTAAAATATATATGCACTTACTTATTGATCCAGAAAAAGAGTCAAAACGATTCTTATAAGTTGTCTGAGGAGTCAGTCCCAAAGATGCACCTTCAGTAATGTAAAAGTACATATATAGATCATTCATTGCAGAATTGTTTATAATTGCACAGTACTGGGAACAACTTAAATATAACAAAGTGGTTGAGTAGACTATGGTACATCCACAGAATGCAATACTGTGCAGCTGTAAAAAGAATGAAGAAGTTATCTATGAAAAAATAAAGAGTAATTTCTAGGGAATAATATTAGGAGAATAGAAGCAACTTTCATAAGAGTGTCTATTATGCTACTTTGAGTGTAAGGAGGGAAAATAAGAAGATATACACAAATGTGTTCATCTTTGAAAAAAGAAAACAAAGGATAAACCAGAAACTACTAAGATTTGTTATCCACAGATATTGGTGAAAACAGGGTAAAAATGGAAATGTGGTAGAAGGGATTAGGAGAGTGACACTTCCTGAATTAAAAAAATATATATATATATGTATACACACACATACACACACACACATATATACATATGTATATATATCATATATCAGTATATAGTATATATAATGTGGTTTTTAATTTTTATTCTTTTACTTAAATTCAATTTGCCAACATATAGTACATCATTAGTTTTTGATGTAGTGTTCAAGGATTCATTAGTTGTCTATATATGGTTTTGACTTAGAATGAGGTTAATACCTCACATACTCAAAGAACAGAAATATGATTAAAATGAATGGTGGGGGAGATAACCGCAAATATGATGTAAACAGAAAAGGATGAATTGAACTGTATCATCAATAACATAATGACAGTGAAGAGGTAGTGGTGGTGAATAACTAACCAAATTAACTTTGGAAAATTTTGACTGCATACTCTAAGACGAATGGAAAAAAAAAAAAAAACCTTCTACAAATACTATACTTTAATTAGTAGGTTTATTTCCCATAGGTTATGGATTAGTTATTATGAAAATACTTTATGTGTATTTTATAAGCCAGCAAATATATTGTGGATAATGAGAAATAGGTTGCTCTTTGTCAGAGAAAGGGGTTGCAAATTAGGAAAGGAAGAAGAATGGAGTAAGTCTTGAGGACTTGGCCTGAAATTAGAGCCATAAGTATAAGTTCAAGCATTTAAAAATGTATATGGATAGCAATACCTATCGGTATTTGTGTGTGTGTATTCATACTTAAAGTTCATAGCTCTTTCTGCTGAGAAAGCTGAAAAAGCAATTGTATTCCTACATCAATGGGCACACCTAGTTCACATTCCCTCTAGCAAAAGTAACTGTTTTAATAAAATACCACTCTCATACAAATCAAAACCACAATGAGATACCACCTCACACCAGTGAGAATGGCTAAAATTAACAAGTCAGGAAACTACAGATGCTGGTGAGGTTGCAGAGAAAGCGGAACCCTCTTACACTGTTGGTGGGAATGCAAACTGGTAAAGCCACTCTGGAAAACAGTATGGAGGTTCCTCAAAAAGTTAAAAAATATAGCTACTCTATGACCCATCAATTGAACTACTAGGTTTTTACCCAAAAGATACAAATGTTGTGATCCAAAGTGGTACCTGCACCCCAATGTTTATAGCAGCAATGTTCATAATAGCCAACCTATAGAAGAGCCCAGATTGTCCATCAAGAGATGAATGGATAAAGATGTGACATATATATCTCAATATCTCAATATATATATCAATCAATCTATCTATCTATGTATATATGTATATAAAATAACTCAGCTATCAAAAAAGAAATCTTAAAAAAAAAATCTTACCATTTGCAATGATGTAGATGGAACTAGAGGATATTAAGCCAAACAAAAGCCAATCAGAGAAAAACAATTATCATATGATTTTACTTATATATGGAATTTGAGAAACAAAACAGAGGATCATAGGAGAAGGCAGAGAAAAATAAGCGATGGGGGATGATCACTGGGTGATGGGCATTAAGGAGAGCACATGATGTAATGAGCACTGGGTGTTACATACAACTGAAGAATCACTGAACTCTACCTTTGAAATTAATAATATACTATATGTTAATTGAATTTAAATACAATTAAATTTAAAAAATAAAATAAAATACCACTCTCAAAAAAAGGAACCAGGGCTCCTCAAAGAAAGGGAACATTTCAAAGCATGGGTAGGAAAAGTACAAGATGCATTTGAAACATCTTGTGAGGTCAGGAATTAGTTAATGCTCAAAGAATGAAAGAAGAAAAGTGTTCCTAACAAAAAGACACTGGAGCCAATGAAATGAGCTTTCAATGACAAAATCCAGAACAATTTGAGGATAAGAATAAATAATTATAATGATGGCTTATAATTCATAGAAGAAAATAAAATCCATGAGTCCCTACAGATATAAATAAATAATTGAACAGATACACAAAGGGTGGGGAAAGGACATTTCTTCCTTGAATTAGGGTATAATTACTAAATATAGAAAGAATACTGTAAATAGAAAATTGCCATTTAACAAACACCAAGGTAATAGTTATTAGGCAAGAATCATCAATGGAAGCTTAAATTAGTAGACAAAAATATGAGAAAAAAAGGATACAAAATATCTTTTCAAATACCAAAATATCTCCCCATAAGATACTTATTTACTACAAAGGAAAAAATACAGTGGAGGAGCCTGGCAGATAGCACTTTTACCAAATAGTCAAAGATAACATCACCAGCAATGGGACAAATTAACACAGCATGCCTCTTGATATGATGCACTGAGAAGGACACAACATCACTTCTGTGATGTTGTATTTTTACATTCTTAAAATGTGTTTTTATATTCTTAAAAAATATTCATAACCTGAATTTAATCACAGGGAAACATCCTACAAATTAAGGGACATTGTCTAAAATAATTGAAGTCCTCTTCAAAATGTTAAGATCATGAAAGAAAAATTGAGGAACTCTTCCAGACTAAAAGAGACTGAAGAGACAAGACAACTAAATGTGAACAAACTCTGTAGAATACCTAATAGAATTGTATCAATATTAATTTCCTGATTTTGATAACTACTATGGGTGTTATGGGCTAAATTGCGCCCCCCCCCCAAAAAAAAATTCATGTGTTGAAATCCTAAAACCCCAGACCTCGGAATGTGATTATATGGAGATAGGCCCTTTAAAGAGGTGATTAAGGTAAAATGAGGTCATATGGGTAGACACAATTCCATATAACTGATGTTCTTATGAAAACAGATTAGCACAATGACAACACAGACTGAGGGATGACTATGTGAGGACACAATGAGAAGGCGACCATCTTCTAGTCAAGGAGATGGGCCTCAAGAAGTATCCAAACTTGCTGACACCCTGATTTTGAGTTTCTAACTTCCAGAACAGTGAAAAAATAAATTTCTGGGTTTAAGCCCCCCAGTCACTACTATTGGACTATGGCAGTCCTAGAAAATTAATACAACATACAACAGAGTATTATTTGGCCTTAAAAAGGAAGGAGATTCTGACACATGCTGTAATATGGATATGCTTTAGAGACATTATAACAAGTGAAATAAGCCAGCCACAAAAGGTCTGTATGATTCCACTTATATGAGATACCTATAGTGGTCAAATTCATACAGATAGAAAGTAGAATGAAGGCTGCCAGGGACTGAGGAAGGGGGGATGGGGAGTTAGTTAGTGTTTAATGGGAACAGAGTTTCAGTGATGCAAGATGGAAAGTGTTCTAGAGATCAGTGTGGTGATGGCTGGGCAACAGTGTGAATGCAATTAATGCCACTGAATTGTATGATTATGATTAAAAATGGTTAAAATAATAAATTTTATGTTTTGTATATCTTACCACAATTAGAAATAAAAAGAGAGAAGAGGGAAATTTGGATATATAGGGGGAAGACCCACAGGGAGCAAAATGTGATGATAGAGGGAGAGGTGGGAGTGATGTAATACACAAGCCAAGGAACACCAGGGATTTCTCAGAGACCCTAAAAGCTGGGAAACAGCAAGGAAGGATTCTCCTCTACAGTCTTCAGAAGAACATGACCCCACTGATGCACCTTATTTCCAGATGTCTAGACTTCAGAACTGTGAGAAAATTAATTTTAGTTGTTTTAAGTGAAGGAAAGAAAAAAGGGAGGAAAAGAATGAGAGAAATAGGGAAAGAAAAGAAAAAAGAAAAAAAAAAGGAAATGATGAGCCTGAGAACCTATCCGAAGTTCTGTGATACATAACACAGTGCTATATCTAGTGAACTTGGAATGGGTTCAAGAGAGTGAACTATCATTATTTCATGTGGATTAAGTGCCTGAAAAGTGCAGGTCTGAAATGTCTATAAGTACATCTGCCCAAACAACAGCCAAGGATCATTCTTTTCCCTGGAGGAATACACTTGTCTTTGTAAATCATTGCTTAAACACAGAATTACCAAGAAGAAAGGGTGAAGTAGATAAACTTTGTCTCTTGGGATCCCACTTCAATTTCTCCCATGCTTGCTTTTCTCCAGAGCAATAATGGTGGTGGGCAAACTGCACAACAGTTAGGAAACTTTCTTCTATTTGTTTTGTGTTCATTTTATTCTTTTATTTGTTCATATTCAACAAACAACCATTAAGTAACTTATATGTTCTAAGGAACAATTCATTTATTTAACAAATATTTATTGAGTAGCTGCCATATGCTAGACATTGGTCTAGGTGTCAGAGATATGGTAGTGCACAAAACAATATCCCTGTGGCCACCATAAAAATGCACATCTCAGGGTTCCTCCTGAGAGAATGTCATTAACTTCCAGCACCAGCTGCTGTGCTCTGAAATCCATCACTATATTCCTGCCGAGGCTATACTTCCCACAAGCTGTTCCCAGTTAATGACTGAAATTGGCAGAGGCACTAAAGCAAACCAGGTCCTGGAAGACATGAGTCTCCTCTGATGGATGACTCTTACTGGACTTTGTGAAACTTTCTTAAAATTGTACTGCAAGCTATGGTCTTCCTTCTTTCCATCTCTCCTTCACAAGAGTCAGAACTGCATCATAGTCTAACTTCCCTTCCAGGTTTATCTGGTTCCTTTCCCATACTCCTTTACTGGTGTCCCTCAATAAACCTCTTGCATGTGTAATCCCATCTTGGTGCCTTGCTCTTTGGAAGACCTTGGCTAACATAATCAACACCCTGTAGGCGGGACCACAGGGAGCAGTTAAGAGCATGGACTCTGGAAACAGACTGCCTGGGTTTGAAGCCCTGCCCTTCCCCTTACTAACAACTTACTTTACCTCTCCTACTGCCTCAATTTCATTGCAGACTTTGATTCAGTTTCATCACCTGTAAAATGAAGGTAATGACAGTAAACCAAACTTTCAGGATCATTGTTAGAACTAAACACATTATACGTAGGGTGCCTACAATGGTGGGAGTGTGCATGGTCTATGTACATGCTGGTCATTAAAAGAAGTTGCATATTAGTGGAGAAGATAGAAATACACGAATACCAGGTAATGATAATACTAAGGTGACAATAAGGAGGATGATATGATAGGATGACTAATTAGTCATTTTAGATCAGAAAGTCAGGAAAGGTCAAGAAGAGAGTCCACCATGCTGAGATCTGGAGAAGGGTTGATTAGGCAAAGGGAATAGCTTGTGTGAAGACCTAAAGCGAGAGGGATGCCTGGATGGCTCAGTGGGCTGAGCATCCAACTCTTGATTTCAGCTCAGGTAATGATCTCAAGGTCATGAGGTAGAGCTCAGAGTCAGGGGCTTTGTGCTCAGCAGGAAGTCTGCTTGAGATTCTTTCCCTCTGCCCTACCCCTCTAAAATAAGTAAATAAAATCCTTTAAAAATAAACCTTAAGCCAAGGATGTGTGGTCATGCTTTAGAAAGAACAGGAGGGTCAGGGAAACTAGAGGATAGTGAACAACAAGGAGGATAATAGGTGAGAAGACGAGGAGACAGGTGGAAGCCAGATCATGGAGAGAGAGTATGTTGGAAGGAGTTTCACATATTCTTTTATTTATTTAATGTATTATTTGTCAGCCACCCAATTTAGTACTAAGAACCTTGATAATTCTTGTTCTGCATTTTTTAAATTACATGATTAGAGGCAACCTGAGGTGGTAGTTAGGTCCAGGCAGTAGTTGTATAGTCATACAGGAGGCAAAACCATCTTCTAAAAACATTCCTGTGAGGGGTGCCTGAGTGGCTCAGTCGGTTAGAGCCTCTACCTGGGATCTACCAGGGTCCTGGGATCAAGCCCTCCATCAGGCTTTCTGCTCAGTGGGGAGCCTGCTTCCCTTCCTCTCTTTCTGCCTGCCTCTCTGCCTACTTGTGATGTCTGTCAAATAAATAAATAAAATCTTTTTTAAAAAATATAAATAAATAAATAAAAATAAAAACATTCTTGTGAGGAGTGTTTTTGTATAGCTTGATTCAAATTTTCTGCCCTTGGTACTTTTTTCTACTTGTAGACATTTTTTATTACACACACATGCACACACATTCATATAATTACATATATATTACTTATTTACATAGTTACATACAAAACAACTAGATTCATTTTAGCTATCAAACTTCTGATGGTTTGAAAACAACAGTCATCCAGTGATTCTGTGGTTGGCTGTTATTCTAAGTATTGTTGAGTTCTGTCTGCCTAAATGTGACTGAACTGCAAGTACTCTGTCCAGTCAGTGAGTACCTTTCTTTAGGGGACAAAGTTTGACAACCACTTTAGCAGTTACACTATAGTCCTGAAGTGCCCAGTAAGGATGTATTTGTTTCACCTTGTTTTGTCATCTATTGTGAAACCAGAGATGAAACTTTTGTGTCTTCAAGGTCCTGAGCATGCACTCAGTTCTCCTTAACATTGAGCTATCTCTGCACAGGTCCACACTCATGAAATTCACCAAGGTCTTCATGTCCTTGTTTATAAAGTGTGATAATGTACCCTTTCTACTTGCCTTTGAACCTGAGTGAGTGAAGTTTTCTCTAGTGGATTCTCCTGAATCTGGAGCCATGAGGCAATGAGGGGATTTCAAAGTTATTTTTATTTAGCCCTTTTCCTCACAAGTTCAGTGAAGCTAAAAAAAAAAAAATGTCTTTAGCTGGAATTCTAGGTGGGAAAGTGATAACTAGAGTGTCAAGATAGTTAGACAAGCTGTTGTGCTTTCATCCCAAATTAGAGTCCTGAGGACAAGAATAGTATTTGCAGTAGCACTTGCCTGGGCAAAATTACAAAAGACTTCAGTCTCCAGGTCTCAGGCTGCAGGTTGGCAGTTTTGGGTCCTCCCCCAGGGGTTGTCTTTCCTTCTCTGTTAAAATCTATGGATTTCCCCAGAGAACACAAAGATTTCCTTGTTAGATCTACCTGTGGTGGGGGAGGCCCTATGCCTCTCACTGGCCCTTGGGCTTCAACTTTTCAGTCTGCAAAATAGAACATATAATATAATCAACCTATCCTCTTCAAAGGTTATCGGTGAGGTTTACACCAGTAACTGCGTGTGAGAGGGAAAGGGGGAAATACAGAGTTAGATACAGAGCAGACAGTTACAGAAAGTACTTCCTGGAATCCTAACCTTGAAGGAGAAAATAAGATTGGCTATTCCATAGCCTAGATAAAGGGCCATAGTATCAGGAAGGAAATATCCCCTAATTTTGGATTACAGAGAAAGGAAACAAGACTTCTCTACATTGTATTCCTTGTTTGACTACAGAGAGTAAAGATGTCATTTTTCCTGAGGTTATTCTTTAGCCTAGAGTAGTGGCTCTTAAGCTTGACTGCTTCTCAGAGTCATTTGTTGAGCCCAATCCAGTACTTCCTGAGAGAATCACTGGGACATCTACTTCTGGCTAATATGGAATAATAGTATTTATTCTCCCATTGAAAACAGCCAAAAAATGGGCAAAATATATAAAACAATGGCTTGTAAGACACTGGATATAAGAAAACAAAGGAAAATGATCTCTGAGTCACAGGAAAGAAACAAGGTAAGTCTTGGGATTACCCCAGCTTGCAGCTGTGTGAAAGTTGCTAGGTTTGTATAGGGCAGAGCTCAGTGGACTACTTGAGCTGGGAGGAGGAAGGTGAGATTGTGGCAAAATTAAAATGGTAGAATTCTCAGGATAGAGTACTAGAGAGAAAAAAGCTACAGAGAGAAAGAGAGAGAGTGGGTGCACTTTAGATACCTGTAGATTCTCAGTATTCATTTGAGTACTGATCAAATTATGAGTATAAGAAAACTAAGACTGGGGGGAAAGCAATCTAAATGGACTGAAGATAACAATGTCCAGCACTCACACAGGGTCAAGAACAGGGTCTATTCTCAACACCTCAAACGGAAAACCCCAAGACTCAAGGGGCAATGTGTAGATTAAACTGGGTTTTTGCTTCAGTGGTGGGGAATAAGTAGCTATAAACTGATAACCGCTTCACGCCTGCCTAAAAAATCTTAAAAGGAAACAGAAAAGAACAAATAACTGAATTCTGTTCCAGAACTAAGCTCAAGACTATTTAAAAGAGTGCAAAAATATCCAACCCTCAAAAATTCAACAGGTAGGATTCACAGTGTTTGATACTTAGTTAAAAAAAAAAAGTTACATGTAATAAATTATATCTACAAAAAAAATTATATCTAGAAAAATTAGTCAAGGTATACAAAATTAAAAGATGTAAAATGCAACATCATATACATAAAACATGAAAAGGGGAGTAGAAATTTAGTGCTTTCAGAATATGTTCAAACTTAAATGATAATCAACATGTAGATTGCTACACAAAGAAGATGTTATATATGAACCATGAATCAAAAATCTATGATAAATACCAAAAACTAAAATAAAGAGAAAGGAATCCAAGCATAACACTTAAGAAAGCCATCAAAGCACAAGGGAAGAGACCAAATGAAGGAGAAAGGAACAGAGGAGAACTATAAAAACAACCAGAAAACAATTAATGAAATGGCAGTACGTACATACTTATCAATTTTTACTTTAAATGTAAATGGTCTACATGCTCCAATCAAAAGATATAGGGTGACTGAATGGACTTAAAAAAAGACCCATAGATATGTTGTGTACAACAGATTCACTTTAGACCTAAAAACATACACAGTGTAAAAGTGAAGGGAAAGAAAAGGAAAATATACCATACAAATGCAAGCAAAAAAAAAAAAAAAAAAAGCTGGGAGAGTAATAGTTGTATCAGACAAAATAGACTTTAAAGACTGTAAGACTGTAGCAAGAGACAAAGAAGTGCCCTACATAATAATCAAAGGATCAATACAACAAGCGGTTATAATAACTGTAAATATCTAAGCACCCAACTAGGAGTACCTAAAAGATAAAGTAAATATTAGCATACATAAAGAGAGTAATTGAAGGTAATACAATAATAGTAGGAGACTTTAATACCATGTTTGCATCAATGGATAAAACACATATCAGATATCCTTCAACAAGCAAACAGTGGCTTTGAATGACTCATTAGATCCAACAGACTTAATGTATAGTCAGAATATCCCATCCAAAAACAGAATACATCTTCTTTTTAAGTGCATATGGAACATTCTCCAGGACAGATCACATGTTAGGCCACAAAGCAAGTCTCAATAAATTTAAGAAAATTGAAATTATATTAAGCATCTTTTCCAACCACAACAGTTCGAAACTGGAAATCAGTTACAAATAAAAAAGAAACCTAGTAAAAGCAACAACAACAAAACAACTCACAAAGACATGAAGATTACAACACATGCTATTAAACAAGCTATGTCAACAAATAAAGAGGAAATAAGAAACACACAGAGACAAATTAAATTGAAAGCACAATGAGTCAAAATCTTTGGGATCCAGCAAAAGCAGTTCTAATAGAAAAGTTAGTATGATACAGTCCTACCTCAAGAAGTAATGAGAATCTCATATAAACAACCTAACCTTACTTCTAAAGGAGCTAGAAAAAAAAAAAAAAGCCCAAATTTTGAAGAAAGGAAATAATAAAGACTAGAGTGAAAATAAATGAAACAGAGACAAAAAGAGTCAACAAAACCCAATAGCTGTTCTTTAAAAAAATAAACAAAATTGGTAAATCTTTAGCTAGACTCAGTAAGAAAATAAAGATTCCATGAAATCAGAAATGGAGGAGAAATAACTGACACCACAGAAATTTAGAAAGTATAATACAAGAGAATATTATGAAAATTATATGCCAACAAATTGGACAACCTAGAAGAAATAGATAAAATTCCAGAAATATACAGTCTTCCAAAACTGAATCAGGAAGAAATAGAAAATTTAAATAGACCAATTAATAATGAAATTGAATCAGTAATCAAAAAACTCCCAAGAAACAAAAGTTTAAGATCAAATGGCTTCACAGGTGAATTTTACTGCACATTTAAAGACTTAGAGCCTACTCCTCTCAAACTATTTCAAATAAATAAACAGAAAACTTCCAAATTTGTTCTACAAGGCCAACATCACCATGATACCCAAATCAGAAAATCTATCTATAAAACTATAGCCAATATCTGATAAACATAAATGCAAAAATGCTCAACAAAATATTAGCAAACTGAATTCAACAACACATTATAACAATCATTCACCATGATCAAATGAGATTCATCCCAGGCTCATGGTTTGGAAGAATTAATATTGTTAACATGTCCATACTATGCAAAGCAATCCACAGATTCAATGCAATACCTATCAAAATAACAACAGTATTCTCCACAAAACTAGAATAATCCTCAAATTTGTTTGGAACCACAAATAGTCAGAAACATCCCAGGATGTTTCTTTCTTTCTTTTAATTTAATCTTCAAGAATCTGTTGTGTTGCAATGAGCACTGGGTGTTATATGCAAATAATGAATCATGGAATGCTAAATCAAAAACTAATGAAGTACTGCATGGAGACTAACATAATAAAGGATGTTTCAGTATTCACAAATCAATCAGTGTGATACATCACGTTAACAAGAGGAAGGATAAAAACCGTATGATCATCTCAATAGAGAAAAACCATCTGACAAAATTCAACAACTATTCATAATAAAAACTTTCAGCAGAGGGGGTTTAAAGGGAATATTACTTAACATAATAAAGGCCACATATGAAAAACCCACAACTAACATCATACTCAATGGAGAAAAGCTGAAAGCTTTTCCACTAAGATCAGGAACAAGAAAAGAATGTCCACTCTCACCACTTTTACTCAGCATAGTTCTGGAAGTTCTAGCAATAGTTACCAGACAAGAAATAAAAATCATCCAAATTTGTAAGGAAGAATTAAAATTGTCCTATTTGCATAGGATAGGGTACTCTATATAGAAAGCCCTAAATACTCTACCAAAAAAAAAAACAACAACAACCAAAAAAAAACCTATTAGAAATAGTAAGTGAATTTAGTATCGTTACAGGATACAAAATACACAGAAGTCTCTTGCATTCCTATACTCTTATAATGAAGTAAGATAAATTAAAAAACAATTCTATTTATAACTGCAGCAAAAACACCTAGGAATAAATTAAGCCAAGGAATTGAAAGATCTATATTCTGAAAACTAAAATATGAAATAAACACTACAAAAACTAATGAGAAGATATACCCTGCTCATGGTTTGGAAGAATTAATATTGTTAACATGTCCATACTATGCAAAGCAATCCACAGATTCAATGCAATACCTATCAAAATAAAAACAGTATTCTCCACAAAACTAGAATAATCCTCAAATTTGTTTGGAACCACAAATAGCCAAAGCACCATTGAGAAAGAGGAAAAAAACTGGAGGTATCACAATCCTAAATTTCAAAATGTATCACAAAGCTATAGTAATAAAGACAGTATTATTGTACTGGCTCAAAAACAGACACATAGATCAATAGAATAGGATAGAAAGACCAGAAATAAACCCACACCTATGTGATCAATTAATAAAGCCACAATTAAATGCCAATTTAAATGACAAAGGAAGCAAGAATATACAATGAGGAAAAGACATTCTCTTCAATAAATGGTGCTGGAAAAAGTGGACAGCTACATGCAAATGAATGAAACTGGACCATTTTCTTACATCAGACACAAAAACTAACTATGAGATATATTAAAGACCTAAAAGTGCAGCCTGAAACCATAAAACTCCTAAAAGAAAATATAAGCAGTAGTCTCTTGGATAAAACCTTAGAAATATATATATGGATATGTCTCCACAGGAAAGGGAAAAAGAAGCAAAAACAAACTATTAGGGGAGGAGTCAAGATGGCGGAGAAGTAGCAGCTGAGACTACCTCAGGTAGCGGGAGATCAGCTAGATAGCTTATCTAAAGATTGCAAACACCTACAAATCAACGAGAGATCGAAGAGAAGAAGAACAGCAATTCTAGAAACAGAAAATCAACCACTTTCTGAAAGGTAGGACTGGCGGAGAAGTGAATCCAAAGCGACGGGGAGATAGACCGCGGGGGGAGGGGCCGGCTCCCGGCAAGCGGCGGAGCAACAGAGCACAAAATCGGGACTTTTAAAAGTCTGTTCCGCTGAGGGACATCGTTCCAGAGGCTAAACCGGGGTGAAGCCCACGCGGGGTCAGTGTGGCCTCAGGTCCCGCAGGGTCACAGAAGGATCGGGGGTGTCTGAGTGTCACAGAGCTTACAGGTATTAGAATGGGGAAGCCGACTACAGAGACACAGCCGAGGAGTGAGCTCTCAGCTCGGGGTTACCTTGAACCGGTCGCAGGCTCGGTCAGCTCAGAGCGCGGTCGGAGGCCACGGTGACAGGAGTGATTGGACGCTGTTCTCTGAGGGCGCACGGAGGAGTGGGGCCCCGGGCTCTCGGCTCCTCCAGGCCGGAGACTGGGAGGCCACCATCTTCATTCCCGTCCTCCGGACTCTACGGAAAGTGCTCAGGGAACAAAAGCTCCCGAAAGCAAACCCAAGTGGATTACTCACCCCGGCCCCTGGTAAGGGCGGTGCAACTCCGCCTGGGGCAAAGACACTTGAGAATCACTACAACAGGCCCCTCCCCCAGAAGATCAACAAGAAACCCAGCCGGGACCAAGTTCACCTACCGAGGAGAGCAGCGGAATTCCAGAGGAGGAGAAAGCAAAGCACGGAACTCATGGCTTTATCCCCATGATTCTTTAGTCTTGCAGTTAATTTTTTTTTCCTTTTTCAATTTTTTTTTCTCTCTCTTCTTCTGCTAATTTTTTTTAACTTTTACCCTTTTCTTTTTTTTAACGTCTTTTAACTAGTTTATCTAATATATATACATATTTTTTTATATTTTTTCTTTATTCATTTTCCTTTTTAATTGTTTCTTTTTTTTTTTTCTTTCTGAACCTCTTTTTATCCCCTTTCTCCCCACTCAGGATTTGGGATCTCTTCTGATTTGGTTAAAGCATATTTTCCTGGGGTCTTTGCCACCCTTTTAGTATTTTACTTGCTCCTTCATATACTCTTATCTGGACAAAATGACAAGATGGAAAAATTCACCACAAAAAAAAGACCAAGAGGCAGTACCGAAGGCTAGGGACTTAATCAATACAGACATTGGTAATACGTCAGATCTAGAGTTCAGAATGATGATTCTCAAGGTTCTAGCCAGGCTCAAAAAAGGCATGGAAGATATTAGAGAAACCCTCTCAGGAGATATAAAAGCCCTTTCTGTAGAAATAAAAGAATTAAAATCTAAAAAAGTTGAAATCAAAAAAGCTATTAATGAGGTGCAATAAAAAAAGAAAGCTCTGACTGCTAGGGTAAATGAGGCAGAAGAAAGAATTAGCGATATAGAAGACCAAATGACAGAGAATAAAGAAGCTGAGCAAAAGAGGGACAAACAGCTACTGGACCACAAGGGCAGAATTCGAGAGATAAGTGACACCATAAGACGAAACAACATTAGAATAACTGGGATTCCAGAAGAAGAAGAAAGAGAGAGGGGAGCAGAAGGTATATTGGAGAGAATTATCAGAGAAAATTTCCCCAATATGGCAAAGGGAACAAGCATCAAAATCCAGGAGGTTCAGAGAACCCCCCTCAAAATCAATAAGAATAGGTCCACACCCCATCACCTAATAGTAAAATTTACAAGTCTTAGTGACAAAGAGAAAATCCTGAAAGCAGCCCGGGAAAAGAAGTCTGTAACATACAATGATAAAAATATTAGATTGGCAGCAGACTTATCCACAGAGACCTGGCAGGCCAGAAAGAGCTGGCATGATATATTCAGAGCACTAGATGAGAAAAACATGCAGCCAAGAATACTATATCCAGCTAGGCTATCATTGAAAATAGAAGGAGAGATGAAAAGCTTCCAGGACAAACAAAAACTGAAAGAATTTGCAAACACCAAACCAGCTCTACAGGAAATATTGAAAGGGGTCCTCTAAGCAAAGAGAGAACCTAAAAGTAGTAGATCAGAAAGGAACAAAGAGAATATACAGTAACAGTCACCTTACAGGCAATACAATGGCACTAAATTCATATCTCTCAATAGTTACCCTGAATGTTAATGGGCTAAAAGCCCCAATCAAAAGACACAGGGTATCAGAATGGATAAAAAAACAAAACCCATCTATATGTTGCTTACAAGAAACTCATTTTAAACCTGAAGACACCTCCAGATTTAAAGTGAGGGGGTGGAAAACAATTTACCATGCTAATGGACATCAGAAGAAAGCAGGAGTGGCAATCCTTATATCAGATCAATTAGATTTTAAGCCAAAGACTATATAATAAGAGATGAGGAAGGACACTTTATCATACTCAAAGGATCTGTCCAACAAGAAGATCTAACAATTTTAAATATCTATGACCCTAATGTGGGAGCAGCCAACTATATAAACCAATTAATAACAAAATCAAGGAAACACATCAACAATAATACAGTATTAGTAGGGGACTTTAACACTCCCCTCACTGAAATGGACAGATCATCCAAGCAAAAGATCAACAAGGAAATAAAGGCCTTAAATGACACACTGGACCAGATGGACATCACAGATCTATTCAGAACATTTCATCCCAAAGCAACAGAATACACATTCTTCTCTAGTACACGTGGAACATTCTCCAGAATAGATCACATCCTGGGTCCTAAATCAGGTCTCAACCGGTATCAAAAGATTGGGATCATTCCCTGCATATTTTCAGGCCACAATGTTCTGAAACTAGAACTCAATTACAAGAGGAAATTTGGAAAGAACCCAAATACATGGAGACTAAACAGCATCCTTCTAAAGAATGAATGGGTCAACCAGGAAATTAAAGAAGAATTGAAAAAATTCATGGAAA
>NW_022631018.1:6012642-6090120 GCF_010015895.1 Lontra canadensis | reverse complement strand
ACAATCTGGAAGAAATGGATGCATTCCTAGAGACATATAAACTACCACAACTGAACCAGGAAGAAATAGAAAATCTGAACAGACCCATAAACAGTAAGGAGATTGAAGCAGTCATCAAAAATCTCCAAACAAACAAAAGCCCAGGGCCAGATGGCTTCCCGGGGGAATTCTGCCAAACATTTAAAGAAGAACTAATTCCTATTCTCCTGAAACTGTTCCAAAAAAATAGAAATGGAAGGAAAACTTCCAAACTCATTTTATGAGGCCAGCATCACCTTGATCCCAAAACCAGACAAGGATCCCATCAAAAAAGAGAACTACAGACCAATATCCTTGATGAACACAGATGCGAAAATTCTCACCAAAATACTAGCCAATAGGATTCAACAGTACATTAAAAGGATTATTCATCACGACCAAGTGGGATTTATACCAGGGCTGCAAGGTTGGTTCAACATCCGCAAATCAATCAATGTGATACAACACATTAATAAAAGAAAGAACAAGAACCATATGATACTCTCTATGGATGCTGAAAAAGCATTTGACAAAGTACAGCATCCCTTCCTGATCAAAACTCTTCAAAGTGTAGGGATAGAGGGCACATACCTCGATATTATCAAAGCCATCTATGAAAAACCCACCACAAATATCATTCTCAATGGAGAAAAACTGAAAGCTTTTCTGCTAAGGTCAGGAACACGGAAGGGATGTCCATTATCACCACTGCTATTCAACATAGTACTAGAAGTCCTAGCCTCAGCAATCAGACAACAAAAGGAAATTAAAGGCATCCAAATCGGCAAAGAAGAAGTCAAACTATCACTCTTCACAGATGATATGACACTATATGTGGAAAACCCAAAAGACTCCACTCCAAAACTGCTAGAACTTGTACAGGAATTCAGTAAAGTGGCAGGATATAAAATCAATGCACAGAAATCAGTTGCATTTCTCTGCACCAACAACAAGACAGAAGAAAGAGAAATTAAGGAGTCCATCCCATTTACAGTTGCACCCAAAACTATAAGATACCTAGGAATAAACCTAACCAAAGAGGCTAAGAATCTATACTCAGAAAACTATAAAGTACTCATGAAAGAAATTGAGGAAGACACAAAGAAATGGAAAAATGTTCCATGCTCCTGGATTGGAAGAATAGATATTGTGAAAATGTCTATGCTATCTAAAGCAATCTACACATTTAATGCAATTCCTATCAAAATACCATCCATTTTTTTCAAAGAAATGGGACAAATAATCCTAAAATTTATATGGAACCAGAAAAGACCTTGAATAGCCAAAGGAATATTGAAAAAGAAAGCCAAAGTTGGTGGCATCACAATTCCGGACTTCAAGCTCTATTACAAAGCTGTCATCATCAAGACAGCATGGTACTGGCACAAAAACAGACATATAGATCAATGGAACAGAATAGAGAGCCCAGAAATAGACCCTCAACTCTATGGTCAACTAATCTTTGACAAATCAGGAAAGAATTTCCAATGGAAAAAAGACAGCCTCTTCAATAAATGGTGTTGGGAAAATTGGACAGCCACATGCAGAAAAATGAAATTGAACCATTTCCTTACACCACACATGAAAATAGACTCAAAATGGATGCAGGACCTCAATGTGAGAAAGGAATCCATCAAAATCCTTGAGGAGAACACAGGCAGCAACCTCTTCGACCTCAGCCGCAGCAACATCTTCCTAGGAACATCGCCAAAGGCAAGGGAAGCAAGGGCAAAAATGAACTATTGGGATTTTATCAAGATCAAAAGCTTTTGCACAGCAAAAGAAACAGTTAACAAAACCAAAAGACAACTGACAGAATGGGAGAAGATATTTGCAAACGACATATCAGATAAAGGGCTAGTGTCCAAAATCTATAAAGAACTTAGCAAACTCAACACCCAAAGAACAAATAATCCAATCAAGAAATGGGCAGAAGACATAAACATTTCTGCAAAGAAGACATCCAGATGGCCAACAGACACATGAAAAAGTGCTCCATATCACTCGGCATCAGAGAAATACAAATCAAAACCACAATGAGATATCACCTCACACCAGTCAGAATGGCTAAAATTAACAAGTCAGGAAATGACAGATGCTGGCGAGGATGCGGAGAAAGGGGAACCCTCTTACACCGTTGGTGGGAATGCAAGCTGGTGCAACCACTCTGGAAAACAGCATGGAGGTTCCTCAAAATGTTGAAAATAGAACTACCCTATGACCCAACAATGGCACTACTGGGTATTTACCCTAAAGATACAAAGGTAGTGATCCGAAGGGGCACATGCACCTGAATGTTTATAGCAGCAATGTCTACAATAGCCAAACTATGGAAAGAACCTAGATGTTCATCAACAGATGATTGGATAAAGAAGATGTGGTATATAGACACAATGGAATACTATGCAGCCATTAAAATAAATGAAATCTTGGCATTTGCGACGACATGGATGGAACTAGAGGGTACCATGCTTAGCGAAGTAAGTCAATTGGAGAAAGACAACTATCATATGATCTCCCTGATATGAGGAAGTGGAGATGCAACATGGGGGGTTAAAGGGGTAGGAGAAGAATAAAGGAAACAAGATGGGATTGGGAGGGAGACAAACCATAAGTGACTCTTAATCTCACAAAGCAAACTGAGGGTTGCTGGGGGGAGGGGGGTTGGGAGAAGGGTGGTGGGGTTATGGACATTGGGGAGGGTATATGCTATGGTGAGTGCTGTGAAGTGTGTAAACCTGGCGATTCACAGACCTGTACCACTGGGGATAAAAATATATTATATGTTTATAAAAAATAAAAAATAAAAACAACTATTAGGACTACATCAAAATAAAAAGCTTTCACAGCGATGGAAACCATCATCAAATGAAACAAGATGGGATAGGGAGGGAGACAAACCATAAGAGACTCTTAATCTCACAAAACAAACTGAGGGTTGCTGAGC
Organism: Lontra canadensis; assembly: GCF_010015895.1. Lineage (NCBI taxonomy): Eukaryota > Metazoa > Chordata > Mammalia > Carnivora > Mustelidae > Lontra > Lontra canadensis. The sequence continues at coordinate 6,087,155 of NW_022631018.1, read as the reverse complement.
GGGGGGAGGGTATGGAGAGGGTGGTTGGGTTATGGTCATTGGGGAGGGTATGTGCTATGGTGAGTTCTGTGAAGTGTGTAAGCCTGACAATTCACAGGCTTGTACACCTGGGGCAAATAATACATTGTATGTTAATAAAAATAATCAATTTTTTAAAAGACTACCTAATGAATGGGAGAAGATATTTGTAAATTGTATATCTGGTAAGGGTTTAAAATACAAAATATATAAAGAATTTTTACAACACCAAAGAACCACAAACAATCCAATTAAAAAATGGACAGAGGAACTCAATACAGGAAAAATGGACAAAGGAACTTCATTTTTACAAAGAAGACATACCCAAGGCAGATGGACACATAAAAAGATGCTCAACGTCACTAATCATCAGGGAAATGCGAATGAAAACAGGGAGTTATCTCTTCACACCTGTCAGAGCTAGTATCAAAAACACAATAAGTATCAAGTATTGGTGAGGATGTGGAGGAAAAATACCCTTGTGCACTGTGGGTAAGAATTGGAATTGGTGCAACACTTTGGAAAACAGTATGGGAGGTTGCCTAAACAATTACAAATAGAAATATAATATTATCACACTGAAAAGAAATTTTAAAAGTTGAAATTTTAAAAAAAGAAATACAATATTATCCCGTAATTCCAATATTGGATATTTACCCAAAGAAAATGAAAATGTGTGAGATACCACCTTACACCAGTTAGATGGCCAAAATTAGCAAGACAGGAAACAACATGTGTTGGAGAGGATGTGGAGAGAGGGGAACTCTCTTACACTGTTGGTGGGAATGCAACTTGGTGCAGCCACTTTGGAGAACAGTGTGGAGATTCCTCAAGAAATTAAAAATAGAGCTTCCCTATGACCCTGCCATTGCAGTACTGGGTATTTACCCCAAAGATACAGAGGTAGTGAAAAGAACGACCATCTGTATGCCAGTGTTTATAGCAGCAATGGCCATGGTTGCCAAACTGTGGAAAGAACCAAGATGCCCTTCAACGGACGAATGGTAAGGAAGATGTGGTCCATATACACTATGGAGTATTATGCCTCCATCAGAAAGGATGAATACCCAACTTTTGTAGCAACATGGACAGGACTGGAAGAGATTATGCTGAGTGAAATAAGTCAAGCAGAGAGAGTCAATTATCATATGGTTTCACTTATTTGCAGAGCATAACATATAACATGGAGGACATGGGGAGCTAGAGAGGAGAAGGGAGTTGAGGAAAATTGGAAGGGGAGGTGAACCATGAGAGACTATGGACTCTGAAAAACAACCTGAGGGTTTTGAAGGGGCGGGGGGTGGGAGGTTGAGGGAGCCAGGTGGTGGGTTATTAGAGAGGGCACAGATTGCATGGAGCACTGGCTGTGGTACAAAAAAAAATGAATTCTGTTACGCTGAAAAGAAATTAAAAAAAGAAAATGAAAATGAAAATGTGAATTCAAAAAGATATTTTCGGGGCACCTGAGTGGCTCAGTCAGTTAAGTGGCTGCCTTTGGTTCAGGTCATGGTCACAGGGTCCTGGGATCAAGCCCCACATTAGGCTCCCTGCTCAGTGTAGCCTGCTTCTCCCTCTCCCTCTGCCTGCTGCTCTGCCTACTTGTGCTCTCTATGTCAAATAAATAAATAAAATCTTAAAAAAAAAAAAGATAGTTTCACAGCTGTTTAAGGCAGCACCATTCACAGTAGCCAAGATATGGAAGCAGCCCAAGTGTCCATCTATAAATGAATGGATTAAGAAGATAGTATGTGTGTGTGTGTACACATATAATGTAACATTGCTCAGCCATAAAAATAAAAAATGAAATTTTGCCATTTACAGCAACATGGATGGACCTAGAGAGTAGTATGCTAAGTGAAATAAGTCAAAGACAAATATCTTAGAATTTCACTTAGATATGGAATCTATTTTTTAATTTTTTTATTAACATCTAATGTAATATTTGCCTCAGGCTTACACATTTTTTCTTTTTTAAATTTCGTCAATCATCAGGCTTACACATTTCGCAGCACTCATTATAGCACATACCCTCCCCAATGTCCATAACCCAGCCACCCTTTCCCTCCTCCCCACCCCCCAGCAATCCTCATTTTGTTTCCTGAGATTGAGTTTCTTATGGTTTTTCTCCTTCTGGATCCCAGCTTGTTTCATTTTTCCTCTCCCTACCCCCCCCCCATGACCCTCCTCCCTGCCTCTCAAATTCCTCAAAGATATGGAATCTGTAAAAACAAAACAAAAATCTTGCTAGAGGAGAAGTGGGTGGGTGGGTGTGGGTGAAGTAGAAGACTAAGGGGTACAAACTTCTAATTACAAAATAAATGAGTCATAGAAATGAAAAGTACAGCATAGGAAATGTATTCGATAATATTATAATGACATTGTATAGAGATACATGGTAACTTCACTTATCATGGTATGCATTAATGTATAGAATCATTGAATCAATGTGTTATATACCTAAAGGTAAGATAAGGTTGTTTTTTAGTTATACTTCAATAATAAGAAAATTATTTTTAACTCTAATATGAAGATTAAGAGATAAAACTTTGTTAATGGATAATCACTATAAAGAAGGAGGGAAGAAAGGGTAAGGAGATGGGTTGTCCTGGTGATGGGTATTAAGGAGGACATGGATTGCATGGAGGACTGGATGTTATATGCAAACAATGAATCACAGAACACCACATCAAAAACTAATGATATGCTTTATGGTGACTAGCATAACATAACAAAATAAAAAAAATAAATAAAAGGTACAAATTTACAATGAGTAGTAAACAAGTCCTAGAGATCTAATGTACAATATGATGAATATAAATAAAATTCTATTATAATCAAACTTCCTAAGAGACTAGATATTAATTATCCTAACCACTAAAAGGAAATGATAATTATGTCCTATGATAAAAGTGATAATTATTGTTACAATGATATAATATATAAACATAACAAACATGTTGTGTACCTTAACAACAACAATAAAAACTCTGACAGTAAGGTCACAAAATATAGAGGGAATAAAAATTATAGAATTTTTATTGTGATAGAAGTTGTTAATAATTTAAAATATTTTGTAACTATAATATATTTTATGTAAGACCTGAGTTAACCACAAAGAAAAAAAGATAAAATAAATTTGAAAAATGATAAAAAGAATCAAATAATGTAAAACAATCAAATAACAGCAAAATACAGCAAGAGAGGAAGAGGGATAAAACACATGCAAAACAAAAAACAATAAAATGACAATAGTAAGTCCTCACTTATCAATGATTACTCTAAATATAAATGCATTAAACTTACCAACTGAAAGGCACAGAGTGACCAAATGGATAACAAAAAAACAAGATCCAGCATCATGTCGCCTACATGACACACAATTTAGATTAGAGACACACATAGACTGAAAATAAAGGGATTAAAAAAAGACATTTCAGGCAAGTGGTAACCAAAAGAAAGCAGGAATGGCTATTATATTAGGCAAAATAGACTTTAAATCTAAAACTGTCTCTAGAGACAAAGAAGGTCTTTGTCTATGGTAAGAGAATTAATTCAACAGGAAGATATAACAATTTTAAATATATAAGCACATAACATCAGAGAAAGCAACATAACTATATAAAGCAACCAAATATATAAAGCAGATATTGACAGATCTATAGGGAGACATGGATAGCAATACAATAATAATAGAGGATTTCAATATCCCACTTTCAATAATGGATAAAATAACCAGACAAAATATCCTACAAAGAAACAACTGACCTGAACAATACTATAGCCTAAATGGATCTAACAGACATATGGATTTTCCATCCGACAACAGAAGAATACACATTCTTCACATGCATACATAGAATATTTTCCAAGATAGATCATATGCTCGTCATAAAACAAGTCTTAATACACTTTTAAAAAGATTGAAGTCATTCCAAGTATCTTTCCCAACCACAATGAAAAGAGAACAGAAATCAAAAACAAGAAGAAAATTGGAAAATTCATAAATAAATGGAAATTTAAAAAATAAAAAAAATTAAATTTTTTAAAGACTTTTTTTTTAAAGATTTTATTTATTTACTTGACAGAGAGAGAGAGATCACAAGTAGGCAGAGAGGCAGGCAGAGAGAGAGAGAGAGAAGCCGGCTCCCCGCTGAGCAGAGAGCCCGATGTGGGGCTCAATCCCAGGACCCTGGGATCATGACCTGAGCCGAAGGCAGAGGCTTTAACCCACTGAGCCACCCAGGCGCCCCCAAAAATAAAAATTTTAAAAAAGAAAATTAAACTACACATTCTTCAACAACATTGGGTCAGAGAGGAAATCAAAAGGGAATTTTAAAGTAGCTCAAAAGAAAATGAAAACATAACACAATAAAACTTATAGGATGCAGCAAAAGCGGGACTAAGGAGGAAATTTATAGTGAAAAGTGCCTAAATTAAAAAGAGGGTCTCTCTCTGCATAATCTCTTCCAGTCCTGTCCATGTTGCTACAAAAGTTGGGTATTGGAGAGGGCATGGATTGCATGGAGCACTGGGTGTGGTGCAAAAACAATGAATACTGTTACACTGAAAAAAAAAATAAATATAATAAAAAAAGAGGGTCTCAAATAAACAACCTACTCATATGCTTTAAGAAACAAAAAAAGTAAGCCCAAAATTTAAAAAAGAAAAAAAAATAAAAAATAGAGTAGAAATTAGTTAAATTGAGGAAAAACAGAAGAGTTAAATTTTTGAAAAATATTAAATTGACAAACTCTTTGACAAAACTAGAAGATTCAAATAAGTATATCAGAAATGAGAGAGGAGACATTACAATGGATGTCTCAAAATAAAAAGAATCATAAAGGACTATTATGAACAATTATACACCAACAAATTGGGTGACCTAGAAGAAACGGATAAATTCTTAGAAACTCACAACCTACCAAAACTAAATCAAGAAAAAATAGAAAGGCTTAGCAGATCAATATAAAACAAAAAGATTGGGACGCCTGGGTGGCTCAGTTGGTTAAGCAGCTGCCTTTGGCTCAGGTCATGATCCCAGGGTCCTGGGATTGAGTCCCACATCGGGTTCCTTGCTCAGCAGGGAGCCTGCTTCTCCCTCTGCCTCTGCCTGCCTCTCTATCTGCCTGTGCTCACTCTCTCTGACAAATAAATAAATAAAACCTTTTAAACAAATAAAAATAAAACAAAAAGATTGAATCAGTAATCAAAAACGTCACAAGGAAAAGACCAGGACCACATGGTTTCACAGGTGAATTCTACCAAACATTCAAAGAAGGACTAATACCAATTCTTTTTTAAATCTTCCAAAAACTAGAAAAAGAGAAAGCACCTCTAAATTCATGTTATGAGGCCAGCCACACCCTAATATTAAAACCAGACAAAGACACTACAAAAAAAGAAACAGACCAATATCCCCAAAGAACACAGATGTAAAAGTCCTCAATAAAATAGCAGAAAATGGAATTTAACAATACACTGAAAGGATCATACACCATGACCAAGAGGATTCATCACTAGGATGTCAGAATGGTCAGAACACATGCAAATCAATGTGATAAACCACTTTAACAAAATGAAAGGAAAAAAAATGCCACATGACCATCTCTATACCATTTGACACAGTTAACATCCATTCATGATTAAAACTCTCAACAAATAATATGTATAGAAGGAATTTATCTCAACACAAAAAAGCCATACCTGATAAGCCCACATCTAATATCATAAAGGAAAAATGACTGAATGCTTTCCTTTGAAGACTGAGTACAAAGCAAGGACCCTCACTCTCACTACTTCCTTTCAATGTAGTACTGAAAGTCCTAACCAGAGCAATTATAAAAGAAAAAGAAATGAACCTTACCCAAATTTGAAAAGTAGAAGTAAAATGACCATATGCATAGAAAACTGTACTCAACAACAATTAACAATAAGAACTGTTAGAACTGAACAATGAATTCAGTAAAGTTGCAAGATAAGAAATCCACAGACAAAAATCAACCAAATTTCTATACACAAACAATGAATTCTCCCAAAAAGAAATTAAGAAAATAAATCCATTCACAATAGGAACAAAAAGAACAAAATCCATTGGAATAAACTTAACCAAAAAATTAAAGACACGTAACTTAAAAATTATAAAACATTAATGAGGGAAATTAAAAATGACAATGGTAAATGATAAATAGAAAGACACCCTGTGTTTATGGATGAAGGAATAATATAGATGTCTGTACTACCCAAAGTGATCTATAGATTCAATGCAATCCCTATAAAAACACCCACATCTTTCTTCACAGATAGACAAAGCTATAGTGAGCCAGAAGAACAAAACTGGAGGCATAACACTTCTGATTTTGTAATATAGCGTGAAGTTACAGTAATCAGAGTAGTATGGTACTAGCATAAAAATCGAAATGTAGACCAATGGAACAAAGTAAAAAGCCCAGAAACAAATTCATGCATCTATAGTCAACTGATCTTTGACAAGAGTGCCAAAACGCATACTGGCGAAGGGATAGTTTCTTCAATTAATGGTACTAAGAAAACTGGATATCCACATGCAGAATGAAACTGGACACTCATTGTATACCATGTGCAAAAATAACTTAAACTGATGCAAATAGTTATGTAAGACCTTAAAGCATAAAACTACTAGAAGAAAACATAAGGGGAAAACTTCTTGATATTGGGATAAGAAATTATTGTGGTTTTTTTTTTTTTTTTAATATATAACACCAAAAGAACAAGTAACAAAAGCAAGCATAGGTAAATGGGACTGGGACTTCATTAAACTAAGAAGTTTCTGTACAGCAAAGTAAACATAACAGAGTGAAAAGACACCCACAGAATGGTAGAAAATATTCATAAACTGTGTAGCTGATAAGGGGTTAATATCCAAAGTATGTAAGGAACTCATAAAACTGAATAGCTGAAACCAAATAATCCAATTAAAAATGGGCAAAGAACATGAATAAATCTCTCAAAAGTAGACATACAAATGGCCAACAGTAATATAAAAAGGTTTTAAATTTCACCAATCATCAGGGAAATGCAAGCCAGAACCACAACGAGGTAGCACTTCACGCCTAGTAGAATGTCTATTATATAATACCTATAGGTATAGATATAAAGAAGAGGTAACCCTTATACGCTCTTTGTAGGATTATAAATTGGTGTAGCCACTATGGAAAACATGATAGAAATTTCTCAAAAAATTAAAAATACAACTATCTTATGATCCATTAACCTCACCACTTCTGAGTATGTGTTCAAAGGAAAAGAGATCAGAATCTTGAAGTGATATCTGTACTCCCATGTTGACTTCAGCATTATTCATAATAACCAAGATACAGAAACAAACTAAATTACAATCAGTGGATAAATGGATAAAGAAAAAGTAGTCATCTATCTGTCTGTCTATCATCTACCTATCTACCTACTTACCATCTAATATGCACACACACCACATGCAGTATTTAGCCGTTAAAAAAAATATCATGCCATTTGTTCCAAACTGGCAAAGAGGAAGTCAAACTCTCATTCTTCCCAGATTACATGATACTTTATGTGGAGAACCCAAAAGACACCACCCCCAAATTGCTAGAACCCACAAAGGAATTCAGCAACATGGCAGGGTATAAAACCAGTGCTCAGAAATCAGTTGCATTTCTATAAACTAACAACAAGACAGAAGAAAGAGAACTTAAAGAGTCAACCCCATTTACAACTGCCACCCAAAACCATAAGATACTTAGGAATAAACCTAACCAAAGAGGCAAAGGATTTATACTCAGAAAATTACAACACTCATGAAAGAAACTGAGGAAGACACAAAGAAATGGAAAAACATTCCATGCTCATGGATTGGAAGAACAAATATTGTTAAAATGTCCAAGCTACCTAGAGCAATCTATGTGTTCAAAATACCATCAGCTTTTTTCATAGAACTGCAACAAATAATCCTACAATCTGTAGGGAACAAGAAAAGACCCCATATAGCAAAAGGAATGTTGAAAAAGAAAACCAAAGCTGGGGGCATCACAATTTTGGACTTCAAGCTCCATTGCAAAGCTGTAATCATCAAGACACTATGATACTGGCACAAAAACAGACCCATAGATCAATGGAACAGAATAGAGAACCCAGAAATGGACCCTCAACTCTATAGTCAACTAATCTTTGACAAAGCAGGAAAGAATGTCCAATGGAAAAAAGACAGTCTCTTCAAAAAATGGTGCTGGGAAAATTGGACAGCCACATGCAGAAGATTATGAAACTGGACCATTTCTTTATACATACATAAAAATAGACTCAAAATGGGTGAAAGACCTAAATATGAGACAGGAATCCATCAAAATCCCAGAAGAGAACAGAGGCAGGAACCTCTGTGACCTTGACCACAGCAACTTCTTGCTACACATATCTCCACAGGCAAGGGAAACAAAGGCAAATGACTTCATCAAGATAAAAAGCTTTTCCACAGCAAAGGAAATAGTCATAAAACCAAAAGACAACTGAGAGAATGGGAGAAGATATTTGGAAATGTCTTATCAGATAAAAGGCTAGTATCTAAAATCTACAAAGAACTTACCAAACTCAACACCCAAAGAACAAATAACCCAATCAAGAAATGGGCAGAAGACATGAACAGACATTTCTTCAGACAAGACATATAAATGGGCAACAGACACACGAAGAAATGTTCAACCTTACTCAGCATCAGGACAATACAAATCAAAACCACAATGAAATACCACCTCACACCAGTCAGAATGGTGAAAATTAAAAAGTCAGGAAATGACAGATGTTGGAGATGTGGAGAAAGAGGAACCCTCCTACACTGCTGGTGGGAATGCAAGCTGGTCCAGCCTCTCTGAAAAATAGTATGGAGTTTCCTCAAAAAGTTGAAAATGGAGCTACCCTATGATCCAGCAATTGTACTACTAGGGATTTACCCCAACAATACAAATGTAGTGATCTGAAGGGGATATAAACATTGCACCCCAATGTTTATAGCAGCAGTGTCCACAACAGCCTAACTATGGAAAGAGCCAAGATGTCCATTGACATGTCAGTGGGTAAAGAAGATGTGGTATATATACAATGGAATACTACTCAGCCATCAAAAAAATCAAATGTCGCCCTTTGCAACAACATGGATAGAACTAGAGGGTATTATGCTAAGGGAAATAAGTCAATCAGAGAAGGGAAATTATCATATGATCTCTCTGATATATGGAATTTAAGAAACAAGACAGAGGATCATAGGGGGAGAAAGTAAAAAATAAAATAAGATGAAATCAGAGAGGGAGACAAACTACAAGAGATTCTTAATCATAGGAAACAAACTGATAATTGCTGGAAGGGACAGAGAGGGTTGGAGAGATAGGGTAGCTTGTGATGGACATTCAGGTGGTCATGTGATATAATGAACACTGGGTATTATGTAAGACTGATGTATTACTGATCTCTACCTTCATAACAAAAACATATGTTAATTAATTGAATATAAATTTAAAATTTTTCCAAAAAAATTCATGCCATTTGTGACAAGATGATAAACCTAGAGGACATTATGCTAAGTGAAATAAGCCAGAAATAGAATAAATATTGCATTATCTTTCTTCTATATGGAATCTAAAATAACTGAACTCATAGAAGCAGAGTGTAGAATGGTGGTTTCCAGGAGCTGAGAGGAGGTAGAAATGGGAAGAGGTTGATCAAAGGGTACAAAGTTTCACTTATACAAGTTGAGTAAATTCTGGAGATCTAATGTACACAATGTAACTTTAGTTAACAATACTGTATTGAACACTTGAGATTTTCTAAGATTGTAAATCTTAAGTGTTCTTACCACAAGATAAAAAAACCAACTATGTGAGGTGATGGATATGAAATCAGTTTGATTGGGGACAATCACAAATAATTGATTATTTCAGTATGTATATCAGATCATCAAGTTATACACCTTAAATATATGTAATTTTTATTTGTCAATTACACCTCGATAAAGCTATTGGGAGGAAAGCTCTAGGTACAAATGGCTTCACATATGAGTTGTATTAAACATATAAGGAAGAAATAATACTAATGATACACAAGCTCTTTCAGAAAAATGAAGAGGGAATATTTCCTAATTCATTCTACAAGACCATCAATATATTGATTAAAACCAGATAAAGACAATATGAGAAAACTAAAGATCAATATCCTTTGCAAACATAAATGCAAAATTTCTAAATGAAATTTTAGCAAATCAAATCCTACAAAATGCAAAAAGGATAATACCTCATAATCAGTTAGGGTTTCCAAGGAATACAAAGTTGTTTTCCTGTTCATCATATTAAAGGACTGTTCATCATATTAATGGACTAAAAGAAAACCTGTATGATTTTTTCAATAAATGCAGAAAAAAGCACTGAAAAAATCCACTACCCATTTTTTTTAGTTTTTTATTTCTTTCCAGCGTAACAGTATTCATTGTTTTTGCACCACACCCAGTGCTCCATGCAATCTGTGCCCTCTCTAATACCCACCACCTGGTTCCCCCAACCTCCCACCCCCCGCCCCTTCAGACCCCTCAGATTGTTTTTCAGAGTCCATAGTCTTTTTTAGTAAAAACAAGCAGCAGACAAGGAAGAGAATGCTTTCTCAAATCAATAAAAGGCATATACAAAAATCTACACCTAATGATGAAAGAATGAATGCTACTCCCCAAGACAATGATGTCTGCTATCATCAACTGTTCAGTATTGTACTGGAGGTTCCAACTAGTGTAAGAAGGTAAGAAAAACAAATGGAGGATATTCAAATTGAAAAAGAAGAGTAAAGCTCTTTCTTATTCAGAGACAACATGATTATCAATGTAAAAAGACCTATGAAATTTATCAAAATATTACTGGAATTAATAAGTAAATTTAGCAATGTTGCAGGACAGAAATCAGTATGTAAAAATCAACCTCATTTCTATATATGATCCCCCAATTATTGAAAATTGAAATAAAAAATATATTAGAAAAATATTATTAGAGACAACTTTTACAAAAGATGTGCAAGATTAAAAAATACAAAACATTGCTGACACAAGTTAGAGATCTAAATAAATGGAGATTTACCATGTCTATGAGTGGGAACACTCAATTTTATTTCCAAATTATAGAAAAATAGGACTTTTTTCATCTCAGTCCTCTTGAACGTTTTGTTGTCTTATCTTGTCTTTGTTTTATTATTTGCTATAGCTTCAGGACCTATAAGCATATCTTGCATATATAGGGGCTCAACAGATATTTGTTTGAATGAATGAATGAATGTAGTGACATACTTGCTAAAGTTTGGGTAACAATTATAATGAAAGAAATTCATTGGATGACTTCAGTGACATTTTATACATTTGATAATTCTCTCCTTTTTTAAATGGGTCTGATTCTGCTTTTTGTTTATTATTATTTTTGGATTTCACTTATAAGTGGAATCAGGATATTTGACTTTCTGTTTGATTTCTTTCACTTAGCGTAATACTCTCTAAGTTTATCTATGTGGTCTCAAATTGCATGGTCTTATCTTTCCTTTATAGCTGTGTAATATTACATTATATAACAATATAATATACATTATATATTATATATAATATACATTATAACAATATGATATTACATTATATATAACATTGTATATATTTTATGCATATTACTTTGTGTTCTATAATATTCTATTTATATACTACAGTTTCTTATATATATATTACATATTATATATATTACATTATATATATGTGTGTGTGTATATGTACACACGTATGTACTACATTTCTTTTAATCCATTCATCAATTGATGGACACCTGGACTTGGGTTGCTTCCATACTTCAGCTACTGTAATACTGCAATAAATATAGTAATGCATAGATCATTTTGGATTAGTTTCATTTTCATTTTCTTTGAGTAAATACCCAATACTGGAATCACTGGATCATATGGCATTTCCCTTTTTAATTTTTTGAGGAAACTCCATACTGTTTCCCACAGCGGCGGTACCAATTTGTCCCACGAACAGTGTATGGGATCAAACTGTCCTACAAACAGTGTATGAGTGTTCCAATATTTCCCTCCTTCTTGAGACTTTCTTGCTGGTTTTCCATCTGTAATTCTGGGCATTGCCTTTCTTCTTCCTTTGTGGAATTTTCTTCCTTTTGGAAAACATAAATCACTGGTTTTCTTACATCCTCTTTTCTTACTCCTGAACCTTTCACTGCCCTATCCTCTGCCTTGTAGTCACTTCCCACCACTACACTGATGATTCGCAAATCTCTGACTCCAGCTTGGATCTGCCATTCCGACTGGCATTCACATATTCAACTGTGTATTTGACACCTCCTTTATCAACCCAAACTCTTCATGTGTAACTATATACCATGTTCTCAAGTAAACAAATAATAAAAACAAACAATAAAACCACCTGCTCTTCTATCTACATTCTCTCTCTCCGTGAACATGGCAGGTTTTCATCCAGGTATCAAGCCAACGTCCCAAAGCCAAAGCACCTCCTTTGTATATGCCTTAGGGCTAATCTTTCAATAGCTCTGTCATTTCTACCTCTAAATAACTCCTGAATCTAACCACTTCTCTATATATACTGCTGCTACCCTGGTTCAGACCACTACCATCCCTCACTGGAATACTGCAACCGCCTAACTGTTCTATAACTGTTCTATAACGTCTCTCTTCAGCTGATTCCTCAATTTGCAACCAGGGTATCTTTCTGGAGCGTCTCATGCCACTGAAATCATTTAAGAGTTCCCTATATCATTTAAGAGCTCCAACGCAGCTTTCCTCTGCTGACTTACCGTTCTTGACTGCTCTTCCTGATCCTACGCTCTTAACCTGATCAGTGCTTCAAAATCTCCATGTAGCTTCTATCTTCTTTGCTCAAGTTCTTTCTTAGGGAGCTTGTCCTTCCTCTCTTTTTATTTGACCAACACCTATGTATCTGCCACTATTCAGCTGGCATAGGATTTTTTCATGAAATCATTCTTGATTCCCCAAACCTAGGTCAGACTTTCCAAAGTATCCTACACTTCTTATACTTTCTCACCCAATTTTATCCATTGTGTTATTTCTGTTTTTTTATTCTATTGGAATAAAATATGTTAGGCCCAGGACTATATCCACCATATTCACAATTTATATTCACAGAAAAGTGACTGCAGGAGAGCAGCAACTCAAAAATCATTTGAATGAATGAACAAGTTAACAAAGAGTCTACACCTAAGAACACCCATCTAAATGTCAGAGTTAGCTCTTAGTTCCAAAACAAACAAACAACATATCTACATAGGGGTGGAGGAGGAGGAGCTCAGAATAGCACATGGATGGAGCTTGGGAATCACATGACAGGAGGCTAAGAATGAGTCAGTAGCCAGAGCTGCACTGGTTGTAGCTCACCTTCTGCATTATGGCCACTTTGATCCTGGGCTTTGAGTATAATAGAGATAAGCTGGAGACAGGCACCTGAAACCATATGAAGGAATCAGAACATACTTCCCCACAATATGCTACTCTCGTATACTGATTGTTTTGAGCTGAAGGCAGTTGGGAGACAGTAGATGCAGAAGTTGTTCTCTGACCTCCTCCTTTCTCCCAAAAGGAGGCCATAATTGCCTCTAAGAATGGCACCCTTTCTGTGCCAGGAAGAAAAGAACATTCTTATCACCAAAGATGGGAAGTCGACACCAAATGAGTCTACAAAAAAACTTATTAAAATAACCCTTATCTTCTGTTAGTTTCTCCCATTTATTTCCTAATCACATTCTCACAGTTTACCACCTCTAGCCCAAACACCCTTTTCCTTTGTCTTGTCGTTCTTAATAATGTATCACTCTTTTTAAAAATGATACAGAAGCCCCCAGGTCTAACTATTTCAGTCCAAACTGCTTTCATCTCTTTCCAGGAAGCTCCTGAGCCACATAAGAATATTAACAACATATAAAATGTGTATACTCCTTTTCCTTTTAATCTATCTTTTGTTAGTTTAATTCATAGGCCCTAGGGATAGTACAAAAGAAGGTAGAGGAAAAGTTTTTCTACCCCTACACATGTGAACTAAGGAACTATTATAGGCTCAGCATAGACACGAACACTGCCTTCAAACAGAGTTCCTAATTCTCAGTTTCTATAGTTGGGTACTTTGGTGTCTTAACCTAAAATAAAGAATACCTAAGAGAGTAACAGAAAGCAGCAGACCTCAAACACATTTGCTGATCGATCAAGGACTTTAGCAAGTGACTGAGGCTTCTTTTTTAAACAAAGCCTGAGTGATTTTCTTATTCCTGTTAATGTCACAAAGTTTGGATATAATTAGTTACTGTTTTTCAATTTTTCTAAATTAGAATCCTATGGTGGAACAGTGAGAAGGATTTTTCCACCTTGAGCAATTTGTCTTCTCTATTTTCCTTTGGGAGAGTAGATTAGGTACAAGGGTACTTAATTACCTTCCAAACTCTCTACATGGGCGTGAGACTCTCAGTTTTATGATCCTTGATAGCTGTAAACCAGCTTATGTAAACCTGCTTGAAGAGGCTCCTATGGCCTATTTCTTTTTTCTTTTTGAAGTTTTCTGAGTGCCTCTAAGATTCAATGTTCACATACACAATGGGTATTGAAGGGATCCAGAACATGCCACCCCAAAATATGCCACTTTGGCATAAGGAGTATTTTGAGCAGGAGGCAACTGAAAATCAACAGATGCAAGAAGAGCTTTCCACTCTCCCCTTATCTGCTTGAACACAGGACATAAATTTCCTTCTGAGGACACTGTTCCCCCACCTCCCAGGAAGATAAGAGCCCTTATTACCAGAGATAGAGAGTTGACATCCAGATGAATTTGCATAAACAGACCTTACGAAAATACCTTCTCTTCCATCTGTTCTCCCACTTATTTCTTCGTCACCTCCTCATGATTTATCATTGTTTAAAAACCAAATTCTCTTTCCTTTGTTAAAATGGTATGCACACACCGATTCTAGCCACTCCTTTTGAGTTTCACTTCTTTTCTATGAATTTCTGTGCACATAAGTATTAATGAAAACTGTATGTCTTTCCTCCTGTTAACCTATCTTTTATTAGTTTAAGTCACAAATTAAACCCTCCAAATTCACAGTTAACCCTAAGAGGGAAGAGGAAAATTTTCCCTCCATGATAGAATGTTCAATCTTATTGTGCTGTGTGTGAAAGAGTCCACTCAATGCATGATCTTGGTCCTTAGGGTAAATTAAATGAGATACCAGATGGGAGTAGAATATTGCATTGAGTTCAATGTTGCATACTAGTCAAGTGTGAATTAAAAAAAAAAAAACAAAAAACAAAAACTGTCTTGCCTCTAGGCTACATTACTGGGGAATGGCTCCAAATATAGTTTAGTTTTCTATAAGGATAGGCATTGCTAATGAAACCAATACAGATAGTGAAAAAAGTATCTATTCCCATTCTTTAATCCAGGTGCTCCTGTTTTACCCCAAATACTTTATAGGTCTTGGTTATTCTCTAGAGAAGACAGGATCACAAAGAATAGCCCCAGTGTTGTAACTCATGGATCTCATTCACAGAGCTATTTTGAGATGAATGGTCACATCTAATGCACCATAGACTTGGAGATGAATACTCTTACTCAACACTCTTTACAAGAAAGTGGATAATTCATTTGCTCCCTGTGAAAATGTATTCCATGATGTAAGACCACAAAAGCCAGTGGTCATCTCATTCTGTGGACCCCCTGAATGGTTGATTGGCAGATTGTTTTGAAAAGAGTTTTTTCCTGAAGGGTTTCAGGTGTTCCTCATACCATTTAGAACAAATTAAGGCCACTTGATTAGAATATTTAGCATTGGCCTTGAAACTACTTGAATGTTGTACATTCTTTTAATGTTAATGGCAAAATTCACAGAATTTATTATCATGTGCAAATTTGCTGTCATGGAGTCTCAATATTATAAAACATGATACCATAGTTTCTCCCATTCTAGCTATCAGTAACAGCTCATATTTGTTGAGAGATTACTATGTGCATGGCATAATGCTAGGAATTTATGTAATCTTATTTATCATTAACCACCAATAGGATAAAAAAATTATTTTTTCCCATTTTACAAGGGATGATGAAAACACCTAACATTTACTGAACACTTAGTAGGCACCATTCTAAGGGCTTTATAAGCCATAGTGCAAATAACCCTCTAGGCAAAATAATCTAAAACTTGAAAATAAGGCAAAAAGATCACACCAGGACTTTTTAAAGTCTACATAGTAACATCTAAGTGTCTAAAAGTCATAGGATTCTCAAGGAGAGCTAACTTTGACTTACCATTTACTATTGCTCAGGTCCCAGTCTCTGTATAGGTAGATTTTAGCTGTTAGAAAATTGACATTACAAATATTTTTTGCCCTATAGGAAAGATGACCCCCCAAATCATCATTCTTTTGCTTGTAGGACATTAACCAGTTTTCTATCAAATGTTGCAATCAATGTAGCAACTTTCTCTTTTCCAGCGAGTATACATCTATTTCTTTTATCTTCCTTTAAACCAGTTTTGTGATTCTCCTGGTTCCATCATTAAGAATTCAAATGGCCACGGTTGCCAAACTGTGGAAAGAACCAAGATGCCCTTCAACGGACGAATGGATAAGGAAGATATGGTTCATATACACTATGGAGTATTATGCCTCCATCAGAAAGGATGAATACCCAACTTTTGTAGCAACATGGATGGGACTGGAAGAGATTATGCTGAGTGAAATAAGTCAAGCAGAGAGAGTCAATTATCATATGGTTTCACTTATTTGTGGAGCATAACAAATAGCATGGAGGACATGGGGAGTTAGGAGAAGGTATTTGGGGGAAATTGGAAGGGGAGGTGAACAATGAGAGACTATGGACTCTGAAAAATAATCTGAAGGGTTGGAAGAGGTGAGGGGGTGGGAGGTTGGGGGAACCAGGTGGTGGGTATTAGAGAGGGCACGGATTGCACGGAGCACTGGGTGTGGTACAAAAACAATGAATACTGTTGTGCTGAAAATAAATTTAAAAATGATTAGAAAAGAATTCAAATAAATCTTTTATACAATCCTTGCCATATATATGCATGAGAATTGTATTAACTTTTTGAAAATTTCTTTCACAATATTTCCAGTGTTCCTATGAAGTAGTTGCTGTAGTCATTATCCCTGTATAAAAGTTGAAGAGAATGAGACAGAGAGAAGTTATTTACTTACATAAGAACACACAGCAATAGAGCCAGGATGCAAACCTAGGCAGTATGATATTATAGTTTATACATTTAACTTCAGAATTTTCTTGTAAGAAGGCTGAGACATTAGAAGAGTTAAATAACTTCCATAATGAAATCCTGCTCAAGTAAGTGTAAGAACTTGATTATTCTGGCTCTAACCCTATGTGCTTAACATCTATGTTTTGCCATATATCATGTGTAGATGTTGCACGGTCTAAAGGTGGTAATTCATAAGTGGGATAAAAGGGATTTCAGTGAAAATATTCTCATCCCTTTTGATAACTCCATCAGGGTTACATCACAAGAAACCAAGACAATGAAACAAAAGGACAGTCCAGACACTATAAAAGTGACAAAGGATTTTTTTCTTCTATATCAGCATTTTTTCCTTTGCTAAGTCAACAAATGAGACTGCTTAATTGCCAGGGTTCCATACTCTTGATTTTGCACTCATTCTGATTTGCACTTCAATGCCATTAGGAAATATTACTGGAAAGGTGTTTAAAGGATAAGTCCACTGCTGATGCATATGCTAGAGAGAAAGTCAAGTTTACTACTTATCAAATGAAACATGTGAGAATTAACTCACTGGACCTTGCTGAATAGAGATTACTAGTGGTCAGGAAAGAAACATATGCTTTTTTAAAATAGTTTTGCTAACCCCTGAATTTTGGGGTTCTTTGGGAAGTGGGAAGACGGTGGAGTAAAATCCTTCCACTCTTCATATGTTTTTCCTATTCTTTATCTGACCTGAGAGAGAGAGAATACATCTTAAGCCAGAGGTTGTTAATGCAAACTCACACAGGAAGGTAACCAGCATGAAGGAACAGGTGGGGACTTGGCCTTGTTCTGAACAAACGGGACAGTCATTTCTTCATTAAACTGATTGTCACCACATGTTAACATAAGCCCACTGTCACCACACTACCATATTAAAAAGAAACCTAAACTAATTTTTATATAAAAATTCCTGCTTGTAAATGTTGGCAATTATTTCAATTTTTGAACAAAGTTCCAACTAAACAAAACAAATCTGAAGTCCAAATTCAGCCCAGAGGACACTGGTCCCCAACTCTTGTTTTAAATAAACCTATTATGGGAAAGTCTAGATTTATGCAGATGTTAAATAGGGGACATGATTATTGTTTAAAAGGATCTGTCATAGGTTTCTTTAGGGAACAAGTTCTTCTCTGTATTTAAAATATTACAAGGCTCAGGGAACTTAATTTTAGACTCATTTTGAGTAATACATCAATAATGTAAAATATCTTATTTGCAGAGACTACCAAGTCTTGCTTGGTCCTATCCTTGTTCTTGGATTTCAGAACTATTCTAATTAAACTCAACATTTCACTCATTCAAGAGATTATATATATGTATACAAATTATTTTATCTATCTTTAGATAGATAGATAGCCAGCCATTAGGTAACAAGAAATTTTCAAGGTGCTGAAAAATACCAGGGTAACTTAGATTTGGTCCTGGAAGAGTTTGGTTTATAGGAAGATAATAGTGGGAAGGGGATGGATGCCTTTGGAATTGACAGGCTTGAGTCTTGAACCACATTGCTGTTAGCTCTATTACCTGTTATTGGCTCTATTAACCTTTCTCAGTTTGGTCCATCATCTGCAAGATGAGAGAAACAATTCCACCATTCTAGGATTTCATTAGATATTTGTGAAAGCAGTAGGCAAATAGAAGGTGCTCAATAAATAGTTAACTAAATTATATCTTCAAAATTCATATATTCTCTTTCTCTTTTTAAATTAGGTAGGAAGTTTGGTTGCAAGTGACATAAACCCAGTTCAAACTGGCTAGCATCGTGGGTTTTTTTGTTTTGTTTTGTTTTGTTTTTAAGAATATAAAAACAAATCCAAAAGCAAAGGAGGAGTTGAATAACCAGAGCAGGGCCAGGAATGCTGTCAGGCTCCCTCTCCCTCTCTCCTCTCTCTGTTCTCTTAGCATGGTTCAGCTTCCTCCACATGAGAGCACAGAAGCCACAGAACATGCCTAATCCTCATAGTTTTTACCTCTAGAGAAATTCTACCTCATCTAGTTCAGTACCAGCTCAAAGGGCAGGAAAGAACCGCAACAGGCTTGGCATAAGGCAACACCCACGTCTAAAGCTATCACCAAGACTGTGGAGGTGATTATTTCCTATAACCACATGAGTTCCTGAAGAAGGAAAGGTTCCAAAGAGAAGAGGAGATGTGGGTCTTGTGAGAAACTAAGGCTATTGGGAAGACACAATGGTCAACAAGTTCAGGCCCTTGGGATTGAGTTCAAGATACAGACAACTGGGTTCCTTTTCACCAAGAATATCTATCTACTATAGGGGAGATTCTAAAGAAAATGTAAGTACCTCAGGGAGAGGGGATGGCTTCTGGACAGTCAAATGACAAGTATCTACCACTTATTTGATCTCAAATTATTGTGTTCCACATTGTTAAGTTGGGCTGAGATTTTCTGCTGTTAGCTTGTGCAATTCAGCTAATGTGCCTTCTGCAACCTCTTTCTCTTCCTATGTTCCTTACTTACTCAGGGAGACTCTACTTGATAAGTCCACCAATCCTTAATCATACAAGGTCTCCACCCTGTATGTGCAGCTTATGAAATCTGGCATCAGAATAGTTATAGTTCTCACAATTATTCAATTGGTTGCTTATAGCACCTCCACAAGGGGCAGAATAAGTATTACCATCCCATTTGATAGTGATAAAATAATTCCAAATCAGGTCCCATAACTGAACTCAGATATAAGCCTACTATATAATTTTTATGTTGCATCATTATATGCTGAAGCTGACTTGCTTTTACCAGTAGACTCAAATTCCTCTAAGGACAAGAATCTCCATGGCTTTAAATCTTGTTCCCATGAACACTGAGCACAGAACTAGATTGAATGTGTGACAAGATGACCTGGGCAGTCAACAGAAAAATCTCACAGATACCTCCTTCACCTCAAAAAAACAATTCCAAGCTGCGGGTTCAGAATGCAAGAGTTATCCCTGCATGAAGCTCCTGAATCCAGAACCCCATAAGCCCATGGATGGTGATAATATGCTGCCCATCAACATTTCTAAAAATGCATAGACAGAGCATACCACGGGATACCATTCCCAGGCAGTTGTAACAGTTTAAATTGAGGTAAATTAACATACTATTAATTACATGCCTTTACAATGCACATTTTGATGTTTTAACATTTTAAACCTTATCCCTACATCAAGCCATCACTATCATCAAGATAGAGAACATAAGTTTCACTCCCAAGATTCCTCTGGTCTCTTTGCAATCCCTCCCTAATGTCCTTCTCCCCATCTTTATCCCCAAGAAAATATGAATCTGCTTCTGTCACTATATGTTTTTGTTAAGTGGCATTCCATTGTACAAACATGCTATATGGCCCTTCACCTGCTGATGGATATTAGGATTGTTTCCAGTTTGGGGATACTGTAAGTTAACCAGACATGAACAGTGAACTAGTGGTAGTGTGGACATATGTGGACATACCTAGGAGCAAAATAGCAGGATCATACAGCACATACATGTTTAACTTTTTCAGAAGCTGCTCTATTGTTTTACAAGGTGATTGTATCATTCTAAATTCCCACCAGCAGTTTGTAAGAGTTCCATTTCCTCCACATCTTTGCCAATATGTGGATGCTCGGTCTTTTTTCTGAGTCTTTTAGACATTATAAAATGTGTATAGTGACATTTCATTTGTTTTAATGTGCACTTTCTTATTGACTAATGATGTTGAACATCTTTTCATGGACTGAAGTGCCAGCTGTGTATTTTTTTTTTTTTGGTAAAGTATCTGTGTAAATATTTTGCTCTTTCTTAGTACTTTTAAAATTGTTTTGAGAATTCTTTATGTATTTTAAGTACAAGTCCTTTATCAGATATGTAATCTGCAAATATATTTTCCCAATGTTTGGGTTTTTTTTTAATTGCCTAACAGTGACTTTCAAAGAGCACTTCTTAAAAATTTTTGGTTAAATTAAATTTATTGTTATTTCATGGGTCATGATTTTGGATGCCAGTTATTTTGAACCTTTAGAAATATATAATTTAAATAGCAAACTCTGGATAATGGGGAAAAGAGGAAAATAAAGGAGGGGGAAGTATTTACTAAAATTAACCAGTGATTTGACTATAGCTAGCAAGCCTGTTCTAAGGGGATTATTACAATGCTTTTATTCTGTGAGGGACACATACACACAGAGCTATTTAAGCACTTTTCAGAGAAGATAAAAATGTTTCTAAACAACATTTCTGGCTAGTGTTGTCACATTCAATTGAATTTATTATTATTTTTTTTTTATTTAGATCCTCAGTTTTCTTGACCCAGATAGTCAAGAGTCTAGTTCGGATTCACAATACTTATTATGTCCAATATATGGCCCTTTTAGTATTCCCAAAAACACTGAGCCAAGATTGACTTAAATTCTGTGTTGATGACCGTAAATGATCCTGAGAGGTCCATCTCAGGAACACTGCGCACTGTTGGGAGTATGATATGTTGGTTTCCTGGAATAGCAGGAGAGATGTTCTGTTGTTTTTGTAGAATCAAGGAAGTTAGGAGGTATTAGCACATGTGTTACTGCTTACATACCAGACCGTCAGGAGCCACGTGCTGTGCCTACACATAGGCTCACTAGCTGGCATTTCAGTGAACTCCTGACAACCTGACCACCCAGCAGTGGGCCCCCACTTGGCTGCACCCAGATGCTTGGCAGGTGCATGGGCTGCCTGGCTGTGTTATAATCCAACACCTGCCCTTCTCTGGAGCCCAGAGGCAAACTGAAAAGCTGGGGGCACTCTCAGTGTCTTGTAGCACCTCACAGAACATTGCAGCTTCCTGTGTGGGTTACAGCAGCAAATCAGCCATACCATCTGTGACCTGTTGGCAGCCTGCATAAAACTGCAGTCAGAACACTCTCCAACAGTGGTCTCCCTGCATGGAAGTTGAGGCACAGGATTTCCCCAAATCATAGTGTGGCAGTCCATGAAAAGAGAATACATCCCTTTTCAGAGTCCTCTGCAACATGCTTGATCATCCAGAAGCACTCAGGGGCACAGTTGTTTCAATTCTTTCCACAGACCACCATCTATCATATGAACCTAATTTCCTTCCTGGGGTCAACGGATGTCTGACTGAGAAGAATTACCCACAGCCAGGGTTTACATCACCTCTGTTTTATCAGATTACAGGTGACCAGGTTGAATATATCACAGAAATGATCTGATCAGAAAAGGGTAGGTGGTGAAGGAAAAGGAATAAGACCCATATTTCTGACAAACAGCTACAGGGAGGTTTCCACCAAAATATTCAACTGAATTTGAGGAGGCAGCTGGCAGGGGTGGGGGGGAGTTGTGGGGGGGGGGGACTTAGCATTTTGGAAGAAATAATTTTGCTGATCCTGAGAGAATCCCTGGCAAGAAACCACAAGATAAAGTCCCAGAGGATAATTCTGGGGAATGTGTGGCTATAGTTTAAGAAACATAGCCTGGGTGGAGCTGATGCAGGACTTGATCTCACGACCTGAGCCAAAAATCAAGAGTCGGATCCTTAACCAACTGAACCATCCCGGTGCCCCTCACCCACTTTTAAACTGATGCTCAAAGGAGTTTTCTTAATTCCCTCAGTTACCCTAACAATTACTGAGCAGCTTCTATGTGTTAGCACTCTGATGGCCACTGGGGATACAAAGATGAATGAGATACAGTCCCCTGACTTTGAGGAACTCATGATCAAAGTGGTCTAATTCATGGGGACAGACATGTGAATAGCCCAATTACAATACAGTGTTCTCTGTAATATCTTTAATTCAACTGTCTCATGCAATCCAGATTTGCAGTGCAACGTTAAAACAGAAGGCTAAAGAAAGGAACAGTGAATTTAGCCTGAACCGGTTGTGGAAGGCTTCTCATAGGTAGTGACCTTGAATCAGATTCTGAAGGGCAAAGAAGTTAACCAGGCAAAGGGAGGAAAAGCACTTTCCAGATAAGTTCCTGAGTTATTACATCTCAGAATGGATTTTGAGTCTGGGTCTATGTGATTAGAAGGTCTTTGTCTTTCTGCTCTACCAGCTATTATGGTCCCAGCCCTGGGGCTTCCTGAGCTCCCAGAGCCAGGCTCCCTCTGAGAGGGATGGGAATAGCCTCCAGTTAGGGTAGAAGTTCAGGCTTCCAGGAGGCAAGATAAACTCTAATGATGCCATTTTTACTATGGTCTTAAAATGGTAGATCATTATTTCTTAGCTTCTGAAACATTTGGGGAAGATACTTAGCCCCCCTCCAATTAAATATAAGACCACTTCCACCTTTCATGTGAGGACTAAGAATTGTACATTCCCCACAAAAATCAAATGAGTTACACCCTGGCAACTTGTGATTTTCCTAGTAGTTAATGGGAGCTAATATTTATTGAGTGCTTACTAAATACCGAGTATTGTTGTTATTCTTTACACATATAAACTCATTCAGTATACGTAGGTAGTTATATTCCACATTTAATAATAGATGACGAAAATGAGGCAAAGAGAAGTTAGGTTGATCTCAATAGAAACCTAGTATGGAGGTTAGGTACTTGTACTGGCTTACAGGTTGAGACCAAGAACTAGACTTTTTAATTAGGAGAGCATCTAGAAATCAAGATCAGGAACCTCTCAACACATCATCTGATTCAGAACTATGACCAAATGTGGACAACACCCCTCATTTTTCAAATCTGGTATGTGTGAAACTTCCACAGCAGAAGGTACATAGTAGCTAGAGGTAGCAACCCAGAGACACAGTGAGCAAAGAACAAGGTAGCATTTCCACAGGACTCCAGTGCTAAGGTATTACTTTGGATCAGCATTTAAGGCTCTCTTACTTGCTCTTCTTGATCCTCAAGATAACCTGAGAAGACTCTTGGTAGTGTAACCCTAAACCCCATTTCCCTGCCACATATATTCCACCAAGTAGATGTTAATCCTTTGGGATTAACTTTCCTCCTCCCCTCATTTTTTTAAATTAACACACATTCAAAGTTTATCTTAATGGTCACTGAAGTTAGCAAAGAGAAATTTGCTCCAGGTGTCACAAACTCCCCACAGGAGGGCTTTGCTATGGCCAGTGTTTTATACTTATTGGACATCTTGTCTGGCATACTGCCTTTAGCATAAATTGTTGGCTCCTTCACCCATTGGGTTGCACCACTGACTTACTGACCTCAATCCAGAGGGAAGCAACTGAGGCAACATTCTGCTAAACATTCACAAATCATATTGACTGTTGGAATGCTTTTCAGAGTTTTAAACTCATGTACACTCAAGGCAAGTTTCAACATTTCCTGCCCCTTCCCCCATATAGAGACAAGATTGACAATTCCTTCCTAGTTGCCCTTAATTTGACTCCTCTTTGTCTTCTTTCTGCAAAGAAGTGTAGTTTTATAATTATTCAGGCATGTCAAGGCCAACAGACTAGGAGACAATTGCCATTAAAAAGACAGTTTGTTCTTGATCTTAGGGTTGTGGGTTCAAGTGTCACATTAGGTGTAGAGATTACTTAAAAATAAAATCTAAAAAAAAAAAAAAAGATAGTTTGTTAATAGTCATGAATCCCAGGAGGAGAGGGCATGCCAAACCATGGGTGCTATAGGGGGACGCACCAAGGTCAGTCGAAAGGCAGATATAGCAGGGACAAAACACGTGAGCAATAGCATTTATTGTGATTTCCATGGTGAGGCAGGGAAACCAGGCTTAGCTTTGGATTGTTTGAATAATTTCAGCAGGCTTTGGAGCACAGGCTATCCTTAGTTGTCTGGTACCTAGCCCTAGGATGATTAGGGAATGGGTGGGGAGGGGGAAGGGGGGGGAAGATTGGAAATAATGGCCCAGAGTATGAAAGACAGGTTGTTGGAGGTATGGGCTGTGGATTGGTCTATTTACATATGAAAGCCATGCTTCTAAGCCAGTCTTTCCCTGTCTCTAAGAACTGGCTAACCCTGGGAGGGATGTCCCTCTAGGGTCAGAAAGGCCCCAAGATGTCAAAGCATGAAATGCAGAAACTAGAAAATGTGGTTATTGAAGAAGGGAGTGGCTGGATTCTTTTCTGCCACCTCTCTCCAGGGTCCTGACTTAAGTGACTTTTGCCAGACTGAGATGCTCTGAGTCATTCTGGGAACACTCCACTTTCTCTGATTTGCATCTAAAAATTAAAATATCCAAATTCAGCAGTGAATTTTGAACTCACACATCTTTGTGTGTCAGGTTGGTTTCCCTGGATCAAACAATTTCCTCCTTGAAGAAAGAATTTTAAGTCTCTAAACTGTTGAAAATGGGGTTATGGATCCCTAGGTCATGTATGAATAGCCAGTGGGCTTGACCAGTTGTGGACCCATTGCTGAGAGATCAATCAAATTCAAGAGCAGCCAGTCCATGCCAGTCAATTTAGTAGTTGGAACAACAAGACGAAGGTCAGGATTCCTCCCACTAGTAGTACTCAGCACCAGCTGCAAATTAGAATCATCAAGGGAGCTTTAAAATATATCAATATTTAGACCCAGCAGCAGCCCAATTAAATCAAAATCTTTGAAGGTGTGGCCTGGGTAGCAATAGATTTCAAAAATTCTCTATGTGGTTCTAATGTTTAGGCAGCATTGAAAAGCACTCTCCTATAATTAACTCAATTATTCAACAACCTGACAAATGGTCCTTATAATAGCTGGTTAATACTCAATGGAGGATATAAAATTAAAACTCTGGGTTAGTTTGGAACCATCTTGATTTTACCACATGAAGTTCTTGCCCTCTAAGAAACTTGGTCTGAGGCACTCTGTACTCCCTGTCTGCTGCTTCTTGTTTCCAGTGACTCCAACACCGTCAGCCTTCCCCCGTATTCTGCCTTGATGGACTCACCAGCCTGGACCAAAAGAATATCCAATAACTCCCTCCACCCCATGAAAACAAAAGATTGTTGGAGGCTCTGATAGATCCTAAAAGGCCTGTTTCCACTTCTAGTTGCCATCTTGGTGGGAAACCAGAGACCTACCCTCAAGTCATGACACAGGACTCAGTTTCTGATGGAGTTCAAGTGCAGTGCCAGGAGGGAATCGAGGCATCTAACTTTGGGCCAGGATGCCTGTTCTTTATGAGTTTTCCAGATTCTTAGCCAAGCTCTTTACACTCCAGTTACTGCGAGAAGCAGCCGCAGAGCTATTTACCCAAATCAGTTCAGCTCTGCCGCAGTTCCTGTTTCCATAGGTCCCAGGGAAAGAAGTCAATATTCCTCAAGAGTCTTCAAAGTTTCCATAAAATCCTGGGAAAGGGAGGACAGTCTTCAAGGAACTCCACACCTGGTTGTAAGGTATCTTGGCAAACTTTCCCTCCAGAATCTTTTGTTTCAGAGATCTCATCATCAAGGAGTATGAAACCTCCTTTTGGCTGGATGCTGGGAGACTGCTCATGGCAAACGTCTCCTGACTACTTCAGATTTCTCTTGTCTTGATTAAGCATCTGAAATGATTACTTTTGGGGGGGAACAGAAGTATCCAGGCACAATTTAAATGGGCTTTCTCAAAGTCACCAAGAGAGCATCTTCAGATTCTCTCACATAAGATGTCTCATGAATCAGTAAGCTATCTCAATTATCATGGAATCAAAACATATATTTGAGAATCTGTGAAATAATGGTAGTAGTAATCCCTTAGCATATTATGACTTATAAAACATTTTTGCTCACAGCATTGTTAACAAGAGCTAAAATTTAAGGAGAGCTTAAATGAGCTTACTATGTACCAAATTTTGAGACACTTACATGCATTGTCACCTTTAATCTTCACAAAACATGGAAGTAAGTGCTATTGTCCCTACTTTACCCAAAAAGAAAAAAAAAAAGAAAAAGAGAAAGAAAAGGAAAAAGAAAGGAAAGAAAGGAAGGAAGGAATTGAAGAGAGGTTAATAACTTGCCACAGAGTTCACACTGATTAAAGATTCAACAGGCTCTCTAATGTAAGTATGTCTGATTCCAGAGCTAGTACCACCTAAATGCCTACAGGGTAATATAAAAGAAAGAGGTCAGGTGTAAAATAACATTCTTCTGCTGGTTCCTTCAGCTCTTCCAGACTTCTAAATGCAGAAGAGCTCTTGTATTTGAATCTCTTTTCTACCTACCCTTCCTTCCTAAGTGATGTCACCCAGTCCCATCTATATATCAAGGACTCCCAAGTGTTTAGTTTGATCCCCAGTGTCTCCCAAACATCCAGAACCAATATCCAATGCCTGTTGTTCCTTTCCTTGGATGCCTAGTATGTGTATCAAATTTAACATGTTCAAAACCAAACTCTGGGATCTTCTCTCTGGAGGTTTCCCTGTCCCAATTAACAGCCCCACCATTCACCCATGTGCTTACATCAAAATCCTTAGAGCCATCTTTGCTACCCTTTTTGCTTTCATACCCCCTAAATAATCCTCTAGCAAATCTCAGTCTACTCCCAAGAATATTCCAGATTTCTCTATCCTACCTTCACTATTATCATAGTTCAAGCCATTATCATTTCTGGCCTGGATCAAGGCACATTCCTCTTAACAGTCCTCCGTGTCCTCTTTGTCCCTAGACCAATTGATGCTGAGGGTAAACATCATTTGGTTCAGAAACTATCAGCATGTGGGAGGACTGACTGCTTAAGCACCACCACTTTTACCTACCTCCTCCCCCTGGCTTAAATGTGTCACTGTGACATTGCTCCCAAATGACCATGACCACCGAGCTTTTGCACTGTGTCCCAAATCACCTGTCTGGCAATCTTGGCATGGAATCAGTGCGCATCACAGGGCCACTGGAATGGTAGCAGTTCCCCTTCCAGCAATGGAGTCCCTGTGCCCACTTTACCTTATTTCTGAGGCCTACTCTATCTGGTCCCAGCTTCTATCCAGCAGGCCTGTTTGGAAGATTTGGTTTATGTTTGCTCTGTGTTTTTGTGTGTGATGGTCAGTCAGGGGCAGCCACAAGTGGAGACACAGGAGAGGCTCAGGAAAACAAAGTTTATCATAGCCATAAGTCCTACAGAGAGGGTTACTGCATGCCAAGCCGGGTCACAGGGAAAGAGTCAGGTTTTGGTGAGGTAGGAGAAGACATGAATGAGGGAAAAACTTAGGCCACAGTCTTTACTGGGGCTCCTACAGGAAAGATAAGACAGGACAGAGTTAACAGTTTAGGGTTGGCTAGTTTGAATAATTTTGGCAGGCTCTAAACCGTGGGAGTCATTCCTACTTGCCTGGTACCCGGCTCTGGGAGGATTTAGGTAGAGGAATAGTATCTTCTTGGGTAAATGAGCCTAACGCTTCTCCCAGTCTGATCCTTGAGATTGGGCCTCTTCATGCTGGGAGGCAAAGGAATCACTGTGCTGACTTACAGATGGCCCGTCTGCTCCCTAGTGTGGCATGCTGTGTGTAGCAAGAAGTCCGTCAGCCCTGGGGATGGAAGCATCCAGATATTTTATCGTCTCAGACCAAAGTGTTCAGATGGGAACAGCTAAGCAGCCACGAAAAAAAAAATATCAATTGAATAAATTTAACCTAGGTATCAGAGCCAGCAAGTGACGACGTAAGGCACATCCTTAAGAAGTAACCTGATGAAATAGAATCTGCGGAAATCTGTCTTCATGGCACCTGTGGCCTGGAGCTCCTAAGACCTTTTGACAAGTAGGATTTACTCAAGGCAGTACCAGAGGCCCAGCTGGGCAAGAGTTTCCCTGTAAGCCAGTGGAGTCTGCAGAGGACGGGTCACCTGGGGCTGAGGACAGGCTCACTCAGATCTGAGGAATGAGTCAGACTATCAGACAATGCTGGATTCGGAGCTCTCCCTCTTTCACGCCCAGTTCTGTGGCTCAGAATTTGTTTTTATTTTTTTTTTTTTTTAAACAAGAGTTCGAGAAAGTTTATTCACATCCAACCTCTACAAAACTCATTAGTTGATTCCTCCAGCTTCCTCCAGCTTACTCTATCCAAAGCGGAAATAGTGGTACCTGTGGTCCAGAACTTTTATAGAGCTTCACCAAGCATCTCCACAGACACTTTCTCAGCTGACCTTCTCAAACTCCAGTGGGTTAGGTCAGGCTGCTTATTCTTTTCTAGGGCTGCCATAGCAAGTTGCCACAAATTGGGTGTCTCAACGCAACATAAATTTATTTTCTCATAGTTCCAGAAGTCTGAAATCAAGGGGTTGGCAGGGCAGGCTCCTTTTGGAGACTGTCAGAAAAAATCTAGTCTTTGCTTTTCTCCTCACTCCTGGTGGTGGCTGGCAATCCCTTGTATCTCCTGGCTGATACATACATCACTCCAATCTGCCTCTGCCTTCCTATGGCCTTTCTATCTGGATTTCTCATTTCTATTTCTTATAGGACAACCACCACTGGATTTAGGGCCCATCTTCATCCAGGATGATCTCAAGATCCTTACCTTAATTATATCTGCAAAGACCCTTATCCAAATAAAGGCACATTCCAATCAGGGAACCTAGCACTTTGTTAGATCCAAGTGGACATGCATTTTGGAGCCCACTCTTTAACTCACTATAGACAGATAGCATTCCTACCCATAGATGGGGACATTGAGGCTCCAAGAGGTTAAATTACTCAAGTCGCAAGGCTATTGATGAAATTTTCCAGAATTGGAAGAGAGAGGATGTGGCATATCATAACTCCAGGGACCTTCTTAGGCACTAGGAGTCCCAACTACTTTTTGGTTCTAAGTAGGTATCCCAATTGCAATGTGCTAGTTGTCAATTGGAGATAAAGGAAACATCTTTGACTAAAAATTAAGACTAAATAAATATCAAAACCAAATCACCTTTATATATTTTGAGTTGCCTAGTTGCTTTCAATAGGATTTCCTTTCCAATTTCTAGGTGGTCTTTTTAAAGCTACCGTTTCTGAGAACACACCTATTATCAGGTTGTTTATTTACATTTATGTGACAAACATTTATCAGTTGTCCATTATACGCCAGACACTGTTCTTAGAAGCACACCAGATATGAAGATGTGTAAGACATAGCCCTTGTCTGCAGGATATTTCCTGTCTGGTGATGAACACAGGTGTCAGACTATTGCAATCCAAGACAAAGACATGAGGGAAATGAAGGATGTTCCAAGTACCAAGGAAACATGAAGGATGGAGCCAGTAATTGTGCCTGAGGACCATCAGAAGATGAGCTTTTATGGAGTCTGGAAAGAAAAGTAATGTTTCCTTAGGGAGATACATAGGGATAGAATACATGGGGAATAATATGTGCAAATGGAATTACAAGTAAATAGGGCTTTTTTAGGGGAGAAAGAATTAGTGTCTTTTAATACCTTTTACCTTTTACCTTGAAAAGGTAAGCAGGAGCCATTGTTACTAGCCTTGTATGCTAGATCTGAAGTTCAGATTTTATCCTAAAATACAGCAAACCCTTGATGAGCTTTAAGCAGAGTGAAGTATATCTGTAAATTAATTTGCATTTCCAGACATTTTTTGTGAAGGTCTAGAGGTCAAATGGTTAGTCTGATGGGACATGTGACAGTGGGCATGAAGGGGGGGCATTAACTAGAAAACTGTTTGTTGGTGGCCACCCTGAGTTCCTGCCCTCTTTTGTGCTCCCACAGGGTCCCTAGCATAACATACCTTTTGTGTATCATGTTACACCACATTTTTGCTTTACAAGTCAGCTTCCATCATTAATGATGAATTTCCTGAGACTGTGCCTTATTCATCTTTGTTTCCCAGAACGTAACAGAAATGTCCAATAAATATATATTGATCGAATTTTTAATGAGGCAGAACCAACAAGAATTGGTGATCAATTAGATGCAGGGAGTAAGGAGGAAAAGAGGAGTCTAGAATGACTCCAAAGTCTTGCTTATACGGCAGGGGAAAGGTGGTGCAATTACTAGTACAGGAGAGATGGAGAAGTTTTGGCCAGCCTGGGCTTATTGTTGCAATTGTTAGTTCTTTGAGAAAAGATAACTCAGACTGAGTTTGGTAGTGTTAGTCATAAATACTTCACTAATTTTGTTAGGCTGAATTCCCTGACAAAGGAAAACCTACCATCTAATGGCTCACATCACTGAGTGAATTCAGAACTGAGGTCTACCACTGCTCCTACTCTGCCACTCCCTAACTCTGAGCTCAGGGAAGAGGCCTGGCCTCTCTACCTGGATAGCCATGCTTACGAACCCAAATGCTTAAAATGCCACCTCCTTCTGGAAGCCCTCCCAGACTTCCCAATTTGAGGTAATCTCAACTTCTTTCAATATTCATTGTCTTTTCCCCCCTCCTGCATCTCTCATGGTACTTTCATCAATCCCCACATTTTGTTATATTTCAGGATGTGCATGTCTTCTCTTCATAGATTAAAACTACCGAGAGCAGGATTCACAGCAAATTCATTTACTAACAGTATGGAGCATAACACCATTTTTTATAATTTTGAAGAAATGAATGAAACTCATTGAAAAGTAGGGAAATGGACCATAAAGACTCCTCCCAGGTTTTACATTTATTTGATAATCATGGCCTGGTCTGGGAGATGGGTGTGGGGGCAGAGGAGGGAGGAAGCAGCAGATTTCTAGAGAAAAAGGACTCAGCCCTTCTGGTAAACGAGGATATAGCACAAGAAATCGCAACCATTTCCCCTGATGTTCCTTAGCTTAGAGAGTAACAGACTGAGAATCTGGCCCATTGAATGTGGAAAAAAATTGAAGACGACATTCAGGATGGGCAAGTGGTTGGTTCCCTTAAAGCCTCTGAGAATGTTCTCTTGAGCTAATCCCCTTCTAGTCACTGAGAATGTTTCCAATTTAAAGCCTACACAAACCTCTAGTTTTGGCTAGGCTGTTTATTTCAGTGTCCAGTTATCCAAACAGGCTCTGACAAGGATTCCCTGAGAGGGTTAGGGTCACACACACACCCCTTGCCCAAACTCACACCCTTGCAGAGTCCTGGCTGGAGTCTGCCTAGTCAATGAGAGACGCCCCCTAGCGCTGCTCCTAAATCAGCGCCTGTGGGGGCGGCCGACAGTGTGACAGGCTCCTCCTTGCTGGGAGGGCTCCCATTTGTAATCGACTAAAATACTTCGGGCTGCTGTGACTCATGCCCGCCTGACATTTGCCTAATTAATTCTGGCTCTTAAATTCCCGCTCTCTCTTCCGTGAAGGGGCGGCTGGGAGCTGCAGGGAAGTGGGATCCGCCAGGAGCTCCAGGTGAATGTTTGGCAGAGCCCGCAAGAGGACAGGCTCCTCCTGGAGAGGGGTGGGCAGCTGGAGCCGGCACAGCTCTCCAGGGATCCTGCTGGGGCCAGCGGATGTTTCTGCAGCCATTCTGGGTAGGCCCAGCAAGACAGGTTCAGAGGAGCCTGCCGAAGTTTGCCGGAGGCTGGACTTGTCCTCTTGCTGTTGATCTGATATGACAGAGATGCTCTCCTGGCAGCTCAGCATTGCTAGGGGACAGACCCATTGACATTATGGGCAGGGGACAAGTGAGGAGGCTTGCCCTCTGCGGTATGATCTGTGGGCAAACTATTTCTCCATTTGGGGGTGTTTGATAGGACTGGAGATGTATCAGGATGCTGTCATGGGATCGTAGGAGTCAGGAAGCAGTGCTTTTAAAATTTTGTGTACATTAAAATCATCTAGGAAGCTTGTGAAAACGAAAGTTCCTTGGCCCAGTCCCTCAGAGATTAAGTACAGACGTTACGAGCTTCTAGGTGATTCTGAGCAATCGGTCCTGTACCAGCTCAGTGCTAGACAAAGAGTTAGATCAATGGTCATCCCATAACTAAAGGTTTTCCTTCCAGAAGCGCTGGTAGCTTCCTTTGATAGTGTTGCTAATTTTCTCTCCTTTCTTTCTAAACTCATGGGGCAAAATCCCAACACCAGATCTATCCACTTCTCTCCTCCTTGGACACTAAGTACTGTTGG
The DNA here is from genome assembly GCF_010015895.1 of Lontra canadensis. Classification (NCBI taxonomy): domain Eukaryota; kingdom Metazoa; phylum Chordata; class Mammalia; order Carnivora; family Mustelidae; genus Lontra; species Lontra canadensis. Next base: position 6,053,910 of record NW_022631018.1, on the reverse strand, counting down.
GTAAACATGCATACTTGGGCCAGCTAGTGGTCCTCAATTCAGGGCCTTTAACTCAGCTGAGCTGTGACCCAAACATCACAAAGCAGACCTGTCCCCTAGCTAACGTATTTCCAAGGACGTTTTACATCCCTTTGCCACTTTCCCCAACTCTGTCTAGACCACCTGCCCACCCCATTCTTGGCAAACAGCTTTAACTTCCATTTCACAGCAAAACAGAAGTCATTAAGTTGGAAATCCATTGTCTCCCAAACCTATCAAGCATCTTACCTGCATAAGCATTCTCTCTTTTAGTCTCAGGGTCAGAGAGCACAGTCACCCTTCTTCATCAGTGTCTTAATTACTCCCCTCCCCCATCCTTTTTCCCCCTCTTTCTCCTTAAAAGAGCTTCTAAGTCTTAAAAATCCTCCCCCACCCACCCCCAACACTAAGCCCTCATTCATCATTCTAGGATTTTTGTGGGTTTTTTGATCAACTTTTTGAGTGAATGGTTTTTCCTTAACTATCTCAACTTTTCACCTCCTCCATTTGGTATATTCCAACCCCCTCCCTCCACTACAGCTCTCAAATTGCTATCAAGATAGAAAATGATCCTCCATTGTCCCATGAGTGAGCTCCCCCATAGCAGCTTCTGAAGCTCTCTGGCTCTCCTTCCTTGAAATGGTCTTCTTCCCTGGCTCCACTCTCCATCTAACTGTTACCTCTCATTTTCCCTCCCCAAATCTTTTCTTTACCTGCCTCAAAAGAGGGTTCTTTCTCTGGGTTCCATTCTCATTCCATATATTCTCATGGCTTCAACCACTACGTATAACCTGACATCTCCCAGATCTGTATCCTGAACCCAGATCTGCTCCATGAGTTCTGATACATTAGGTGGCTCGTTGGATAGCCTAACACAGAGCTTTAACTCATGTCCAAAACAGAACTCACCACTCCATCTCTACCAATTTTATATTACATCTTTTCCTGTATTTTGTAATTCAGTGTTTCTCTGTGTTTTTCACTTATTTTTATGTTCTGGCATAAATGTTACCTTTTTAGAGAAGGTTCTCCAACCACCTTAACTAAAATAGCAATCCTATCCCCACCTCCCCATTAGATGTCATCGCTCTTTCCTGTATTTTCTTCATAGACTGTATAGCTACCTAAACATTGCTTATTGTATACATGTTATTTGTTTATTCTTGGTCTCTCCTACTACAGTCTCTAGAAATATAGTCTCATTCACTTCAGCCTCTCCAGTGCCTAGAACAATGCCTGGTGCATAGTAAGTATCAGTTGAGGGAATTAATTCAAGTATGGTTCAATAGAATCCCCTGGAGTGCTTTGAAAATGCAGTTGTATGGGCCCAGCTCCTCCTACTAAATCAGAATATCCAAGAATGGAGTCCTTGGATATTAAAATTTGCATCTTGAAAAGCTCTCCAAGTTAGGTCTTGTAAGAAATAGTTCCTAACAAGAGGGATGTTGTTCCCGCTGACCCCAAATCCTGCACAATCTAACTCACACTTCCCCTTTACAGATCCATCACAAACATGCCCCATTTTTCCTCTCCCCCTGTCATTCTTGTCCCGTCTATCCTAATGTTTTTGACATTACTCAGATGTGGCCCTCCTATTTGCCAATGTCATTACCTTCACTCCATTTTTTGTCAGTGACCCAGGGAGGTTTCTAATCGTTATCTCCACCTCTGGTCTTGACCTAGTGCAATCCATTTTCCTATCCTTCCCTCAAAGTGAACTTTCTAAAATGCAAATATCACTGCATAACTCCTCTGTTAAAAACCTTCGATCCATTCCTTATTGCCTTCAAAATTAGGCTCAAATCCATTATCATGTTCTGGCTGCTACATATCTCCAGTGTCAGCTTTCCTGAGTCAAACTTATCCTCCAAAATAACTTGGAATAAATTTAACCAAGGAGGTAAAAGACCTGCATTCTAACTATACAACATTCATGAAATAAATTCAGCACTACACTAGCAAATGAAAAGATAGACCACACTTACGGTTTGAAAGAATTAACATTGTTAACATGTCCATACTACTCAAAGCAATGTACAGATTCAATGCAATCCCTATCAAAATGCCAATAGCATTTTCCACAGAACTGGAACAAAGAATCCTGAAATTTGTACAGAGTCACAAAAGACTCCAAATAGCCAAGCAATCTTGAGAAAGCAGAACAAAGCTGGATCACAGTCCCAGATTTCAAGTTATACTACTACGTATCAAACAAGTATGGTACTGGCACAAAAATAGATTGGTAGATCAATAGGATAGGATAGAGAGCCGGAAATAAACCCCTGTTTACACTGTGAGTTAATCTTGGACAAAGGAGGTAAGACTATACAAGGGGGAAAAGACAGTCTTTTCAATAAATGCTGTTGGGAAACCTGGACAGCTACGTGTAAAAGAATAAAACTCGATCACTTTCTTACACCATACACAAAGATTAGCTCAAAATGTATTCCAGACCTAAACGTGAGACCAGAAACCATAAGACTCGTGCAAGAAAACATGGGCAGTAATCTCTTAGAAATTGGCCTTAGCAACATTTTTTCTAAATGTCTCATCAGACAAGAGAAACAAAAAGAAAAACTATTGGGATTGCACCAAAATAAAATCTTCTGCAAAGTGAAGAAAACCATCAACAAAACAAAAGGCAACCTACTGAATGGGAGAAGACATTTACAAATGATATAAATGTTAAGAGGTTAAAATACACACACACACACACACACACACACACACACACACATATACACACACACACCAAAAGACAATCCATTTAAACAATAAGATAGGAATAGATATTTTTCTAGAGACATGCAAAAGCCAAAAAACACATGACAATACACTCAACATCACTAATTATCAGAGAAATGCAAATCAAAGCCACAATGAGAAATCATGTCACACTAATCAGAATGGCAAGTATTAAAAAGACATGAAATACATATTGGTAAGGATACAGAAAAGAGGGAACCTTCATGCACCATTGGTAAGAGTGTAAATTGGTACAAACACTGTGGAAATCAGTACAGAGGTTTCTAAATAATTAAAAACAGAAACACCCTATGATACAGTAATTCCACTACTGGCTATTGACACAAAGAAAGCAAAAAGGCTAATTTGAAAAGATATATACACCTCTATGTTTATTTCAACATCATTCATGATAGGTGAGATATGGAAGCAGCCCCAAGCATCCATTGATAGATGAATGGATAAGAAGATGCAGTACATATGGGCAGCGGAATATTATTCAGCCATAAAAAAGAATAAGGTCTTGTCATTTGCAACAACATGGATGTGACTAGATGGTATTATGCTGACTGAAATAAATCAGACAGAGAAAGATAAGTATGACATAATTTCACTTACATATGGAAGCTAAAAAAAACAAATAACTTTTTAAAACCCAGAAATAGATTCATAAAGACAGATATACAAACTGGTGGTTGCCAGAGGGGAAAGGGTTGGCGGGGCTAACTAGGTGAAGAGGATTAAGAGGTATAAGCTTTCAGTTAAGATTAAATAAGTCACAGAGATGAAAAGTATAGTTAGCATAGGAAATAGAGTCAATAACATTGTATGGTAACAGATGGTGACTATACTTACCCTGGTACACATAAAGAAATGAATAGAATTGTCCAGTCACTATGTTGTACACCTGAAACTAGTATAACATTGTATGTGAATAATACTTCTATTAAAAAAAGAATGACAAAACAAAAAGAAGCAAAAAATAGACAACTTGCACAACCTCCTCAGAGCTTGCATGTTTGTAGCCGCTGCTCCTTTGATCAGCATGCACTTTCCTCTGCTTCTCTCCCCAGCCAACCCAGTTAGTCACATCCTCCAAATCAGGTTTGGGACCTCTCTCAGAGCTAAGTGCACTTCAAGGTCAAAGTTGAATGGAGCGGTTTCTTCCACTAAACTGTAGGTCTCTTACATGCAGGACTGCCTTTGAACTCTGTAGCCTCAGAACATACGGTAAGCGTGAGCTGAAGGCCGGTGTAAGAGACCAGCTGGACATATCTCTTCCCAATTCCACATTTATACTGATGACTTGCGATCAGCCATGCTAAAAGTATTTATACCACAGATATGGGCAAGTGATATAAATTAGGATTTGTTTTTTTCCTGGAGGGCTAATTGTTAAACATTTGCCGACATGCTACTACCTACAAGAAACATGTCTAACATTCAATGTACACTCAATTAATGTACACTCAATGTTTGTTGGAGAAATGAGTGAACGCATGAGTAAATAAAGGTGTTAGGAGTCAAAATTGTCTCCTTAAAACTTCCAACTTTATGTTGTTTTTTTGGTATGGCACCATGCCCATCTATGTTCTCTTTCCTAAAATAATTTTTAAACTAGATAAAGAAATAGCTACCATGTTTTCCCTTAGTCTTCTATTTTTCTTGGTACAGTTCTCTGACCTGACTCCTTGAGCCTTTCCCCCAGGATATTCAACACGCTGGCAATGTCTCTGGAGAGGTTCTCATGTATTGGGGGGTCCTTCTTAAAAACAATGGCTCCCAAATGTGACATAACACTCGATGGATGGTCTAACTAGAGCTGGCTACAATGGAAGAATGAATTTCAGGAATGTGGTGCTTCTGTCACTACAGCCCAAGATGTGAACTGTGCTTACACACAGACATACTCAAGTGCATGTACACACATTAACAGACACAGAATTCTATCATAACTTTTGCACTAAGTGGATATTGAAATGAAATTCTGGTTTACATGGATATCCTTATTAATTTTAGCTTAATGTTTCAGCCTCAGTGTTCCAATCTATTGGAATGTTATTTAATCTTGATCCTGTCATCTCAGTGTTTTTTTCTGCCTGGCATCTGGGTTCTGAATTATGCATCAGAGATTCTTGAATAGGCAATAGAAGAGGAACCACAGGAAGGAAAGAAGCTGACATTCATCGAGGAATGCCTTCTATGCACGGGATATTGGGCAAGATATTTTCATATACATTGCCTCCTGTAATTCAAGCAACAATCTGCAAGGTAAGTATTAATGGTACTATTTTAACAGATGGAGACCTCGGGGAGTTAAAGAACTTGTCCAAAGTCAAACAGAAGCAGTATTAGTACTCATGTTTGTCTGAGTCTTAAGTCTATGTTTGGTGTATACCATTGTACTGCTTCCTAGAAAATATTGCTAATAACTAATATTAGCATTCGTGAAATGCTTTCATAGCTATGTCCTCCTAAGATGCTTACAATTTTATGAGGCAGTTCCTACACCCCCTGTCTTTGGGAGACCTATTTCTTTACCCAAATTTAGATAATCTCCTCCGAGTAACCAAGGAATGGTCCATGATGGCTGACCACAAGGTAGGATGCCACACGGACAGTCCTTGGCTGCCCTCTAGTCATGAGTGGTAATAAAACCAACACTCTTTGTAGTATGGGATAGGCACTATATGCCAGGCTCTGGGTGAAACTTGATATTCACATATATATTCTTGAGTAACATTCATTGCCAGCCTATGAGATAATAATTCCTATTTTCTAAGTGTTACCTAAAGCCTCAAGAGGTTTAACTGCTCAAATCACAGTCAAGAGGCAGAACTGGGGTTGAGTCCAATATGTCTGACTTCTGCACCCATGTTCTTATCCACGACCCTTGGGGGTCTTCTTCATGAAAAGGAATATAAAAGCTGAGACTGTCTCCTAGGCTACTTGGAAAATTCAGAGCCTCATTTGACCTTTTATCTAAGATTCTCTGGGTTTTCTAAGGGCAACTCCTGTACTTGCAATTTGGTAACATTCGGATCCATGTCCAAATTTCATTTATTACTTAAATGTATTATAAGAAGAAAAATAAGCAAAGGAAGAGAAGAGAAAGGTTTGTGCCTGTCTGTTCCAGAGCTGCATTTTTTTTCTTCCTGATGTTTCTGTTCTGCCTGTAAGAGTCTGGTTCCTTCCAGCATGGGTATATCTAATGATGTCAAAACGGTCAATCATTCAGGCTCCCAAGGCTGCCCGATTCTGTGTCAGCACTTCACATCATGTCAATGACCCAAATAGGCCGACCGATTCCTGACAGGTTTATTTTCCCCAGACAGACATAGAATCCCCCAACCACTCCGAAGAAAATGGCATCCTTTTCCTTCATTTGTACATTCTCTCTCCTGCCCTCGACAGGTTCTGCCTAAACACTGTCACCACAGTACGTGGTGAGCTGTCATGCAGAGGGAAGTGTCATAAGGGGACATAAGCTGCTAACAGGAACCTAAGATCTTCAGAACAGTGCTTCCGAAACCAGAATAACTGAGCAGAGAGAAATACTGCAAAGCTTAGGGATTTGGTCCAGACCACCTCCTTTAAACTCCATCTCATTCTATCTTCATCTCACCTATCAGATTAGATGCATGTAGTTGCCCCCCAGGAGGGGTTGTAGTACCTCTTAGCTCTGGTTCTGCTGCATAGCCTGGCACTCTTTGCTCACATTGCCCAAAGGCATGCCACTCCAAGCTTCACTTGCTTGACCTTCCTAACTTAGTGGACCTTCCAGTTGTTCAGACTTCTATCCCAGGCTGATCTTCCATAATCTAGATTCTCCAACTCAAAGATCACAGCTCCAATTTATTAATGTAGCTTCTGGGTGGCTTCTTAGTTGCCATTGTGAGTCATACTTCTTGATCTTCTGCCTCGTTGGAAGGAGGCAGACTGATTGACCAGCTCAATACAAGAAGTGTGTTCTACACTATCACTATTAGCTAGATTCCCAGCAGGGAGGGAATGACCTGAACCCATGACCTTTGTTTGTCACTAAATGCTCTATAAGCCACTGTACGCTTCTCAACCCACCCTAGCTTTGGATGGCATTGCATTCATTAGATAAGGCTAGATAAGTATGTTCTAGGGCCAAGGAACATTCAGGGAGGCTTGAAAGGATGCAACATTAAACTTCTGATCATACCTAGTCCCCCATATACGAGAGAGAGAGAGAGAGAGAGAGAGAGAGAGAATAAGTATCATAAACATTCATCCTTCAAGAACCATGACACAATGCTTATCCTGGCTTGGTAACAAAACCAACCAAATTTATCCCATCCCAAAGCCATCCTTAGTTCCAGATGTTGCTGCCACATTCTTGAGGTGATCAAGCCCACTGCATGTCCCAGATTTGAAGGATATTCTTTAGGGAAGATTAGCTCTACAATTCTACTACTGCTCACCATTCATCTATTGCAAGATTAGGTCTGCAATTCTACTGCTCACCAATAATAACGTAGGATTTAGGAAAATACTCTCATTTAGGGACTTTCTGCTGAAGGGACAACTGGGCTATTTATCTCTCTGCAGTGGCACTCACTTCTTAAAAAACACCATCTAATTTCTGCTCGATTCAACATGCATTCACCAAGCATCTAGATACCTGGTTCTGTGCTAGAACTTGAGGATGTAAAAGTAGACAACAGGACTCCTTCACTCAAGCAGTTTCTAATCCAGTAAAGAAGATCCGAACTTCTGGTATATCACGTTATGTATGCAAGAGAGGAAGTATCTACAAGCTTCAGATACAAAAGCACCAATGAAGGAAGCTGTTGGTTCTCTAGGTGTAGGGGCAGTCAGGGAAGATCCTAACAGGAGGTCACGCTGCACAAGGATCTGACAGATGCTCCTGTGGTTTCTGTCAAAGCTGGTGGACTGAGGGACACCTGGATGGCTCAGGCAGTTAAGCATCTGCCTTCAGCTCAGGTCATTAACCCGGGGTCCTGGGATTGAGCTCCACATGGGGCTGCCTGCTCAGCAGGGAGGCTGCTTCTCCCTCTGCCTGTGGTTCTCCCTACGTGCACTCTCTCTCTCTCTCTCAGGCAAATAAATAAAATCTTTTTTAAAAAAATGATGGACTGAACACACATTATCTTCACTATTTCCTGGAACTCTACTAAAATGGCAAAGATTTTTTTTTTTTTTTGAGGACCAAATCTTTAAGGACAAAGAGAATAGGGGAAAAAACACCACATTATTCTGAAGTGGAAAAGCAGATGGGCATTTGATAACAGACTCAACAGATTGGCTGAGAAGGCTGAAACTTTAACTGGCCATGGAAGTGGCTGCACCACAGAAACCCAGGAAGGTACCAGATACCATGCACAATGAAGGTGAAGTTGAAGCCGAAGGCAGAAAGAAGTTCTGAAAGTTTATGAAGAAGTGTTCAGAGCCCAAGGTGCCTTCCCCTCCCCTCCACCTCTCCCTTCCATATGCAGGGGGTTCGCACGCTCCACCATAGCAGCAGACCTGAAAGGATGGACTGGAGGTGTGCTGGATTGTAGACATCAGGTACCTGAGAGGGCAGAAGTGCTATCTAGAAAACAAGGGATTAAGTGAAAACTCACAGAACTGAAAGAGACATTTACAGTCCGCAACAGGAACATCAGCACCAAGTATTTCACCCCCTCTAGGAAAAGAGTGAAGCATTTATTCTAAAAAAACAAAACAAGACAAAATTGACTGGTCCAAGAGACGAGACTTAAATGCCTTCCACAGTAGGAGAACTTATCCAGGTCCCCTACCAGTGAAGTTGCTTCTAGTCAGCAGACTCCCACCCACAAGCACGGGGTTTTCAGGCCACCACTCAAACTAGAAGACACACCCCAAAATTTTCAGACATTTGAGAAAAGCCTCTCATATCAAAGGCAAAAACAAACAACAAACAGGAAAATAAAAGGAATTTAGAAGAAAACCAAGATATTTCAGGGAAAAGAAACCTATAAAATTACATATATAATTATATATATAAATTAAATATATAAAATATGTTTTATACACATACATACACACGTATTTCAATGTCCTTAGAAGAGAAAATTTTTTATTGGTGAAAACAACCAGGATGCTCTTGCAAGAAGGGGCACATTCAGAACACCAACAAAATAAAGACTCCTTGGAAATAAACATGAAAATTAAATATTTGGATGATAAGTTTTTAAAATCTGCTGGAGAATGGAAAAATACAGAGAGATATAAAATAGGAGTGAAAAAGAATGAATTTAGAACAACAGTTTGGAAATACTAAGGAATTGCAAAAATAGAGAATGGCAAAAACAGAAGTTAACTAATAACTAATTTGAGAAAATTACCCAAACCTAAAGGACATTAACTTCTAGATTATAGGGGTCTGCCAGTGGCCAGTACAATGGAAGCATACAGACTCATGCCAAAGCACATTCCCCAGGGATACAGAGGACCCTAAATGCTTTCAGGAGTTCACAAAAGATCAAAACCAAAATGGCATCAAGCTTGCCTGGCTTTCTTCCCAGAATGTACCACTAATCCTCTAACAACAACAAAGAAGCTAGAAAACATGGAGCAATACCTTCACATGCTAAAGGAAAATAATTTCTAACCCAGAATTCTAGAGATGGCCAAACTATCCATCAAATCTAAGAATAAACACATTCAACGTACATGCATGTTTTTTCCAAAACTTTTTTTTCTCATACATACTTTCTTAGGAAGCTACTTCAGGATATGGTCTGGTGAAGAGAAGTCATAACTAATGACAAGAAGACATGAGATCCAGGAAAGAAGACATCCAGCGCAGGAGGGAAAGAATTCTAGGACAACAAGGAAGAGATTTCAGGAAGACAGCTCACAGATGGGGGAGGAAACATTCAAGAAGACGAACTTGAGAGAACACCTGATTATACGTGCAAATATATTGAAAAGAAACATATGTAGGGAACAATGTCTAGGTAGGAATTAGTGTTAGGTGAACAGAGAACTATGAAAATGAAGAAACAAGACAATTATTAACTCCAGGGAAAATTAAAAGCTGTACAAGAAAGAAAATGCAATCATGCTTTCCTACACAGGCATGCTGTGAATTTAGTCATAATTATGTAAACACTGAACACTGATCTAACTAAAAATGCTGATATAAGTCTCCTGGGACACTGAGGACAGGGAAATCGTGGAGGTGGGCGAGGGAGGTGCTAAAGAGAGCTAAACCTCATCTTCCATAGTGAGAATTCAATAGGTAATTCCAGAAACTGAAAATCAAGAGGTTGGTAGTAGAAATATGTTATTTAGCAATATAGAAGTAAATGTCCGAAGAGCAACTGAAAACAGAGAGCAACTAGGAACTGAAAATTAAGGAGAAGGGAAAGGTCAGGGAACGGTCTTTTCATAATAAGGTTTATAACTGTTTGACTTTTTAGAATGAAATTTTAAAAAAATTTCCTGGGTTGGAGAGAAGGATGAAACAGTTTCCAAGGTAGAGGAAACATTATGTACAAACACACAGATGAGTGATACAATGTGGCATATATTGAGAATTGCCCTGGAGCTTAAGTGTGTCATAGAAGGCAGGGGAGAGGTAAGCAGAACGCAAGTCTTGAAGGGCCTTGAATGCCTTGAGCCTGTACCCATCACTTCCCCAGGTGTTGGGAGAAATCTGAGACCAGAGAGCTGAACCATGGATAACGGAAGAGCTGCTAAGGCTTCTCAAATGGACAAATGTCGGGCTATCAGAAAGAAGAGAGAGTTTGGTGCTATAGAATAATAGCTTAGAGATTAGGTTAAATTCCAGAACAGGCTTTCGAATGGATGGTTTAACAGAAGAAACAGATTATAATTAAGAATCAACAGGAGTTCATGAAGGAGTCAGACCACAATGATCTCTCATTTTATCCAGCGTGGTTAAGAGATTGAGAGACCAAGAAAAAGCTGAGTACACAGGGTTCTCTTCCATTAATATTTGTCTCTGTGCTATCTCTGTGGACAAGATGAAGACATGTGGGCTAGGGAACAGTATAGTGGGGTTACTGGGTAACTGTTCTGACCACAAGCAGTGATGTATATTACTTGCTCAAGGACTCAGCCCAAACTGATTTATATTCCAATATTTTTAACTATGAATTGAAGGATGATATTATTTAAAAGGATTTATTTGTGTGTGTGTGAGAGAGAGAGAGCGTGCACACAGTGCACGTGAGAAGGGGAAAGATCGGAAGGAGAGGGACAAGCAGACTCTGCTGAGCACGAAGCCCAACACAGGGCCCCATCCCAGGACTCTGAAATCACGACCGGAGCCAAAATTAAGAGTTGGATGCTTAACCCACTGAGTCACCCAGGTGCCCTGAATGGTGGCATTTTTATTACGTTCTGGCATGTCAGAACCTGGGTTGCAGAGAAGGATGCTAAATGACTTTGGCATCTTAGAATAATGAATTGAATAATGAATTAACCTAAGCTTAATAACAACAAGTCTTAGGTCCTCCACATAGAGTATACGGTCCCATCGTTATCTATCCAGTTACCTGTCCAGCATTACTTATGGCCACAGTTTCCTTAGACTCCAGACAAAGGCTACTCCTTGTAGTTTCGACACAGGTGTCCTGCATATTTTTGCAGATACAGCCTTGCTGCTTCTGTTTGAAATGTCCTCCCCTTCCTCTCTCCCCTTCATATGCTTATTCAACACAAACTCAACTGTCATATTCAGTTTAAATCCTCTATAAATTTCTCACTACACTTTCTCCTTCTACTCTAATCACAGAAGATAACACCCCTCCTTTGAACTTTCACTGGACCCAACTGAGGTCTATCAGAATAGCTACAGTATTATAGGGCACCCCCCCCCCTTTTATTAGTGAGGAAGTATGAGGCAAACACCAGTTGGAACTACATTAACAAGGTTCAAACACTGGCTCTGCCACTTGGTGGTTATGTGATACTGGGTAAATCCCTTAATCTCTATGTGCCTTCCTTATCCCCTCTACAGAGAAAGGGTGATTATAGTTTGTACAATTAGGGTAGTTAAGAAGATTGAGTGAGTGAATATTAGTGACTAGCCTATAGTAAGTGTTAGATATTCTTTTTATACATACATCTCTAAAATAGTCACCAACCACCTTGCCATTTGCATCTCTGTATTGCAACACTTAATGCAGTACATGACACATAGTAGGACACCTACTAAAACACCTCAGTGGTTCTCCACTGTCCCCTGAGGGGGGGAAAAAAATCCAAATTCTTCAACTTTCCCACTACCTACCTCACCAATCTTCACTCTCCCCCGAACACCCCTCAGGTCCTACACTCCCACCTCGCAGAATGAATTTCTGGTGGCCAAAATGTCTCAAGCATGGACCTTCTTCAGACCCTCACACTAGGATATTCTGCTCCTTCTCAACATAGATATTATGGCCCCAACCATACTCACAGAAAGGCAGCTTGGAGGAGTGTGGCAGAGCCAAGAGGGGTAGAGTCAGGCTCGCTGTCTGTGTGGGTACATTGATATGTGTAGGTACACATATCACCCGTAAACTGCCACCGGCACTTCATTTGAATGAATGCCCATGGAACCCGACAGGGACCCCTCACTGCAGGGAGCCATTGGTGCCTCAGGATAACAGCTTTTGTAACATATTCCCATCCCTCTTCAATACAGAAATACCCAGATAGTCCAGTTAACTTTGGACTATTGTAAAACTGAATCAGCATTAGTCAGATCTGGGGATTTTGGCTGAGAATATTGTGGTTTCTGTCACCTCCACTTACATAGCAAGTGAGGTCTTTGAGGGCAGGGATTCTCATCTCCATGTTCTGAACACATCAGATTCCCAGCTCAGACGCATGAACTTGAGAGCTGTGCCCAACACCTACCTCAACCTTCATTTTGATAAATTGAAAGCCCCCAGCTTGGGGTAAAGTAAAAAATGTCCTTTGGACTGAGAAGAGCTGAGTTTATATTGTGACAGCTGTTAATCACTACTTTATTTAAAAAAAAAAAAAATACATAGAATGTGCTGTGTAAGTCCTCCAGCTTTCCAGGGAATTTGGGTTTCCACAAGCCAGGGGCCATTTCCTGCTCTGATCACCTGTGAGTGGTACAGCAGTGCCATCCAGTGGCCATCTCATTTAACGCAGCAGGTCTCTACGCTCCTGGGCCCGTTTTTTTCCCACTAATCTGATGAACGTGACGTCTCAGAAGCCCTGTGCTGTATAGAAATCTTTTTTCCAAAGCCATTTTGGATGTTCTTTTTCTTTTTTTTTTTTTTTGGTGGGTAGTGGGGACCGTTAAACATCTGCCAAGCCTTTGAAGAATTACTGTTCCAAGAAATGGAATTTCTTGGAAACATTGGTCTTTGAGCAGTATTCTAAGTGTGGTCCTAACCCCCATGAGGGTTTCCAAGAAATTTTTAGGGGTTCTAGAAGGTCAGTTTTTTGTAATACTAAGACAGTATTTGTCATTTTCATTCTTTCAGGTGTATACTAGGCATTTTCAGGATTTACACGACCCATGACAAAGCAACAGATTGAAGGGAAGGCAGATAGGAGAAATGAGACATTAAGCCATATACTAAACAGACCTGCAAAGTTACAAAAATCATTGAATTTTCTAAAAGAAAGATTAAGAAAAATAACTTTTTATGTTAAGATGTGTTGGGGTTATTGTTAGCTTAAATGAATACTTTTTCTAATTGTTTTAAATTAGAATATTTTTAAGTATTGAAAGACTATTACCCACCTACCAGAACAAAAACACTTTGGAGTCTTCTCTATTTTATGAGTGTATAGGGGCACTCAAACGAAGAAGTTTGCGAATCACTGCTTTAAAGACTTGGTTGCAATGTTAAGCTGTCACAGTCATCATTTCTGCATTGAACAGATCTCAGGGAAGATCTAGGACTGCACTGATGTAGGACACAAAGGGAGGTGGGTATTTTTTTTTTTCCCTCTGGAGAGGAAGTACTTAGCTTTCATTAGGTTCTTAGAGGTCTGAGACACTGTTCATCCCTAAAGAGGCTGGAACCACTTGAACGTGGACATAGCCTAGGAGCTGGAAGGCTTAGGGCTCTTAGCCTCATCTGTCTGCGGCGAAGAACAAGAAGGAAGAAGAAAGAAGGAGGAAGGAGGAGGAAGAAGAAGAAAGAAGAAGAAGGAAGAAGGAATTTCCGGTATTTTTCATGCAGAACCTCTGGAACTATGGAGAAATCACATAAGTCTCCATTTATTACTTTACCGTTAAAGAAGCATGACCTTTTATACCATGCCCTGTTTATAAAAAGACTTAACCAATGAATAATATAAAAAGTGTGATCTTGGGCTCCTGGGTGGCTCAGTGGGTTGGGCCTTTGCTTTTGGCTCGGGTCATTGGTCTCAGGGTCCTGGGATCGAGCCCTGCGTAGAGCTCTCTGCTCAGCAGGGAGCCTGCTTCCCGCCCCCGCCTGCCTCTCTACTTGTGATCTCTGTCAAATGAATAAATAAAGTCTTAAAAAAAAAAAAAAGTGTGATCTACATCCTGGGATAACCATAGGAGACTCTCCTGGAATTAAAATGCTTTCCCAAATGTTAGTCCATTGCATTTTAGTCAAAACAGTGGGTAAATTTTAGAATTTAGGATTTCTTTGCAGCTTTTAGAAGGTGATCAATGAAATATTCTATGAATTAAAAATATCTATGTTCTTTTGTAAGACATGGTTAGTTTTCTCTAGAGACCCCTCACTGATACATAAGGTATGTATTTTTATATGCACGTGACTTAATTATATTTGTTCTATTATTTATTTGGCCTGTTAAAAATTCAAAATATTTTAAAATCCCTTAATGCTATTGTGTTTCTATTTCTTCTTGTATTTCTAACATCTTTCCCTTAATTACTTTGAGGTAGTCTTACTTGTTAAAGGTTTATGATAGTTTCAGCTTTATTGAACATTGTAATGATTCTTTGTAAAAAGGTTTGTAAAAAAAAATAAGTGTTTCTGATATTGATATTACTCATCAATATCCTATATTCATAATTGATTTTGTTTCTATACTTGCATAAAACATTTTTTATGTGTGCTTATACATTTTATTACCACTTTGCTTTAAATAAGTCTGACAAATAGCATATGGGTTTTTAATTTAACCTGAATGTCTGTTTTTAATAGAGGAGTTAATCTAATTTACATTTCTATAAATTGAAAATATGGTTAAATTTGGTTAATTAAAAACTCATTTTTAGAAATTTTGAGGTATTCTGTACTTTCAAAAATGTTTTCTTTTTCTTCCTTGGTTTTTAGCTCTTTGGTATACTATTTTCCTGCATTTGTGATTTAGAATTTTTGAAGATTTTATTTATTTATTTGACAGACAGAGATCACAAGCAGGCAGAGAGGCAGGCAGACAGTGGGGGGGGAGGGGAAGGGGGGAAGGAGGCTCCCCACTGAGCAGAGAGCCCAATGAGGGGCTCAATCCCAGGACCCTGAGATCATGAACTGAGCCAAAGGCAGAGGCTTAACCCACTGAGCCACACAGGAGCCCCTGATTTAGAATTTTTGACGCATACAAGCTCTTCCTAATTATATTGGTTTCCTAAGAAATTTTCAATAGCATTCTGCTGACTTATATTTCATTAGAGTTAGAGTAAAGAATTCAACAATATTTTTAAACTCCCATCATGTGACACCATTTTTCCCCTCACTTCATCCTCAATTATCACTAATTTCTGGATCTTTGTTACAATAATCTGGGCATTTTTGTTTCTTACCTATAGTGCAGCCATTATGTTATTTTATATATTTATATTTTTTGTAATCATTTTTAATTTTCATAAATTTTTTGGATCAAACTATTTAGACAGCTCCATTTTAACTGAATTAAACCGTCACTGCTGTTTCATTCATGTACTGACATCTTTAATCTTTTTTTTGAAAGACATTCACCTTTTTTTTTTTTTAAGATTTTATTTATTTATTTGACACAGAGAGAGAGATCACAAGTAGGCAGAGAGGTGGGTAAAGGGGGAAAGGGAAGCAGGCTCCCCACTGAGCAGAAAGCCCGATGTGGGACTTAATCTCAGGACCCTGAGATCATGACCTGAGCCGAAGGCAACAGCTTAACCCACTGAGCCACCCAGGTGTCCCCCGACATCTTTAATTTTGAACGTTAATTTTGTCCCCTCATTCAACTGGAGCAAATCTTCAAGTATCTATTAAAAGAAATATACAGGAGTTGGACTTTTTCTAAATCCCTAAATCCCTAAGAATATCTTTGTATTGCTAACATACAAGGAAGGAAAGCTTAACTGTGTACAGAATTCTTGGGTTACATAGTTTTCTAGTTGTGTTCCACTGGCTTCTGGAATTTATTATTACAAAGGAAAAATAAAATGGCTAACCTGTCTTTTTAGGCAAAGCAACATAAAATAATGCAAATGGTGCCCAGCAATAAACATACCTAATGTTTTGATATGAATAATTTCATATTATTTTATACCTAGGATACGGTTTTCCATTTCTAATATAACATTGATTGTGACACATACCATTAATTAACAGATTTGGGGGGAAAGACATTAAAGGATATAAAAGCTATTTGTTTTTATTTGCTCATTTTTACTAGCACCCAATAAAATATTTGTCTATATTTTATTAAAATCAAGGTTTTAATCTAAGCCACCTCACGTAAAGTTTGAAAGTTAAATGTTTTCTCCATTAGCAATCATATATAAAATTATAGTAATTTTATGTTTTTTAAGCCAATGGGTCATAACATGGATCTTTTTAGCACCATTAAAATTAATACATAATTTCAAAGTATAAGAAATGCCAGAATTCTGTCTATACTTCCAACTTGGGAATTTTTATTATTTTGAAAATTATATTGTTTGACAGACCATCAGTGGTAGTTCTTCCAAGACACGGGAAATGGTCATACTTAACCCTGCTGGTTTTAAGAATTCTATTTAGTAAGAGGGATTTGACGGTACCTATTTTTATTGCCTTGCCTACCATATGATATGCAATATTCTATTTACAAGACAGCTTTTTATTTCAATGCTGTAATTATGTAGATATCTTTTTAGGACATTCTATGCAACTACAGAGGAGGAAAAATATTTTTTCCCTACCCTTTTAAGTTTTTGGCTAGGGTCCCTGTAACAAAAGTCAGATTAACAAGAGAAAAAGCACACAAATTTATTTAGTATTAGTTTTATGTGACACAGGGGACTTCATAAGGAAATAAAAATCCAAAGAAGTGGTTAAACCTGAGTGTTTTTATGCTAAGTTTGGAAAGAAGTGAGTAGGGGGAAATTGGAGGGGGGAGACAAACGCTGAGAGACTGTGGACTCCCAGAAACAAACTGAGGGTTTGGGAGGGGAGGGGGGTGAGGGGATGGGGTGAGCCTGGTTGTGGGTATTATGGAGGGCACGTATTGCATGGAGCACTAAGTGTGGTGCATAAACAATGAATTTTGGAACACTGAAAAAAATAAAAAATTAGATTTTTTTAAAAAATTAGAAAATTATGGAAAAAACATAATTAGACCAAAAAAGGGTATGAACTAAGTATGGTATGCTGGGGGAAACAGTACGACCTCACTGTTTATTCCTCTGCATTCCTGTGTCTTGGGAAATAATCATCTTCCTTTCCTCCAAGTATAGGGAGGACACCTCTCACATGAGGGTCCTGTGACCTGTTTCAGAAGGTCAGAAAGTCCTTTTTGCACTGGCCTGACTTTCTTCAGTTTGAAATACTCAATGTGACAAATTTTGGGGTACCATGTTCTGAACCCTGTCCCAATAAAGGGCATCCCGAATTAGAAGTACAAGGGATTTGTCAGTGTTACACCAATGCAATGGTTAGTGTTGTACCAATGCAAATAAGTAAAATGACAATTCGACATGAAGTTAGAATCCATAGTTCAGTTTGCACACACAAAAGCAATGACAACCATCTCATGACTTTCTATCCTACCTGAGAGCTATAGGAAGTCTTTTAATCTCAACTGTAACATGTATTTAATTTGGAAAAATTAGAATGTCTTAACATTTAGGAGATACCTTATGAAGGACCAGTTGGATATTGAGATTGTTTACAATTTTGGCTATCGTTAATGTTTCCCATCCAAGTGCTAACCAGGCCCGACCTTTCTTAGCTTCCGAAATCAGACAAGATCGGGTGCGTTCAGGGTGGTATGGTCATAGACCGTTAATGTTTCAATTAGGATCTAGTATATACTTTCTTAAACTTGTCTAAACATTTCCTTCAAATAAATTTTTTATTGTTGAACAGAGTTAAATATTTAAAGGTCTCAATACATATTGCCAAACTGCCATCTAGAAAACTTGTCTGAATTTATAGTCCTGACCAGAAAGGAGAGTACATATTTCCTGTTTGTCCTTGCCAAAACTGGTTTTATCTTATATATATTTATTAGATGTGATGGGTGAAAATGAAATCTTATTGTTTTAATTTGTATTTTTGGTGCCTAGTATGTTCGGACAGGTTTCACAAGTTCCCTATTTTCTACTGATTTGAAATACTATTTCATAAATAAAGACTAATACTTTATCCATCATTTATGTTTTAAAAATATTTCTATGTCCCATTTACATTCTGGTTTACTCATAATGTTCTCAACACACTGAAGTTTTCCATCTTAATGTAATGAAAACCCACTAGTCCTTCCCTTTCTTTTCCTTTGTTATGATCCAGCCTGCTTTCCCCCTCCCCAATCCTTGTAAGATTCTCTTTAATAATCAATATTTGGCAAATTTATTTTGAATTTCCCAGGTGTGATTTTCTTTATACTTATCTTGCTTCAAGTTCACAATACTTTTCAATGTGTGGCTCAAGATCTTTCTTCAGTTTTAGAAAATTACCAGCCATTATCTGCAAATATTGCTTCTGCCCCCATTCTTCCTGCCTTCTCCTTGGGGTTAAAATTTCAAATATGTTAGACCTTTTCACCCTTACTCAGGTGCCTCTTAATTTTTTTCTGAGATTTCATCACTTTCTTTTTTATTGAGTCTTACCTTATTTTCTTCTTACGTATTTTATCTATCTTCCATTTCATTTGAATCTAATTCACTCCTAATTTTTTATTACTGCTGTAATTAATTCTAGAACTTCTAGAATTTCCATTTGATTTTACTAGTTTCTAGTTTCCTGCCAAAATTCTCCCTCTTGTTTAATTCCTTCTCCTATTTTATCATATTTTAAAGTTTATAATAACTTCCAAAAAATAATGCTTATAATAACTTCCACTGCAACCCCTTAACTGAATTTCTCACAGATTGGTTTCAGTTGTCTATTTTTGTTTGTTCTCATTTTCAGTCAAATCTTGTGCTATTACATAGTTGATTATATTTGATTGCTAGACATTGTTAATGAAAAAAAATGCATAGTTGAGGCATAGAGGATATTATCTTCCTTCAGAGAGAGTTCGTGTTTTCATTTCATGGGCTTCTATGTTAGGAGGTCTAGCAATCCTAATGCCATCAGATAGGCAGATGATTCAAAGGTAGCTTTCTGTTTCTGTGGGAGATCCACTCCTAATTCATACTTCTTCCTAGGGTACAGCCAGCCCTTCAGAACTTCACTTGAAAATCTGGACCCTTCCTGGTTGCGCACCTAATGCCAGTGTTTGTCCCTTTAGCCCCATGGGTCCAAAGTTCTGCTTAGCTTTCCATCCTCTTAGCAGCTGCTTTTAGACTTCCCTGTTGTTTTGAGTGACACCTGGGATTTATTTTTTTCTTCCTCTTTCTCCTAGGATCTTATCTACAAAAATTCTCATGGCTTTGGAAGCTCTCCAGTGCTTTCATAGAGATGAACTTTCTAGATTTACTTGTTTTTAATCAAGAGAAAACCACCTAGTCTAACACAGCTGAAAATGTAACTCCAGACAGATTTAAAAAAAAAATGCTGTTAGTCTGCTTTCTGATGCCTGTAGAATTTTAATTTTAGGAATTTTGATTAGGTGAGGTGCCTAGGTGGCTAAGTTGGTCAAGCATCCTTCTCTTGATCTCCACTCAGGTCCTGATCTCAGGATCGTAAGTTCAAGCCTGACATGGGGCTCCAACCTGGGCATGGAGCCTACTTAAAATAATTTTTTGATTAGGCTATAACTAGGTATGGGTTTTCTCTTAAAGTTATGATTAATTTTTCCTAGAAGCTGCATGTAAACAGGTCTTCCCCCCACTTCAGATAACGGAAATGCCTTTCTCCTATTTCTTGGACAATTGCATTAGTTCTATTTACTCTGATCTTTTCATTCAAGAATATGTACTATATCCATATACTCTCCATTTTCTACCATCCATATACATCATTTTTTTTTTTTGGTCAGCATTTTCCTTCATTAGTCCTTTTAATATGAATTTGGAAGAGCCTCCCAATTTTTCCCCACTGTTTCAATTCTCTACAATTTCAACTTCACTCTTTATGTCAGTCATGGTAAATATTAATTTGTAATATCTGCATTGCAACTTCCTTGCAAACATGCTTATACCTATTTTTAATCTCATTTTAGGATTCTTAGCTTAGTCTCCCTCCCTTTGTTAATTTTTTTTCCTCTTAATTCATATAGTTCACATTGCCCAACTTTGAGACCATTGAATCATTTGAAATAATCAAACACCTACAATACATCATTCTCAAATGTATGTTCATACTGTGAGTCTCCCAGATGCTCTAAGGTATCATTTCTTTATAGTGACCCATAATTTACATACCTGCAAATTCTACCCAAGAAACAATTTTAAGTGTATTTACATAGGAAACAAATATTTTGAATCTTGGAATTGTAAAATAATTCTTAGGTCACCAAAAGAAAATTTGGAGCTTATGTAACAAAAATAAAATTGAATGGTTACATTGCTTAAATATTTGTAATACTCAAGACTAAATGCTATTAGTACAATTTCATTTCTATTACTTGTTCACCAGACATTCACAGATCTCCTGCAACAATAAAGAGACATAATATGAAAGGGTCTGTATCCTAATATCACATGATATTAAAGGAGAAAAAAATATTAATGGAGAAATGGTATTCATGGAGAAAGTTACAACGTATTTGAAAGAGGTTTGAAGAGGGAATTGAGAATTATCTGACCTATTTCATCCAGAGAAACTATTAGAATGTTAAATCAGTTGATTTATTTGAACCCAATCTCATCTGTAAAAACACTAATTGTTTCAGCTTCTAAGTTGCCTAGATTTTATGTGAATATTAATGTGAAGATATATCAGAAACATCTGGCATTTGATAGGAGAAAGTCCATATATAAATTCAAGGCAGATTACCCATGCTATTATTTTTACTATAATTATTATTCTCTTCTATGCTCCTCTAGGTCAATAGTCTATTAACTTCAGAGGGCTGGTGAGAAAAATTCAGAGAGGAATCTATTAAGATTGATGCATTTTCAGAATATAACCTCTACACAAATAGATATATTTTCCTTATACTCCTTGGCATGCTCTTAAATAAGAAAAGCAAAAACCCAGCTGACATCTAATACTTAAAACCATTTCCTTATGAATACAATTTCTAAATTAAAGGTTTTTTTTTTTTTTTTTAAAGACCGATTTATTTGAGAGCGAGAGCACAGTGGGGAGGAGCAGAGGGAGAGGTCGAGAGAGAAACTCAAGTAGACACTGCACTGATGGTGGAACCAGACCCTGGGCTCGATCTTATGACCCTGAGATCACTCCCTGAACCCAAACCAAGAGTTGGGTGCTCAACTGACTACACCACATAGGTGCCCCTGTAACGTATTTCTTTATATTTACATTTTTTACCTCGCTGTCTTTTTAATTGTACAAAGTTGTTTTATTTTCTGTGTTGATTCTCTATCCCCATCATCAAATCTTATTTTGTCCATCTTAGCACATATTAATGCCTAAGATGGCCCGGGACAATGTAGGAGGTAAATAGATGTTTCGGGGGTGCCTACTGGTCTTAAGCATGGTCAGAAACACACATGCACATGTATACACACATACCAGCATTAGAGAGACGATGTGTTCCCTTAAAATCTTAGAAGTTTCCATCATTAGGTTTAGTATTGTCAATTCATGGGTACATGGCAATGAAAATCACTGTGACAACTGTTATATGTATTTTCCTTGTTTAGATGACATGAGTTTGACAGGACAGTAAGGATTATATATCTTGCAGTTTGCACTCTCAGTTTTATAGTAATGGAGATTAAATGGAAATTTTTAATTTCAAATCCTGATCCTTTTATCTTCTTGTAAAGGGACACACCCCACCCTGCCAGGAGCAAAAAGAGCCTGTGAGCCACCAAAACCAATACTGAGTTTTATGGTTCAATTTCCTGAAGCAAATTGTTTTCTATAATTGTGTATTTGGACATTTTAACATAGAAAACAGTCTTTAGTTCAGAGACCTGAAACGATTTCCCTCCTGACCTACGACCGTGTGTTCACTAAATTGCATACATTGATTAAACAGGACTGCTAAAGCAGAAACAGGGTATGACAGTAACTCAAAAATACGTCACAGTAGAGGAATCTTCCAGAAAAGGAGGCTTACTCATTTGACTATCCTCTACTCTTAATCCCCTCTAAAGTCGAGAGAAGATGATTTCATTTGTCTTTTAGGTTTAAAACCACTGGTTCCTAAATTCCTGCTGAGCCATGAAAATCTTGGCTAACAGAAATTATTCTGAGAAAGTGTGATGAATGTTAACAAAATTTATCATGCCTGCAGTGTCATTTCAGCAAGCATCTACTGTACAAACCCAAGTACTGAATGAACTATCATGCCAAACAGTATAGGACTAAAGGAATGAGGAAAAACATGGCCCTTGCACTAATAGTTTTTCTTCGAGGTACCAAATTTATTCAGAAGGGGGAATGCAAAGTTAAGTCTAGAAGACAACAAACAAAGCTAAGATGTTAAGGACTCTGGGTTTGCAAAGAAACAAGGCTCTAAGTATTTACAAGGCAGCACTGGGGCCCATGTGCTCAAGAGCATGTAGCCATAATTATACTGACATTGGGTAGCCTCTAAAACCTATAGAGTTCTTGTTCTTGCAATATCATATTTTGTCCACACAGTGACCCCCCACCTCATCCCAACTACATTACCTTTGTCAAGCCATTTAATCTCTATGAGCCTTCCTCTGTCTGTAACACTATGGATTATAATAGTGCCTACCTCAGAATCGTTCAGAAGATTTACTAGAACACTTAAAATATTGACACTGGAGGGACACATGGGTGGCTCAGTCAGTTAAGCATCTGCCTTCAGCTCAGTTCATGCTCCCAGAGTCCTGGGATTGAGTCCTGTGTCAGGCTTCTTGCTCAGCAGAGAGACTGCTTCTCCTTATCCTTCTCCTGCTCTCCCTGCTTGGTTCTCTTTGACAAATAAATAGATAAAATATTTTTTAAAAATATTGATTCTGGAGCATCTGGGTGGCTCAGTGGGTTAAAGCCTCTGCCTTCAGCTCAGGTCATGCATGATCCCAGGGTCCTGGGATTGAGCCCCGCATTGGGCTCTCTGCTCAGCAGGGAGCCTGCTTTCTCCTCTCTCTCTGCCTGCTTCTCTGCCTACCTGTGATGTCCATCTGTCAAATAAATAAATAAAAATATTTTTAAAATATTGATTCTGGAAACTGCAAGACCATTGTTGATAGAAATTAAATACCTAAATAGAGGGATATACTACATACATACACACACACACATATATCTATGTAACACATCCATATATAACTATATATAGCCACCATTCATATACCATGGATTGGAAGAGTGAACGTTGTCAAGATGTCATTCTGTCTCTAGGTGATCTATGTATTAAGTAATTCCAATTAGAAAATGGTTAGGCTTTTTTGGTAACAACTGGTAATTTTATAATTTGTATGGAAATATAAAGGACCTAGAATAACAAAGAAAATCCTGAAGAGTGAAGTCCAAGGACCTATTTTAAAGCTATATTAATATAAACATTACATAGTATTGGTGAAAGAACAAAAAGAATGATGAAATACAATACAGGAATAGACCCACACGAGTACCTTCACTTGATTTATGCCAAAGATGCCATTCTAAGTTAGTGGGGAAAGGTTGATCCTTTTAATAAATGTCATGGAACTAACTGGATTTTAATATGGAAAAAAAAAAAGAAGAGGTCTTGCTTCTCTCCTTGAACCATAGATAAAAATTTAAAATGGATCATAGGGTTAAACTAAAAGGTAAAGCAATAAAATTTCTAGAAGAAAGCATAGGAAGTCATCTTCATAAATCTTGAGGAAGGTAAACTCTTAGGACGCAAAAATTAATGGCCAAAAATGAAACAAGTTGGGATTGGGAGGGAGACAAACCATAAGTGACTCTTAATCTTACAAAACAAACTGAGGGTTGCTGGGCAGAGGGGGGTTGGGGGGGGGTTATGGACATTGGGTAGGGTATGTGCTATGGTGAGTGCTGTGAAGTTTGTAAACGTGGAGATTCACAGACCTGTACCCCTGGGGGAAAAAATATATATATATATATGTTTAAAAAAAAAAAAAAAATTAAT
Organism: Lontra canadensis; assembly: GCF_010015895.1. Taxonomy (NCBI): domain Eukaryota; kingdom Metazoa; phylum Chordata; class Mammalia; order Carnivora; family Mustelidae; genus Lontra; species Lontra canadensis. The sequence continues at coordinate 6,029,601 of NW_022631018.1, read as the reverse complement.
GGCCAAGAAAGAAAGGGTATGTTAATTGGACTTCTTTAAAATGAAGAGTTATTAGAATAAAAAGTCAAAACACAAGGAGGAGATATTTATAAAATATATATCTGACAGACCCAGATCTAGTATAAAGAACTCCTATAAACTAACAAACAATAAAGGCAAGAAAATTTACAAAGCAAAAGATCTGATCTTCAAAAAGAGACTATTCAATTAGCCAATAAACATATGAAGAGTTTTTCAGTATTATATATCAGGAAAATATAAATTAAAACTACAATAAAATACCATTATACCCCTACAAGAATGGATAAAATTTAAAAGACTACATGCCAATCGCTGGTGAGAATACAAAAGCAACTGGTACACTCATATTGCTGGTGGGAATGCAACTGGTATAATTATGTTGGAGAACCACCTTGCAGGCTCTACTAAAGGTAAACAGAATAAATCCAAGGTCCATCACTTTTCATCTTGGGTAGATCCTCAAAAAATGGAAATATGCCCATCAAAAGACCTGAACAAGAGTCTTAGAATAAGAACAACAAAATCTGGAGACAATCCAAATGTTCACCAATAACAAAATGGATAAACTTTATTCATAGAATGAAATGCTATACAAGAATTAGAGGACAAATTACAGCTACATGGTTCATAGGTGACTCTTGGACAAAAGATTTCATGAAAAGAGCCAGAAAAAAAATGCATTTTGTATCATTCCACTTATATAAAGGCCAAGAATATGTATAATTAATCTATTGCAGTGGAGATCAAATAAGCAATTACTTTTGGAGGTTATTAATTGGGAAGAAGAGGGCTGATATTGCTCTATATTTTGATCTGAGTAATGGTTTTACAAATATATAAATATGTTAAAAATGTAAGATATGTAAAAATAGATATGTAAAATATGTAACTTTGCACTTAAAATCTGTGCACTTTACTAGATGTATAAATAAATATGCACATTTACGTATATATATTTGTATGTGAACATAAGTGTATATACTCCCTTTCAGCAGTGCCTGGAATATAGTAAGTACTCAATAAATGTTAGCTGTTTTGTTACTATGAGTAAAAAGTAACAGTGGCTTATTAAAGAGATAAAAGAGGTAAAACTTGACCATATATATTTAAGCTCTCTCCTAAGCTTACAGGATGGACAAGGGGGAGGAGCTGGGGTTGGAGCCCTGTCTTCTGACACTGGATCTAAGACCTGATTGCCACCTCCCTTTTCTCACTGGTACTCTTATGGTGGGAACTGAAGCTCCCTTTCTGGGCTTCCTAGCTTTCAGGACATGCTTTCTTCCTTCTCTGAATGGCACTGGAAGACTTCTCTAGTTCAGTTCAGCTGGTGAAGGGTAGCAGGCCGGGAATCAGAGCAAGCACATGTAAGCTTTGGACAGAATGCCTCACAGTAATTGGTGACAGCTTAAAGCAGAATTCACAACTATGTAAAAACTGCTTAGAACTGTGCATTACTATAACTGCTCACAATTATTGACTTGATGTATTACGAGCCTAGAACACAAGGATTGTGAAATAATTTGGTTTTTATACAGTGTGTGCAAGAGATGCCCCTACTTCCTATATTCCCAGCTCTGCAGATGGCTGTGCTCCAGGCAGAGGATAGAAACAAGCAGAGAGGAAAAGTCATTCCACTCTAAGAGTGCTTAATCCTCATCTGTGATTACATGTTCCATTTTTAAAAAGTACAAGTACGGCTACTACTCTTCAGTATAATTGGAGCTAAACAAACCTTACGGGTAGTCACAGATGCTTCCGTAGGTAGCTCCAGGTCATGGAGAAGAGCCTAAGGGCAGGCAGAAGGAACAGGCAGTGCAAAGGCCCTGAAGCAGGACCACGGCTGAAGTTTTTGAACACCAGGGTACAGCGACACGAGAGCAAGTGATGAGGGGGGAGCCTGGTAGGAGCCACGGTTATGTCAGAGCCAGAACATGCACCATGTGTTTTTAAAGCATGAAAGAAAGGACTTTCAGAGAACTCTTTATTATTTTTTGCTTACAGAGCTCTGTAATTAAAAGGTGTGGGGAGGAAGAGGAACCAGGGCTGGATGAATTCCTTCCCCTGGGGTGTAACTTTGTCTAAAAACAGAGTACTGTGTTGGGAAGGACTTGATGAACTCTGAACTAGGCAATAGATTATTATTATTGTTTTTTGGGTTTTTTTTTTTGGAATTCTATTCCCCTCCATTATTCTGCCCAAGATCCCTGGGCCTCAGAGCAGCATTGCTGGTTGGTTAAGTATCTTGTTTTTATTTTAGTCATAAAGTATTCTTTCACTCTTGAATCCTCACATCCCGCCTCCCTCTCCTATCCTATCCCCACGCCCCCTCCCTCTTCTATCCTGTCCCCATACACACCCCCCATCCTGTCCCCATGCCCCCACCCATTGCTCTCTTTAATAATCTCCTTCTCCCTCCCTGAATCAAGCAGAGAAGGTACAGAATTTATTTTTGTACTTTTGTGGCAAGGCTGAGTTATTTTTATCTTTATAAATTATTTTCCATTAAAAAAAAAACTCATTTAATGAGATATTTCTAAGTGACTAGTATTATACATATTTCAGTAGGTACCCTTGGGGCCATCTGAGAACATAGTTTGGCAGGAATGTTTCCAAGTCTTTCTTGCTTTTGTTCTTTCTGGGTGTGGCCCCAGAAGCCAGGTGGTAACTTTGAGTATGAAGATGGGACATACATATTTAAGTGGGGAAGATGGACTCTGACCTCCCAGTCCCCTTTTGATTGCCTTTGTTAACTAATAATCTTGTGATAGCTGGAGTCAAATATCCATGGGGTCTGGGGTAGAAGAGGGCAACAATTTACCTCTCAGCCCTCAGGCAACAATTCTTACTTGAAGCTGCTATGTTTAGATCTTGTACTAGAATAAGTTGAAAAGGAAGTTTCAGGTCCTCCCAGGCAGAATAAACATTATGACATCTCTATCTTCATCATAGATCTTTCTAATTATGGGTTGAAAGCATTCTGATGTATGAGCAAACCTCTGGACTTTATAAAGGGGGTTGCCTTAAATAGAAAATCTCAGAAAACTCAAAAATGGCTTTCGATACAGAAAAAAAAAAACAGGGAGAATAGGAAAAATGAATAAAAAGTGAAAACAAAAATCAGTGACTAAAATAAGAGCTACCAATCATTATGCTCTCATTATGGTCTGAGCTATAGTCCTTACCTATATGATTTCATTTAACCTTGAAATAACTATAAAGCAACTCATCATCCCCATTTTTCAAAAGAGAAAACAGAATTTTAGAGAGGTTAAATAACAAGACCAATTCCAAATTGCTCCGGTGCATCAGAGGTCTGGCTGCCCCAAGTCTTTAGAGAAGAGGAAACTAGAAGCTGTGGAAATGGGGGATACGTTAGGAGAAGCAGAAGAAACTTTGCAGGTTAGAATATAGGAAGCAAGTTTGGCATGGATGATAGAAGGAAAAAGATATTTGGGCTTATAAAATGAATGTCATATCGGTAACCTCCATGAGATAGGTTTCCATACAAGAATTTTTTTTTTAACTAGTTGGCAGGGATTATATTTGTCTTGCTTTTTAAGCACTAGCAAAATGTATTAAGAGAAAATGAAAAAGTAAAAACTGTTCCTGGGGCATCACTCATCTGGTAGAAGGGGTTAGTTGCTCACAAAGTCAGCTATTACTACTTATTATCACACTTATTATCCACTTTTGGAGTGGTATAGTAAGTACACTGCTCACTAACACACTGTCAGAGGAGAACTAGGTTCCAGTGCCCTGACCGTTCGTGAGAGGTTAGGCCCACTCAACTCTTCAGCGTTGCAGTAGTGGAACTCTAAGTAACCTCCAAGGTTTCTTCCTATCCTAAGGGGTCATGATATCCTGTCTTCTCATGTTTCATTTACTCTCTCCCTTCCATCCACCTATTCTATCACAGATCTTCCACTCTGTAGATGGTACCCAAACTTATATCATTGCAATTCAGAATTGGACATTCATGAATCTTTAAAAAGCTGTGGTCCAGTAGAACACTAGAGTATAAGATACTAATGTGTATTATACTGATACTGATAGAATATTTAATACTAATCCCTAGATTGGGCACACAAACAATCAGGTCTTTAATTCTCTTATTTGCTCTTCCCCATCTCCAGTTTGCTATATGTCCAGGCAGGATGCAAAGGTGGTACTTTAGGGGCGATTTTTTTTTTTTCCAGAGTTGGTCATAGGCTAGTGAATCCTCCTGGTGATATGATGGGTAGGAGGTGGCAGCACTGGTGTTATAGCTCTAAGATATCCCCTCTCAGCATTCTATCTTTGACTAGGTTGGAGAGCATATTGGGAGGGAGCATTTTTTTCCAAAAGATTTATTTATTTATTTATTTATTTATCTAATCTATCTATTTTAAAGGTGAGGGTGGAGAGAGGGAGAGAGACAATCCCAAGAAGACTCCTTGCTTAGCACAGAACCAAATGCAGGACTCGATTCCACAACTCTGAGATCATGACCTGAGCCAAAAATAAAGAGTTGGATGTTTAACCAGCCGAGTCACCCAGCCACCCCAAGAGGGAGCATATTTTTATTAACATCTTTTGAAGACCTTCTGGATATTCTGACTTGGGTTTAAATTCTCAAGAACCAAAGGGCTAAGTCTTAGATTTGTTTAATACTCAAAGGGAGAAATAGAAGATATTTGCTTTGGAAGCACTGTATAGATGTGTGTGGATTAATGGCTTTCTCTTTCTACCCTTTCTATTCCTCTTTCTGCTATTTTTTTTCATCTTCTCATACCTACTCCTCCAAGAAGAAGATGGTTATTCTGTTGACAAAAACATGTGATTTATCTTTGTAACCAGAAAGGCACCTAGTTCTGTGTTTGTAACATATAGGTGCTCAGTATTTGCTTGTAGGATGGACAGATGGATGCCCTGAGATTGGACAAAGAAGAAGGGAGACTGAAAATCTAATTCTGCTACTTATTATCTATGTGAATTAGGATATTTGTCATCTTTAAGCCAGAATTCTGTATTTTCTAAAAGTAGAAATTACATTTACCTCATGGTTTGTTATGGGGAACCAAGGAAATAATCCTTAAAAAACACTTTGTTGAGTTCCTAGTGTTAATTAATAACCTGCTCAGTAAGTTTACCTAGTTAAAGGAAGATAGGAGTAAATGTTAAGATTGAGAGGAAGGAAACTCAGGGAAGTCATGGTGGATGATGGTAGGATACAAGGTTTTTCATTCAAACTGGAGCATAAAAACTCTGAAATCTATAGGGTTGTGTCAATAAGAACCCCAAATCGGGTGCCATGTGAAGACAAGGTAAGTAAGGAGTAAGTTGAGAAGGTGGAATCTGATCATGGGTGAGAAAGTTTGGACAAGTATTTAATTCTTGCAAAAAACAAAGCAAGAAGAAAACATAATCAGGAACAAAGAGTAAAGCTCCTTTTCTTATAATACAGTTGGAAACAAGCCTTATATTTTTAAAGGAATAGTCCCCTAATTTAGTGCTTCCTTCCTTTGTCCTTTTAGGCTTTGATCCAGCAAATATTTTTTGAGTGACTAGGTCATTAAAATGGCTTCAAAGATAAATAAAAAGCCCACCCACTGTTGCCAGTCTCACAGGAAGTAAGATACTGCACTGAAAAATCAATTGCTCTTCTTAGATTGAAGACAGAATAGAGATCAGAAGCCAAATGGCCACCCCCAAGACAAGAAAGATGGGTAAATACAGAGAACCACAATGTGCCTGGAACAGAACCTGCTGCAGGAACTAGCTAAGAATATTCAAGAGTAATTGACTAATTGCTGGAGATAGAATATGGACTATCTTGAAAGCTTAAACTTCTGGGGGTCCAGCCTTGAGGGGGGATCCTTATACTTTCATGAGTTTTATAGCCAGGAGCCCCACCAGATTTTTGAAGTGAAGACTGAAGAAAAAGTTCCCCATGTTTCTGGCATGAAGACATAAAGCAGACATCAAAATCAGACTCTGTTATTACAAAGACTTTGAAATTATCAGACTAGGAATTTAAAATAACTATGATATGTTAAGGACTCTAATGGAAAAAGTAGTCAACATGCAAGATGGGTAATGTAAGCAGAGAGATTGAAACTCTAAAAAATAATCAAAAGGAAATACTAGAAAAAAATAGCATTGTAAAATAAATAATGCCTCTGGAATTCTCTTAGGAGACTGGACATGGCTAAGGGAATAACAAATGATTCTGAAGAAACTTCCCAAACTGAAAGACAGAAGAATAACAAAAAGGAACAGGATTTCTAAGAACCTTGGGACAATTAAAGGCACTAGCACATACAAAATAGTAATAAACCAGAAGGAGACAAGAGAACAGAAGAAGCAGTTGAAATAATCAAGGCAGATAATTTTTCCACATTAATGACAGATATTAAAGCACAGTTCCAAGTAGCTCAGAGAACACCAAGCAGGATAAATAGCAAAAATCTACACGTATATTATGTTCAAACTGCACTTAAAAAAAAAAAAAAAAAGAAAAGAAAGAACAAAAGACAAAGAGTAAGCCAGAGGCCAGAAAGCAGAAAGCAGAAAGCCAGAAACCAGAGGAGGGAAATACATCTTACCAACAGAGCAAAAAAGCTAAGAATTATGTTGTGCTTCTCTTCAGAAGCTGTGCAGGTAAAAAAAGAATGAAGTATTTTTAGTGTTGAAAGAAGCCTATAATCTAGAAAGGGAGAAGACATGTAAACAAAGGATTACAGTGTGTGTTCAATGACAGGACAGAAGAAGAAATGTTTAACTGTTATTTGAAGTCAGTCATGTGAGAGGATGACTGTAATCATGTTATGGGAGAAGAAAGGAAATATAGGCAAAAACATAAGCTTGTTAAATGAACAAAAGGCATATAAGAGTTTGATGTTCTCATTTTTTAGTTCCTTAATTCTTCATACTTTTTGCCCTATGAGGACAACTTCCATGAAACAACACAGGAACAAGCCTTCTGAGAAGATGTAGATAACTTATGTAGGAGCCTGTGACCAAATAAGTGGGATTCCATGTTAACCAGACAAAGACCACAGGGTTCACCCTTTCATAGTCAATTGCCAATTGTCTGCATTTTATAATGCTAGTAGTGCTGGAAAGTTCAAGGAGTTACTATGTTTGAGAACTGATGAAGTAGATGGCCAAGGCTTCAAGGGATCCTGGTGAACACATGATATATACAGTGAGAAGATAAATGAGGTTGGAGTGGGGTGAATGGGCTGATGGAATTAAGGAAGTCAGAGAACTGATGTCATGATGGGGCACAGAACAAAAGTGACTATGAGAGGCTAAAAGATGAAGAGGGGAGAAGGGATTTTAAGACCAAAAATGAAATAAATGTAATGTAGACTTCAATTGGTTGGTACATACTAGGCCAGGTCTCAAAGGACATAGGACACTAAGGATGGGTATGTTCAAATACATGTGCACTATTGAATGTATGAGTCAAACAACAGATCTTGGGTGAGTAGAGGGCCAGGTCTTGCTATCTTCATACATTTGCCTTTAATTGTAGTAATTTTTAAAAATATTTGAGAGAGAAAGCACAAGTGAGAGCAGAAGCAGGGGGCAGGGTGTGGGTAGGAGGAGCAGAGGGAGCAGCAGACACCCTGCTGAGCAGGGATCCCAATGCAGGGCTTGATCCCAGGACCCTGCGATCATGACCTAAGCCAAAGGCAGATGCTTAAACAACTGAACCACCCAAGTGCCCACAGTAGAATAATTTTTGATCCTCTGATACTAATACTTCCAGTTTCCATGTTTTACTACATCAGACTATGGCTATTGCTTTTTTATTCTTGAAGAAATTTCTTTTGTACTATGGAAAAAACGAAAGGAAATGATAAAGATGTCTACCTCAATAAATCATTGTGGTAGATTGTCTCATCACTTAAAAATCTAGATTTGTCTTCATTGGAGAAGGGTCTCCAATGAAGACATACAAATGGCTATCAGAAACATGAAAAAATGTTCATCATCACTAGCCATCAGGGAGATTCAAATTAAAAGCACATTGAGATACCACCTTACACCACTTAGAATGGCCAAAATTAGCAAGACAGGAAACAACGTGTGTTGGAGAGGATGTGGAGAAAGGGGAACCCTCTTACACTGTTGGTGGGAATGCAAGTTGGTGCAGCCACTTTGGAGAACAGTGTGGAGATTCCTCAAGAAATTAAAAATAGGGCTTCCCTATGACCCTGCAATTGCACTACTGGGTATTTACCCCAAAGATACAGATGTAGTGAAAAGAAGGGCCATCTGTACCCCAAAATTTATAGCAGCAATGGCCACGGTTGCCAAACTGTGGAAAGAACCAAGATGCCCTTCAACGGACGAATGGATAAGGAAGATGTGGTCCATATACACTATGAAGTATTATGCCTCCATCAGAAAGGATGGATACCCAACTTTTGTATCAACATGGATGGGACTGGAAGAGATTATGCTGAGTGAAATAAGTCAAGCAGAGAGAGTCAATTATCATATGTTTTCACTTATTTGTGGAGCATAACAAATAGCATGGAGGACAAGGGGAGACGGAGAGAAGGGATTTGAGGGAAATTAGAAGGGGAGGTGAACCATGAGAGACTATGGACTCTGAAAAACAACCTGAGGGTTTTGAAGGGGTAGGGGTGGGAGGTTGGGGGAACCAGGTGGTGGGTATTAGAGAGGGCATGTATTGCATGGAGCACTGGGTGTGGTGCAAGCACTGGGTGTGGTGCAAAAACAAGGAATACTGTTATGCTGAAAAAAAAAATAAAATTATAAAAATAAATGAATACTGCTATGCTGAAAAGAAATAAAAAAATTAAAAAAAAATCTAGATTTGTTAAGTGGAAAGCCCAAACACTCTGAAACACCCCACCAGTTCTAAGCTGGGCAGACCACTTCAGGATGGAATTTAACACCTAAGTGGCAGAGAAGGAGACCCAGTGCATCTGGCAAATTTGTATGGTTGGTAGCAGAATGCACAGGAGGACAATGCTTGATTATTTAGGATGAGGTTTGATGCTTGGTAAATGCAAAGTAAGAGGCCACAGTAATCATTACATCCTACATTGGTACTGCCCTTGCATCTAGTTAGAATAGACTGTTGCCTGTGTGGTATGGATTGAGGGCCATAATGAGGAAATCTAAAGATAATATAACTGAGAGGGACCTTCTAGATCATCTAGTTTAGAAATTCCCTCCCTTGTGTTCAGAGTGTGCCTCGGCTTCTGGGGCAGCCTTGCAGAGCCCCATTTATTTCTGGGCATGCTGCAGAGCTATACTTTTCTATGTGTGTTAGGATATGAAAAGACTTGGGTGTACTCATTGGTCTGACCTCATCATTTTTCTATGTGAAAAAGCTGAAGGTAATGAAGCAAAGTCAGTTGGTCAGCTGTTTTGGGCAGAGTCAGAATCACAGTCCCGATTTCTCGAATCCATGTCTCAACTCACCATGTCTTTGTTCTTACTTCAGTCTTGAAAATTCTTCCACATACACAGTCATTCTCTTAAGGTAGGGCGTGGTCTTTTATTAGATGTCAATTTCCTTCTTAAAACCCTCCAGAAGTATCCCATTTATCTCTTCCTTTTTCACCACACCACAGCTACACTGGCTGGAACACCCTTCTCCAGACCACTCCTTCTTCAAGTGAAGACTCAAATGTCATCTCCTCACTGAAGACTTCCATGCTCACTGCAGCTCAAATAACTTTCATGTTACCTTGCTTTATTTTCTTCACAGAACTTACCACTATCACAAATGGTCTTATTGGTTTACTTCTAGGTCTCTTATTGGTCTCTTACTAGTGTGCAAGCAGGAACCTTGACTGAATTGATCCCTAGAACAAGGATTGACACATGGTAGGAATTTCAGTAACTTTATGAATTAGTAAGTTCTCTCCTATGAAGATGTGAAATACATGAAGTCAGGATTGCATATTTGTGAAGAGGTTTTGTTAAGGGGAGGTAAGGAAAAAAGGCTCATGTAGGAGGCATGGTCTGAGAGAGGGTGCAGGCAAGTAGAGGACACCTGAGAGAATTCTGGAGTGTTTATCATGAGCACTTTTGCTCTCCTTATTGGTGTGCTCAAAGCTGACTCCAAACATGGCACTCACAGAGGCAGCCAGTGGGGAGCTGGAATACTTTGGGGGCATTTGTTCCAACTTTCACTGACCTTCTTTCAATGACATTACCTCTGTAGCATACAACACAACCCTGCCTCAACCATGAAGATGCTCTCTGTACCACCTGCTAAGAGGAAATTCAGAGAAACCATACAAGCAATTACTAGATGTAAACTGGAAGAATCTAGAATAGATTCCTAAATCTTTGGAAGCCTGACTTTCTGGAACCAGTCATGGGGTTAAGCTAGAGAAAGAAAAAATGGGAAGGGAGAGTGACAGAGATGCTCCCTCAGGAATTAAAGAACAATGATAAAGGCTTTGGGAAGCAATGACAACAGTGACAGCTCTATTCAGGAGGGAGAAACTAACAAACCTTAAAATCACCCGCACAACATCTAGGTGGGAAGCACTTAACAGACAACACTCCCAATAGATGGCACCACTCACAGCTGCATGCATAGAAAAGGCAAAGGTTGGATTTTCCTGAGTTTCTTAGCCTCACAAATTCTGATGGATTTCTCTTGGTGGTTCTTTCGAAATAGGCTGTGCCCTTCCCATCTAATTATTCTGCAGGCCTGTGGCACAGACTTACGTAAGACATATGCAAAGAAATAACAAGATTTCTGGGAAGCAGATCTTAAAGGCTTATTTTTTTAAACTGCATAGCTAAATTTAGGGAAGTGATTCAGAAAACACCCCCACTCCATCACATGTACACCTCTCTGTCTAGTGTTCCATGCACGTTTAGCTGTTCTTCTTGGCATTTTATTTTTTCTCTAGTTTCAGCAAAGGGCCTTGCATTTGTCCATAAAGGTTCTTTCTATAAGGATAGTTTGCCTTTTTTTTTTTTTCTTTTGGTGAAGTAATGACTAGGACTAAAATGAATAAAATATAAACCCAGGCATGCCATCTCTTCACACAGATCAGAAATTAGGGAACTGCATGGTTCATGAAGGAAAATGTGTTCCTCCTCTAAGCACCTGGGAAGGTCTGGGGTAATTCTTAAGAGTCACACGAATCAATCTTTGAAATGTCAAGCTGAAAACAAGCCCTTGTCAGCAGATTCATGCTAAGGTCTCATTTATTTGTTTTTTTTTCTCTACTATCGGGATATGGGGAGATGGGGGTTGGTGGTGACCCCCCCATGAGAAACCCAGAATAAAAACAGGTCTAGATCCTAATCTCAGGTGACAACTAATAAATCAAATGTTTCTGAGTATGTCATCCATCATTAAGCCTCATTTTTCTCACCTATAAGTTGAGAGAGTTGGGCTGGACCAGTCTTTCCCAAACTGATACCCCGCACCCTAGTGGAAATGTACCACACTTGTGTTCCTTCTTTTTGCCATTTACAAGGTTTAGAAGCACTTTAAAGACTTAGCATATCCTGTAATAAAAGAACAACTTTGTTGATCACATTATTTTCCAAACCAGTTTGACCCTGAAACAGCCCTAGTACCCCTTTCTTCTCATGTTCCTTCTCCCCCGCCCTCAACCTTTTAACCTGTACCTCACTGAGCTCTAAGGAAACCACTTTGGGAAATCCTGAACTACAGGACACTGTGGAGGACCTTATAGGCTCCTTTCAGCTCCAGAAACAGCTGATTTCTACCATGAAGGCCTACTTCTTGCCAAACATATGCTAGGTACAATAAGAGATGTGGGCCCTGTCTGCAATCTGCTTATAGTCATGGTCTATTTTAATCCCTGTGAAAGAATAGCAGGTTGCCTAATTAGCTGATGACATCACTTTAGAAGGAAAGCAGGATGACCCCTCCCCCGAGTCAAGGATTTCTTATAGTTTGTTGGCTGATAAACAACAAAGGACTTAGGGAAACTCTAACTTGTGAGTTCAGAAATCTGTAGATTCACAGGGAAATACTAATGGAAAACTACCTGTTTTCCCAACTAATCCTATAAACACTGGGCTGACAGAGCACTCTCCTGGTTCTGGGGAGAACCATGATCAAGTGTTGTCAGGATCCATGCTGGTATTGTCAGGAACTTTTGTTTGAAATCATCTGGGAGAAATAAAATTGAATTGAGAACAGGAAGACTCTTGTTTGATGGTAGAACAGCTTAAAATCTGTTCTAGTATATTTTATCAAAACATTTTTTTTTTTCTGATTTGTGATTCTCTCTTCTGGGCAAGACAATTTCAAATCTGCCTCAAGCTTTACAGCTAATGGTACCACCCACCTAGTCTCCATATGGCCCCGTGACTAAGGACATTTATTATAACTTTAAAGTGGCCTCTAACTGTGCCATAGGCACAATAGTGCTTGAAATCAAGCTATTAGGGATATAACTTAGAGCAGAAACTAGAAGGGAGGGAAAAAAAGCTGGCAGAAAAGATGCTGTTTCAGGATACATAGATGACAGATGGCTTACCTGTGGCATACAGAACATTTCTTAAACAACAGCTCACCATTAATGAGCACAAAGACAGGTCTTCTCTGCTCTTCTTCCAATACGATGTTAACACGGATGACATTTGGTTGGAAGAGCAGTAAACGGAAACTCAAACAAGGACACGAAGATATGGGGATACTGTAGGGAGGGGAGGAAGGTGAGCAATGGGCCCAGATGATAAAATGGAGCCAATGTAAGTTGGAGAGACTCTCAGAAGTATCGATGTGTTCGGTTTCAAGGCAAGCAGGGAATCAAAATGCCCACTCCCCTTCGCCCCCATATGTATAGCAGCAGGCAAGAGAACATTGTTCTCTGCAAAGAGTGGGAGGTTAGAGAGAGAAGGAGAGAGAGAAAGAAATAGCTGTGACTGAGCCATTGTATAGCTTTTCCATTCAAGACGAGACAACCACCTGAAGTCATATACTGCAGGGAAACCTACAAAACCTAACGGGAGATTTGATGGCCTCCTGAGGCTTTCTCCTCCATTTGTGAGGCTGGTGGGGCGGGCTGTTGTAGGTCATGGGGAGAGAATGGGAGAGCCACTGCTCAGAGGCAGTACCAGCACACTGGGCATTTAGGTCCTAGGTCCTAGAGTGCCAGGAAGGCCAATCAGCTGCTAAGTCATAACTCCAAAACCCCCTTTCTGAGCACTACCTTCTCCCAGTCCTGCTCTTTTACTCACAAATCCTGTTTTTCTATCTTGTTGAGCCCCGTTATTTCCCCTTCTTCTGTCACCTTCCCCTCTTGATCTTACTTCCTCACTGCCCCTCTGCCCCAGACTCACAGTCCATCTCATCAGGGACAGTCTGTTAGCACCTCACACAACTTTAGGTATTTGGCTTTATCCTGTGATTGCTCAGCAAGCTTCCTACCCCACAGAACTCCAGCCATCTTTCACCATTTTTCTGTTTGGAGGGCTGATTGCTAGGAAAAAGCCAACAATCTCTGCTTCAGCTGAGTCCTTGGGTATCCCTAACATTCCTTTCCTACAAAGGCTACTGATATCACCACTCCCTTCCTAAGCCCTCTCCCAGCTCCCCCTCCCAGCAGTTGGCCTTATTTCAATCTGCACAGAGGAGAGTGTACAAATCAAAACCCAGCAGCTGGATCATGCCACATGTTAATCAGCAGAGTGCATACATTGTAGAAACTTGGATTTGCAATGGAAGGCTTAGACCAGCACAGGGGAGTAGAGGCTTTGGGCAGTTCTCTGCAGAACAGAATGAGAAAATTTTAGCATTCCCAAGGGTAACATAGGAGAGTGTGAATAAAGAGGAAAGATAAGTGAGGAGGAAAAAGGAAGAAACTAGTTAGGCAAAGTAGGCTGGCACCCTTGGATGAAGAAACCAGTGAAAAATCCCAGTGAGCGAAACCAAAAGACTTTTAAGCACAAGAGTGATCTATGTTCACCTGGAAGTTGTGTTGTTAGGATAAATACCTCTCTTTCCTTCCCATCAGAAGCTTCTCTGATGTCTACCACAAACACAAGTGCTTTGCAGAACTTGAGGCATAGGCATCAGAGTTCCCACAGGATGCAAGAGAAGCTGTCAACTGAACTAATTTAGTCAAAAGCCAGTGTAGAGACTCAGAGGAGCCTGTGAAAATGCTAGTTCCTGGTGATCTGTAGAAACCAGTGGAAGACTTTGAGACCTCCACAAAGTTTGTAATGATATTGAGGTAATGTTATCTCAGTTTAGAGGGGTGGAGAGGATCTCAGTGAATGGATATCAGGATTAAACAGGAAAAAAAGGGGAAGGGGCTTCAAATATAAATTTCTTCAGGTTTACCTCCATCCTACAATCATATGTGCAGCTCTACCTATCTAACCTCAGTCTCACTCATTTCAAAGATGAGAGACCATGTAATGTGGTAGAAAAATGAGAAATTTAGGTCTCAGATTGGGTTTTGAATTTTGACTCTAACTTCATTAGTAGTATGGCTTTGAGCAAGTTGATTAACCTCTCTGAGCCAAGGTCTGTAAACTTAGGATTTACAGAAATACAACTCTTGCGAAGTTATTCCTTTTAACTGACCCAATGCATATAAAAATCCCATGATCCATGGTACACAGAAGGTGCTCAATAAATATTAGATTTTCCCACTATCTAATTACCCCCTCAATCTTATTTCCTCATCTTCTCTGAGTCTGTTTCATCAATCACGTTTTGTATCTTCCTATTCTTTCTAGATCATTGAATAAATATGCTTAAAACTTATTCTTATAAGACTTATGTTCCAATAAAAAATCCAGCCAAAAAAATGGGCAGAAGATATGAACAGACATTTCTCCAAAAAAAAAAAAAAAAAAGCCGTACAAATGGCTAAGAGACACATGAAAAGTGTTCAACGTCACTTGGCATCAGGGAAATACAAATCAAGACTACAATGAAATACCACCTCACACCTGTCAGAATGGCTAAAATTAACAATTCAGGAAATGACAAATTTTGGTGAGTATATAGAGAAAGGGGAACTCTCTTACACTGTTGGTGGGAATGCAAACTGGTATAGCCACTCTGGGAAACAATACGGAGGTTCTTCAAAAAGATAAAAATAGAGCTACCCTATGAGTCAGCAATTGAACTTCTAGGTACTTATGGAAAGAATACAAAAATAGTGATTCGAAGAGGCACCTGCATGCCAATATTTATAGCAGCAATGTCCACAACAGCCAAACTATGGAAAGAGCCCAGATGTCCATCTATAGATGAATGGATAAAGAAGATGTGATATATAGATATAGATAAACACATACATACACAAATACACACACACACACACACACACACACACAATGGAATATTAGTCATAAAAAAGAAGGACATCTTGCCATTTGCAATGATGTAGATGAAACTAGAGGGTATTATGCTAAGTGAAATGTCAGAGAAAGATTTTACTCATACGTGGAATTTAAGAAACAAAAACAGATGAACATAAGGGAGGGGAAGGAAAAATAAGATGAAAACAGACAGGGAGGTAAACCATAAGAGATTATTTTTTAAAAATTTTATTAATTTGACAGAGAGAATACAAGCATAAGAAGGGGGAATGGGAGAAGGAGAAGCAGGCTCCCCACTGAGCAGGGAACCTGATGTGGGGCTCTATCCCAGGACCTTGGGATTATGACCTGAGCCAAAGGTAGACGTTTAACTGACTGAGCTATCCAGGTGCTCCCACCCACCCCCCGCCCACCAGAAGGGACTCTGAACTGTAGGAAACAAGATGAAGGTCACTGGAGGGGAAGGGAGTTGGGGGATGGGGGTAACTGTGTGGTGGGCATTAAGGAGGGCATTTGATGTAATGAGAACTTGGTGTTCTATGCAACTGACAAATCACTAAATTCTAGTTCCAAAACTAAAAAAGACTTATATTTCCCACTTTCCCATATTTCTTCTCTAAGTCTTGCTACAATCATCTGAATTACATCTACTTCCTCAATGCCCAATCAGTCCCCAAGTCCCTTCCCATGGGTCTGTTCCACGACTCCATGAAAGTTCCCTTGCTTGGATCACCAATGACCTTCACTATGGTCAGATCCAAAGAACTCGTTTCAGCCTCTTTTTACTCAACCTCTCAGTGAAATTTTCCACTAAGATCACTTCCCCTTCTCTTTGAGACAGGGACCACTCCCACCTCCAGCTGCTAGACTACTACTCCATTTCTTTTCAGTGTCTTTATTTTATGGCCTTAAAAAAAAAAAAAAAAAAAGGTTGTGATTAAAAAAAAAAAAAGGTTGTGTCCCTCTCTCCTACTCAGAGTTCCACTGTACCTTTTAAAAATTCATATTCTATATTATCATCCTGTGAAAACTTATTCACCACTAAACCTTCAGCTAACACCCAAATGCTGATGACTTTAAAATAATTATTTATCTGAGCAAGAACTTTCCTAAAGTACTAACCCCATTTTTTCTGACCACCTACCTCTTTGGTTCAGCAAGCATTTATTAAAGTATTTACTCTAAGCCAGGATATTTATCAGGGATATAAGATGGGATGGAACATACCTCCCTGGGAGGTCAAGGGGGTCCTGCATACTTGAATTAATTTCCAACTTCCCCAGATATTCCTAACTCCATTAATAGGGTAAGAGAGGGAACATTGTACTTTTGAAGCAGGATCATCCCTCCCTAAGAGGGGAGAAGACTGAGCTCTGCACCAGCAATAAGACCCCACACTTGCTAATGGCCACAGCCAAGGGTTAAGATAGAGTCCCAGATACTCGTGCCTCTGTACACACAAACACTCAGACTGACATTCACAACTTCTCATCCATATCTGTCTTGAGGGATTAATACCCCAAATATATAGGGAACTCACACAACTCATAGCAGAAAACCAAATAACCTGATTTTTCTAAATGAGCAAAGGAAAAATAAAATAAAATAAATGAACAAAAGATCTGAATA